>NC_092750.1:34691040-34998128 GCF_047496795.1 Chiloscyllium punctatum | reverse complement strand
TCCCTCCCACCCACCCCCCACCCCTGCCTCTCGCTCCCTCCCACCCACCCCTTCCTCTCCCTCCCACCCACCCCCCACCCACCCCCCACCCCTGCCTCTCGCTCCCTCCCACCCACCCCCCACCCCTGCCTCTCGCTCCCTCCCACCCACCCCCCACCCCTGCCTCTCGCTCCCTCCCACCCACCCCTTCCTCTCCCTCCCACCCACCCCCCACCCACCCCCCACCCCTGCCTCTCGCTCCCTCCCACCCACACCCCACCCCTGCCTCTCGCTCCCTCCCACCCACACCCCACCCCTGCCTCTCGCTCCCTCCCACCCACCCCCCACCCCTGCCTCTCGCTCCCTCCCACCCACCCCCCACCCCTGCCTCTCGCTCCCTCCCACCCACCCCCCACCCCTGCCTCTCGCTCCCTCCCACCCACCCCCCACCCCTGCCTCTCGCTCCCTCCCACCCACCCCCCACCCCTGCCTCTCGCTCCCTCCCACCCACCCCCCACCCCTGCCTCTCGCTCCCTCCCACCCACCCCACCCCTGCCTCTCGCTCCCACCCACCCACCCACTCCTGCCTCTCGCTCCCTCCCACCCACCCCACCCCCCCCTGCCTCTCGCTCCCTCCCACCCACCCACCCACCCCTGCCTCTCGCTCCCTCCCTCCCACCCACCCACCCACCCCTGCCTCTCGCTCCCTCCCTCCCACCCACCCCACCCACCCCTGCCTCTCGCTCCCTCCCTCCCACCCACCCACCCACCCCTACCTCTCGCTCCCTCCCTCCCACCCACCCACCCACACCCTACCTCTCGCTCCCTCCCTCCCACCCACCCACCCACCCCTGCCTCTCGCTCCCTCCCTCCCACCCACCCCACCCACCCCTGCCTCTCGCTCCCTCCCTCCCACCCTCCCACCCACCCACCCACCCCTGCCTCTGGCTCCCACCCACTCACCCACCCCTGCCTCTGGCTCCCACCCACCCACCCACCCACCCCTGCCTCTGGCTCCCTCCCACCCACCCACCCACCCCTGCCTCTCGCTCCCTCCCACCCACCCACCCACCCCTGCCTCTCGCTCCCTCCCACCCACCCACCCACCCCTGCCTCTCGCTCCCTCCCACCCACCCACCCCCCACCCCTGCCTCTCGCTCCCTCCCACCCACCCACCCCCCACCCCCCACCCCTGCCTCTCGCTCCCTCCCACCCACCACCCCCCACCCCTGCCTCTCGCTCCCTCCCACCCACCCACCCCCCACCCCTGCCTCTCGCTCCCTCCCACCCACCCACCCCCACCCATGCCTCTCGCTCCCTCCCACCCACCCACCCCCCACCCCTGCCTCTCGCTCCCTCCCACCCAACCCCCACTCCTGCCTCTCGATCCCTCCCACCCACCCCCCACCCCTGCCTCTCGCTCCCTCCCACCCACCCCCCCACCCCTGCCTCTCGCTCCCTCCCACCCACCCCCCACCCCTGCCTCTCGCTCCCTCCCACCCACTCCCCACCCCTGCCTCTCGCTCCCTCCCACCCACCCCCCACCCCTGCCTCTCGCTCCCTCCCACCCACCCCCCCACCCTGCTCTCGCTCCCTCCCACCCACCCACACCACCCCTGCCTCTCGCCTCCTCCCACCCACCCCCCACCCCTGCCTCTCGCCTCCCTCCCACCCACCCCCCCCCACCCCTGCCTCTCGCTCCCTCCCACCCACCCCCCACCCCTGCCTCTCGTTCCCTCCCACCCACCCCCCACCCCTGCCTCTCGCTCCCTCCCACCCACCCCCCACCCCTGCCTCTCGCTCCCTCCCACCCACCCCCCCACCCCTGCCTCTCGCCCCCTCCCACCCACCCCCCACCCCTGCCTCTCGCCTCCTCCCACCCACCCCCCACCCCTGCCTCTCGCCTCCTCCCACCCACCCCCCACCCCTGCCTCTCGCCTCCTCCCACCCACCCCCCACCCCTGCCTCTCGCCTCCTCCCACCCACCCCCCACCCCTGCCTCTCGCTCCCTCCCACCCACCCCCCACCCCTGCCTCTCGCTCCCTCCCACCCACCCCCCACCCCTCCCTCTCGCTCCCTCCCACCCACCCCCCACCCCTGCCTCTCGCTCCCTCCCACCCACCCCCCACCCCTGCCTCTCGCTCCCTCCCACCCACCCCCCATCCCTGCCTCTCGCTCCCTCCCACCCACCCCCTGCCTCTCGCTCCCTCCCCACCCACCCCTGCCTCTCGCTCCCTCCCAGCCACCCCCACCCCTGCCTCTCGCTCCCTCCCAGCCACCCCCCACCCCTGCCTCTCGCTCCCTCCCAGCCACCCCCCACCCCTGCCTCTCGCTCCCTCCCAGCCACCCCCCACCCCTGCCTCTCGCTCCCTCCCAGCCACCCCCCACCCCTGCCTCTCGCTCCCTCCCACCCACCCACCCACCCCTGCCTCTCGCTCCCTCCCACCCACCCATCCCTGCCTCTCGCTCCCTCCCTCCCACCCACCCCTGCCTCTCGCTCCCTCCCTCCCACCCACCCCTGCCTCTCGCTCCCTCCCTCCCACCCACCCCTGCCTCTCGCTCCCTCCCACCCACCCCCCACCCCTGCCTCTCGCTCCCTCCCACCCACCCCCCACCCCTGCCTCTCGCTCCCTCCCACCCACCCCCCACCCCTGCCTCTCGCTCCCTCCCACCCACCCCCCACCCCTGCCTCTCGCTCCCTCCCACCCACCCCCCACCCCTGCCTCTCGCTCCCTCCCACCCACCCCCCACCCCTGCCTCTCGTTCCTCCCACCCACCCACCCCTGCCTCTCGCTCCCTCCCACCCACCCACCCCTGCCTCTCGCTCCCTCCCACCCACCCACCCCTGCCTCTCGCTCCCTCCCACCCACCCACCCCTGCCTCTCGCTCCCTCCCAACCACCCACCCACCCCTGCCTCTCGCTCCCTCCCACCCACCCACCCCACCCACCCTGCCTCGCTCCCTCCCACCACTCACCCACCCACCCCCTGCCTCGCTCCCTCCCACCACTCACCCACCCACCCACCCCTGCCTCTCGCTCCCTCCCACCCACCCACCCACTCCTGCCTCTCGCTCCCTCCCACCCACCCACCCACCCCTGCCTCCCGCTCCCTCCCACCCACCCACCACCCTGCCTCTCGCTCCCTCCCACCCACCCACCCACCCTGCCTCTCGCTCCCTCCCACCCACCCACCCACCCCTGCCTCTCGCTCCCTCCCACCCACCCCCCACCCCTGCCTCTCGCTCCCTCCCACCCACCCCTTCCTCTCCCTCCCACCCACCCCCCACCCACCCCCCACCCCTGCCTCTCGCTCCCTCCCACCCACACCCCACCCCTGCCTCTCGCTCCCTCCCACCCACACCCCACCCCTGCCTCTCGCTCCCTCCCACCCACCCCCCACCCCCTGCCTCTCGCTCCCTCCCACCCACCCCCCACCCCTGCCTCTCGCTCCCTCCCACCCACCCCCCACCCCTGCCTCTCGCTCCCTCCCACCCACCCCCCACCCCTGCCTCTCGCTCCCTCCCACCCACCCCCCACCCCTGCCTCTCGCTCCCTCCCACCCACCCCCCACCCCTGCCTCTCGCTCCCACCCACCCACCCACTCCTGCCTCTCGCTCCCTCCACCCACCCACCCCCCCCTGCCTCTCGCTCCCTCCCACCCACCCACCCACCCCTGCTCTCGCTCCCTCCCTCCCACCCACCCACCCACCCCTGCCTCTCGCTCCCTCCCTCCCACCCACCCACCCACCCCTGCCTCTCGCTCCCTCCCTCCCACCCACCCACCCACCCCTACCTCTCGCTCCCTCCCTCCCACCCACCCACCCACCCCTGCCTCTCGCTCCCTCCCTCCCACCCACCCACCCACCCCTGCCTCTCGCTCCCTCCCTCCCACCCTCCCACCCACCCACCCACCCCTGCCTCTGGCTCCCACCCACTCACCCACCCCCTGCCTCTGGCTCCCACCCACCCACCCACCCACCCCTGCCTCTGGCTCCCTCCCACCCACCCACCCACCCCTGCCTCTCGCTCCCTCCCACCCACCCACCCACCCCTGCCTCTCGCTCCCTCCCACCCACCCACCCACCCCTGCCTCTCGCTCCCTCCCACCCACCCACCCCCCACCCCTGCCTCTCGCTCCCTCCCACCCGCCCACCCCTGCCTCTCGCTCCCTCCCACCCACCCACCCCCCACCCCTGCCTCTCGCTCCCTCCCACCCACCCACCCCCCACCCCTGCCTCTCGCTCCCTCCCACCCACCCACCCCCACCCATGCCTCTCGCTCCCTCCCACCCACCCACCCCCCACCCCTGCCTCTCGCTCCCTCCCACCCAACCCCCACTCCTGCCTCTCGATCCCTCCCACCCACCCCCCACCCCTGCCTCTCGCTCCCTCCCACCCACCCCCCACCCCTGCCTCTCGCTCCCTCCCACCCACCCCCCACCCCTGCCTCTCGCTCCCTCCCACCCACTCCCCACCCCTGCCTCTCGCTCCCTCCCACCCACCCCCCACCCCTGCCTCTCGCTCCCTCCCACCCACCCCCCACCCCTGCCTCTCGCTCCCTCCCACCCACCCACAACCCACCCCTGCCTCTCGCCTCCTCCCACCCACCCCCCACCCCTGCCTCTCGCCTCCTCCCACCCACCCCCCACCCCTGCCTCTCGCTCCCTCCCACCCACCCCCCCACCCCTGCCTCTCGTTCCCTCCCACCCACCCCCCACCCCTGCCTCTCGCTCCCTCCCACCCACCCCCCACCCCTGCCTCTCGCTCCCTCCACCCACCCCCCACCCCTGCCTCTCGCTCCCTCCCACCCACCCCCCACCCCTGCCTCTCGCTCCCTCCCACCCACCCCTTCCTCTCCCTCCCACCCACCCCCCACCCCTGCCTCTCGCTCCCTCCCACCCACCCCCCACCCCTGCCTCTCGCTCCCTCCCACCCACCCCTTCCTCTCCCTCCCACCCACCCCCCACCCACCCCCCACCCCTGCCTCTCGCTCCCTCCCACCCACCCCCCACCCCTGCCTCTCGCTCCCTCCCACCCACCCCCCACCCCTGCCTCTCGCTCCCTCCCACCCACCCCTTCCTCTCCCTCCCACCCACCCCCCACCCACCCCCCACCCCTGCCTCTCGCTCCCTCCCACCCACACCCCACCCCTGCCTCTCGCTCCCTCCCACCCACACCCCACCCCTGCCTCTCGCTCCCTCCCACCCACCCCCCACCCCTGCCTCTCGCTCCCTCCCACCCACCCCCCACCCCTGCCTCTCGCTCCCTCCCACCCACCCCCCACCCCTGCCTCTCGCTCCCTCCCACCCACCCCCCACCCCTGCCTCTCGCTCCCTCCCACCCACCCCCCACCCCTGCCTCTCGCTCCCTCCCACCCACCCACCCCTGCCTCTCGCTCCCACCCACCCACCCACTCCTGCCTCTCGCTCCCTCCCACCCACCCACCCCCCCCTGCCTCTCGCTCCCTCCCACCCACCCACCCACCCCTGCCTCTCGCTCCCTCCCTCCCACCCACCCACCCACCCCTGCCTCTCGCTCCCTCCCTCCCACCCACCCACCCACCCCTGCCTCTCGCTCCCTCCCTCCCACCCACCCACCCACCCCTACCTCTCGCTCCCTCCCTCCCACCCACCCACCCACCCCTACCTCTCGCTCCCTCCCTCCCACCCACCCACCCACCCCTGCCTCTCGCTCCCTCCCTCCCACCCACCCACCCACCCCTGCCTCTCGCTCCCTCCCTCCCACCCTCCCACCCACCCACCCACCCCTGCCTCTGGCTCCCACCCACTCACCCACCCCTGCCTCTGGCTCCCACCCACCCACCCACCCACCCCTGCCTCTGGCTCCCTCCCACCCACCCACCCACCCCTGCCTCTCGCTCCCTCCCACCCACCCACCCACCCCTGCCTCTCGCTCCCTCCCACCCACCCACCCACCCCTGCCTCTCGCTCCCTCCCACCCACCCACCCCCCACCCCTGCCTCTCGCTCCCTCCCACCCACCCACCCCCCACCCCCCACCCCTGCCTCTCGCTCCCTCCCACCCACCCACCCCCCACCCCTGCCTCTCGCTCCCTCCCACCCACCCACCCCCCACCCCTGCCTCTCGCTCCCTCCCACCCACCCACCCCCACCCATGCCTCTCGCTCCCTCCCACCCACCCACCCCCCACCCCTGCCTCTCGCTCCCTCCCACCCAACCCCCACTCCTGCCTCTCGATCCCTCCCACCCACCCCCCACCCCTGCCTCTCGCTCCCTCCCACCCACCCCCCACCCCTGCCTCTCGCTCCCTCCCACCCACCCCCCACCCCTGCCTCTCGCTCCCTCCCACCCACTCCCCACCCCTGCCTCTCGCTCCCTCCCACCCACCCCCCACCCCTGCCTCTCGCTCCCTCCCACCCACCCCCCACCCCTGCCTCTCGCTCCCTCCCACCCACCCACACCCACCCCTGCCTCTCGCCTCCTCCCACCCACCCCCCACCCCTGCCTCTCGCCTCCTCCCACCCACCCCCCACCCCTGCCTCTCGCTCCCTCCCACCCACCCCCCACCCCTGCCTCTCGTTCCCTCCCACCCACCCCCCACCCCTGCCTCTCGCTCCCTCCCACCCACCCCCCACCCCTGCCTCTCGCTCCCTCCCACCCACCCCCCACCCCTGCCTCTCGCCCCCTCCCACCCACCCCCCACCCCTGCCTCTCGCCTCCTCCCACCCACCCCCCACCCCTGCCTCTCGCCTCCTCCCACCCACCCCCCACCCCTGCCTCTCGCCTCCTCCCACCCACCCCCCACCCCTGCCTCTCGCCTCCTCCCACCCACCCCCCACCCCTGCCTCTCGCTCCCTCCCACCCACCCCCCACCCCTGCCTCTCGCTCCCTCCCACCCACCCCCCACCCCTCCTCTCGCTCCCTCCCACCCACCCCCCACCCCTGCCTCTCGCTCCCTCCCACCCACCCCCCACCCCTGCCTCTCGCTCCCTCCCACCCACCCCCCATCCCTGCCTCTCGCTCCCTCCCACCCACCCCTGCCTCTCGCTCCCTCCCACCCACCCCTGCCTCTCGCTCCCTCCCCAGCCACCCCCCACCCCCTGCCTCTCGCTCCCTCCCAGCCACCCCCCCCCCTGCCTCTCGCTCCCTCCCAGCCACCCCCCCCCCCTGCCTCTCGCTCCCTCCCAGCCACCCCCCACCCCTGCCTCTCGCTCCCTCCCAGCCCACCCCCCACCCCTGCCTCTCGCTCCCTCCCACCCACCCACCCACCCCTGCCTCTCGCTCCCTCCCACCCACCCATCCCTGCCTCTCGCTCCCTCCCTCCCACCCACCCCTGCCTCTCGCTCCCTCCCTCCCACCCACCCCTGCCTCTCGCTCCCTCCCTCCCACCCACCCCTGCCTCTCGCTCCCTCCCACCCACCCCCACCCCTGCCTCTCGCTCCCTCCCACCCACCCCCCACCCCTGCCTCTCGCTCCCTCCCACCCACCCCCCACCCCTGCCTCTCGCTCCCCTCCCACCCACCCCCCACCCCTGCCTCTCGCTCCCTCCCACCCACCCCCCCACCCCTGCCTCTCGCTCCCTCCCACCCACCCCCCACCCCTGCCTCTCGTTCCTCCCACCCACCCACCCCTGCCTCTCGCTCCTCCCACCCACCCACCCCTGCCTCTCGCTCCCTCCCACCCACCCACCCCTGCCTCTCGCTCCCTCCCACCCACCCACCCCTGCCTCTCGCTCCCTCCCAACCACCCACCCACCCCTGCCCTCTCGCTCCCTCCCACCCACCCACCCACCCACCCCTGCCTCGCTCCCTCCCACCACTCACCACCCACCCCTGCCTCGCTCCCTCCCACCACTCACCCACCCACCCACCCCTGCCTCTCGCTCCCTCCCACCCACCCACCCACCTCCTGCCTCTCGCTCCCTCCCACCCACCCCACCCACCCCTGCCTCCCGCTCCCTCCCACCCACCCACCCACCCCTGCCTCTCGCTCCCTCCCACCCACCCACCCACCCCCTGCCTCTCGCTCCCTCCCACCCACCCACCCACCCTGCCTCTCGCTCCCTCCCTCCCACCCACCCACCCACCCCCTGCCTCTCGCTCCCACCCACCCACCCACCCCTGCCTCTCGCTCCCTCCCACCCACCCACCCACCCCTACCTCTGGCTCCCACCCACCCACCCACCCACCCCTGCCTCTGGCTCCCTCCCACCCACCCACCCACCCCTGCCTCTCGCTCCCTCCCTCCCACCCACCCACCCAACCCCTGCCTCTCGCTCCCTCCCACCCACCCACCCACCCCTGCCTCTCGCTCCCTCCCACCCACCCACCCACCCCTGCCTCTCGCTCCCTCCCACCCACCCACCCACCCCTGCCTCTCGCTCCCTCCCACCCACCCATCCCTGCCTCTCGCTCCCTCCCTCCCACCCACCCCTGCCTCTCGCTCCCTCCCTCCCACCCACCCCTGCCTCTCGCTCCCTCCCTCCCACCCACCCCTGCCTCTCGCTCCCTCCCACCCACCCACCCCTGCCTCTCGCTCCCTCCCACCCACCCACCCCCTGCCTCTCGCTCCCTCCCACCCACCCACCCCTGCCTCTCGCTCCCACCCACCACCCACCCCTGCCTCTCGCTCCCACCCACCCCGGCCTCTCGCTCCCTCCCACCCACCCACCCCGGCCTCTCGCTCCCTCCCACCCACCCACCCCGGCCTCTCGCTCCCTCCACCCACCCACCCACCCCTGCCTCTCGCTCCCTCCCACCCACCCACCCACCCCTGCCTCTCGCTCCCTCCCACCCACCACCCACCCCTGCCTCTCGCTCCTCCCACCCACCCACCCACCCTGCCTCTCGCTCCCTCCCACCCACCCCTGCCTCTCGCTCCCTCCCACCCACCCCTGCCTCTCGCTCCCTCCCACCCACCCCTGCCTCTCGCTCCCTCCCACCCACCCACCCTGCCTCTCGCTCCCTCCCACCCACCCACCCACCCCTGCCTCTCGCTCCCTCCCACCCACCCCTGCCTCTCGCTCCCTCCCACCCACCCACCCACCCACCCCTGCCTCTCGCTCCCTCCCACCCACCCCTGCCTCTCGCTCCCTCCCACCCACCCCTGCCTCTCGCTCCCACCCACCCACCCACCCCTGCCTCTCGCTCCCTCCCACCCACCCACCCCTGCCTCTCGCTCCCTCCCACCCACCACCCCTGCCTCTCGCTCCCTCCCACCCACCCACCCCTGCCTCTCGCTCCCTCCCACCCACCCACCCCTGCCTCTCGCTCCCTCCCACCCACCCACCCCTGCCTCTCGCTCCCTCCCACCCACCCACCCCTGCCTCTCGCTCCCTCCCACCCACCCACCCCTGCCTCTCTCGCTCCCTCCCACCCACCCACCCCTGCCTCTCGCTCCCTCCCACCCACCCACCCCTGCCTCTCGCTCCCTCCCACCCACCCACCCCCCACCCCTGCCTCTCGCTCCCTCCCACCCACCCACCCCCCCACCCCTGCCTCTCGCTCCCTCCACCCACCCACCCACCCCTGCCTCTCGCTCCTCCCACCCACCCACCCACCCCTGCCTCTCGCTCCCTCCCACCCACCCACCCACCCCTGCCTCTCGCTCCCTCCCACCCAACCACCCACCCCTGCCTCTCGCTCCCTCCCACCCACCCACCACCCTGCCTCTCGCTCCCTCCCACCCACCCACCCACCCCTGCCTCTCGCTCCCTCCCACCCACCCACCCCTGCCTCTCGCTCCCTCCCATCCACCCACCCCTGCCTCTCGCTCCCTCCCACCCACCCACCCCTGCCTCTCTCTCCCTCCCCACCCACCCACCCTGCCTCTCTCTCCCTCCTCCCACCCACCCCTGCCTCTCTCTCCCTCCCTCCACCCACCCCTGCCTCTCTCTCCCTCCCTCCCACCCACCCCTGCCTCTCGCTCCCTCCCTCCCACCCACCCCTGCCTCTCGCTCCCTCCCTCCCACCCACCCCTGCCTCTCGCTCCCTCCCTCCCACCCACCCCTGCCTCTCTCTCCCTCCCTCCCACCCACCCCTGCCTCTCTCTCCCTCCCTCCACCCACCCCTGCCTCTCTCTCCCTCCCTCCCACCCACCCCTGCCTCTCTCTCCCTCCCTCCCACCCACCCCTGCCTCTCGCTCCCTCCCTCCCACCCACCCCTGCCTCTCGCTCCCTCCCACCCACCCCTGCCTCTCGCTCCCTCCACCCACCCCTGCCTCTCGCTCCCTCCCACCCACCCCGCCTCTCGCTCCCTCCCACCCACCCCTGCCTCTCGCTCCCCCCCAACCCACCCCCCACCCACCCACCCACCCCTGCCTCTCGCTCCCTCCCACCCACCCACCCCTGCCTCTCGCTCCCTCCCACCCACCCACCACCCACCCCTGCCTCTCGCTCTCTCCCTCCCACCCACCCCCCACCCCTGCCTCTCGCTCCCTCCCTCCCACCCACCCCTGCCTCTCGCTCCCTCCCACCCACCCCTGCCTCTCGCTCCCTCCCACCCACCCCTGCCTCTCGCTCCCTCCCACCCACCCCGCCTCTCGCTCCCTCCCACCCACCCCTGCCTCTCGCTCCCCCCCAACCCACCCCCCACCCACCCACCCACCCCTGCCTCTCGCTCCCTCCCACCCACCCACCCCTGCCTCTCGCTCCCTCCCACCCACCCACCACCCACCCCTGCCTCTCGCTCTCTCCCTCCCACCCACCCCCCACCCCTGCCTCTCGCTCCCTCCCTCCCACCCACCCTCCACCCCTGCCTCTCGCTCCCTCCCTCCCTCCCTCCCACCCACCCTCCACCCCTGCCTCTTGCTCCCTCCCTCCCACCCCCTCCATCCCTGCTTCCCGCTCCCTCCCTCCCGCCCCCTCCACCCCTGCCTCTTGCTCCCTCCATCCCACCCCCTCCACCCCTGCCTCTCGCTCCCTCCCTCCCGCCCCCCCCCCCCACCCCTGCCTCTCGCTTCCGGCCCCCCCACCCTGCCTCTCGCTCCCGCCCCCCCACCCTTGCCTCGCTCCCTCCCCCCCACCCTTGCCTCTCGCTCCCTCCCTCCCTCCCGCCCCCTCCTCTCCTGCCTCTCGCTCCCTCCCTCCCGCCCCCTCCACCCCGTCTCTTGCTCCCTCCCGCCCCCTCCACCCCTGCCTCTCTCTCCCTACCTCTCGCTTCCTCGCTCCCTCCCTCCCTCCCTCCCCTGCCCCTGCCTCTCGCTTGCTCCCTCCCCTCCCCTGCCCCTCCCTCTCACTCACTCCCTCCCTCCCTCCCTCCCATGCCCCATCTCTCCCTCTCTCCCCCCATCCCTGCCTCCTCTTTTTCTCCAGTTCTGTCTCTGTCATGGCGGTTTGTTCATTTTGTTTCTTTGTCTCTCATCTTGCCCTCTATCTCCCCTTGTTCATTTCTTTCTCTTTTCTATCTCTCTCTCATTTCTCTCTCTCTCTCTCTCTCTCTCTCTCTCTCTCTCTCTCTCTCTCTCTCTCTCTCTCTCTCTCTCTGTCTATCTGGTTCTCCCCTTCACCCTCTGACTATCTGTCCTCCCATCTTCCTCAGTCCCTTTCACTGCATTCCTCCCCATTTGCCAATCTCTCTTTCTTTCTCTCCTGGCTCTCTGTCCTCTGATCTCAATCTCCCTCTTTCTGTCTCCTTTTTCCTTTCAGCCTCTTCCTCATATTTGCCCTCACTCTAATTCTCTTTCTCAAAGTTGCCCTTCCTCACCCTCTCACTTTCAATCCCTTTCCTCTCCCTCTTGTTCGCTCAAAAATGCAAACCAGGAATATGAGTTGATCACAGCTCTTAGAGCCTGTTCGACCTTGAGATAAGATCATGGCTGGTCTGAGTGTAACCTCGACTCTGCATTCCTGCATGTCCCCGATAATCTTTCATCCGCTTGGTCATCAAGAATCTGGGCTACCTCCACATTAAACCTATTTAGAAATTGAGGAAGGGAATTCCAAAGATACTCACTGCTCCGAGAGAAAGAAAATGTTTCCTCATCTCTGTCTTAAATGGGCAAACTCTTATTTTTAAACAATAACCTTTTGTGCTAGATTCTTCTAGAAATAAAACATCCTTTTGACATCCACCTGGTCAATTCCCCTCAGAATCTTTTATATTTAAATTAAGTCACCTCTGATAATTCTCAACCCCAGAGGATACGATCTAACCTGTCTAGTGTTTCTGCCCAAGACCGTCCACTCGCTCCAGGCATTTGACGCAGAATCAATCTGAGCTGCTTCCAGTACATGAACAGCCTTTCATAAGGATGGTTCTGTATACAGTACTTCAGAAGAAGTACTCTCACCAATGTCCTGTGTAACTGAAGCGTAACCTTGCTACTCCTGCTTTCTATTCAACTCATAATAAAACAAGCTTTCCTAATTACTTGATGTACCTGCATGTAAGTATTCTGCAAATTGTGCTATACAACACCCAGATCTCTCTGCAATGTCTCACCATTTAGATAATATGCTTTGTTTTTATTCTTTCTGCCAAAATGGTCAAGTCACACTTTCCCACATTGTACTTCATTTGTTAGATGTTTGCACACTCACTGAACCCACCTGTATTCGTTTGGCGGCTTCTTGCATCCTCTTCACAACTAAATTTCCTACTTCTCTTCCTCCCACTTTAATTCACCTTCCTCCTTATTAAATCAATCCTGCCTCCCTCCCCCTCCCTGTTTTGCTCCTTCTAATCCCTCTCTCTATCTCCCTACCCCTCTCTCTATCTCCCTACCCCTCTCTCATATTCATGCTTTCTCTCATTTAACCTCCCTCTTCCTCTGTGTGTAACTTGTATCTCTCCTGATTGCCTTTTGCTCTGTGAGTCTGAGTCTGTTCCCCAGTGTGTGTGTCTCTGTCCCAATATGTTCATCATCTGGGGTCATACCAAGCCCAAAGTAAAGTAAGGTAGTTGTAGTTATTGGATACCTAGCTTCTGAGCTTCAGGACATTGGTGCAGAAATGCCCCAGGGCAATGTCTGAAACCAAGCCACTTTCAGCTGCTTCATCAATGACTCCTTCTCCATAATAGAGTTAGATTAGGGCTGCCCACTGATGATTGTGTTGACTGCCATTTGCAATTTTTCAGTTAATGAGGTCATTATCATCTGAGTGCAGCAAATTTTTTCTTTAAGAGAAAGGCTTCTTTGGCTCATGGATAACATTTGCGTTTTGCAACAGCCAGTCTTACCAACTTCCCTGAATATGCAATGGCACTGTTATTGTGAAATCCTGCATTGTCAGGCACTCTGGGAAGGTCACAATTGCCTAGATAATTAATGAGACACACCACATCAAAACTCTGGTTACAAAAGCAGACCAAAGACTGGGTATTAGGCAGGGAATGATTCGCTTTTGAACTGTCCAACACTGTTCATCATCCACAAAGGTACAGCTGAGGAGTGTGATGGAGTAATCTCAAACTGCTTGGAGAAATGCAATATATAGCAGGAAATACTCTTGCTGTTTTTAATGCAGATTTTTTTATATGCATTGTGAAATGAGAAGGCAGAAATGCACATTAATACTGAAACATTATTTGTTTGCTCCTACAGATTGAAAATCTTCAGGAACAACTTAAAGACAAAGATAAACAACTTAACAATTTGAAAGACCGAGTTAAGTCATTACAGACAGACTCTAGCAATACAGATACAGCTTTGGCAACGCTAGAAGAAGCTTTATCAGAAAAGGTAGTGAATTTTGCTGCAGCTTTTGAAACACCACTTGTGGTTTTTCAGCGTTACGTAAAATTTATATGCTTTAATAAACATTGTGACACCATGTAATTTTCAGAAAACGATAACCAATGGAAGGTGGGGTTGTGGCACAGTGGTTAGCATTGCTGCTCACAGCGTCATGGACCCAGGTTTAAATTCTAGCCTCGTATGACTGTGTGGAGTCACATTTTCCCTGTGTCTGTGTGGGTTTCCTCTGGATGCTCCGGTTTCCTCCTGCAGTTCACATCTGTGCAGGTTGGGTAGATTGACTGTGCTAAATTCCCCTGTAGCGTCCAGGGATGTGAAGTCTAGGTGGATCATCTGTGTTAAATACAGGGTTACAGGGATAGGATGGGGAGGTGTATCTGGGTGGATGTTCCTTGGAGGACTGGTACAGACTTGATGAACTAAATGGTCTCTATCTCTACTGTAGGGATTCTCTCATGCTGCTGAATTTAATTGAAGCATTTTAAGCTTTCCTAAAAAGTATAATGAAAGCTTATTGACATTTGTTTTAGACACTTGTTTTTGAATGGATTAAGAGATACATTAGCTAATAGCTTTGAGTGGACATTCACTAAATAAGTTTGAAAATTTAAGTTTAACTGCCATGCAAAGTTTGCAGCTAAAGGATCATGGAATAATTACAGCATAGAAGGGGGCCATTCTATGTTTTTAGATAGTTTTTATAAACTATCTAAAAGACACCCTCATTTATCTAACCTGCCTTTTGGTCGTTGTTACTGAGTCACCGTTAAGCAGATACAAAAAGAATTGTCAAAGTTAAAAGGAGTTTGATACATCCTGAATCAGCCTGAAAAGGGGATGGTATCCAGTGGCTGCTTGTATCATATATTTAAATTGTCTGTAACTTGATGTAGGAATAAGATTCATTGACTGATATTTCCAAGGGACAAGATAGATTAAAATGAGACAAGGATGAATCATGAGGTCCCTTGTGGAATTCCAAAAGTGATTGTGTGAAGTAGAACAAAAACTATTGGTAGAGATGCCCTGGTTATGATTGTATTGCTAAGATGCCCTAAATGGGAGAAATTTCTTTGCTTCTCTGTACTTTCCAGCACTCGGACCAAATTCCATCTGTACAATTTACCATTTGCATAACTAAAGAAAACCCCAACCTCTTTGAGAATAATTCTTTGACACACCCTCTTATACTCACCAAAATAAACACAACCTTCTATCCAGCACAGGAAGTGACACTCGAACAAATATAAAATTCAATAAATATGGGTTTTATTGCAGTGCACACAAAATGCTTAAGGCCAGTTTTTATTACAAATCTAGAAACCTGGTTTGTTTCCAGCTTTTATTGTCAACATTGCTAAACTTCAGCAATTAAGCAATGGATTAAAAAATATAAAGTCAAGTTAAATGACATCCTGCAATTATTAGTGCTGTTCACAGACACCACTTTTATGTGGTTTCCCATAAGGTTCTCATTTAACCTCTAGAAAGCTGTAAAATTTTTTTTAAAAAGTTGTGGTACAATTCAATCCCAAATGAATGAGTAAAAAGTCCAGAATTGGTTTAATGAAAATAGAGTTTTATTTATTAAGCCACTGAGCTAGCTGACGTTATAGCTGCATGGCATAAAAGCTGGTTTTGTTATGAAGTAACACATTATTACAGCTGCAGACATTGTTTTGATGCTGATCATTTTTGTATAAGCAAGCTTTCATGCCTTGCATGATGTTGCTTTGAAAGTTTTGATAACATGAACAATGCATTTAAGTCAAAAGGCACTTTTGGCCCAGATGCTACTGTTATAATAACAAAACCTCAACAGCACATTAGTGTAAACACTTAACTATGCATTTGATGACAAAAATTCAAAAACATTAAACTAGCAAGTGTGGAAAACCCTGTTCCTGCAACCAATTCTGCAAAGAGAAAGGGGCTGGAATTAAACAGAAGTTTGATTATATTTTATATTGCATTGGAGTATAATCATTTATTTTATGTAATACGATTAGGTTCTTTGGATGGATTTTCTGGGCAGTTTTCTGAGCACTCATTTTTCCAAATGCCAAAATTCCATATTGCCATATGAGAGTCTTGAAATTGCGTCATCAGGCTTCCTGATTGTTACATTATTGCAATTGAAACTGATCATAATCTTAACCAGATAACAGCACGTGCATATTTCCTGACCAAAGTTATTAGATACTAATTAAGATTGGAAACCTGAGCTGATTTTATAAGTTATTTTCTGTTAGCACAGGACCACTGATTTTAATTCAAGCTCTTCTGTTCTTCTGAGATCAACCCACTTAGCATTGCAAAGCATGAAACCCAGAACTGGATATTACATGCTGTCATTGTGCGTGTTTTCATCAAGGGGCATATGAAATAAATAGGCTAGCCCACTGTCATATTATCGACCCCTGACCTCAGCAGCACAATAGCGGGTGGGCAGGTGCCAAATTAAGATTCAACTGAACTTGTTAAAAATTTAATTGACCCCAATATGATGATGCCCACAGCATAATCTAGTTGGCATGGACAACTGGGTTCAAGTGGGATGTACAATTTTTTTAAAATGTTTAAAACAGTTCGGAAGAAGGGAGTAATGTCATTGAAGGAAGCCATCATCATCCATTCCACAATTTTTTGTCCCTTGGATCTCACATCTTTGAATTTCTGCTATAAACTGCTTGGACACGAGGAAGATTATAAATTATTTTAGCAAACTGAGTTGCTTCCATGAAATGGTGCACAGAACAATCTCGGTTATCCGAACGTCAGTTATCTGAATGTCAGATTATCCAAACAAGATCTCAAGGTCCCGTTTAAAAACATTATCTGTTATCTGAGCAATCAGTTATCCGAGCAAAATACTCCCCACCCATGAGATAATCGAGGTTGTTCTGTGAAGAAGTTTAAAGTATAACAGCTGGTGGAGATGTTTTCAAGTCCAGGTGCTCTTTCCAGTGATCTTGGTCAGGTGTGTGTGCTTAATCTTTGTTCCAGGGTAATACGTTGGTTGAGGAGAGCAGGGAATTACCTGCCTTTTACCTGACGTCATTGATAACCGACAGGAAGCATGGAGTTAGCAGTGGTTGAGAATATTCATTTAGGAGTGATATGTTTGCATTCCTTCATCTTTTAGCCTCACAAAAATAAAATTGCAAAGTTATTTGTTTGGAATGGCATCCAGCAATTCTTGTAAGGTTTATTGTTTCAGCTTCTTAATATTGTACAAATGAGTTGAGCTTTGGCAGCTTGCACATTGCCAATTTTTACACAAGAATTCCAATTGGGATCCTATATAGAAAGACCCTGCTTTCCATCTTGGAAGTAGCTTCCCACCTGAAATAACTGATCAATGGGTAAGCCAAGCCATTTTCAGGCTGCTGATACCCCACTTATGGAGAATGTTAACATTGATTTTTGTTTTTCACAATCTGTTAAGAACACACTAACATGCAGTATCTTTCGCAAATTTGTAGACCTTTTTGGCTTATGCCCTTCAGGAATCAGCACAAAATTTGGCAATCCTGAACCTCAAGTTTGAGTTTAAAATAAGTGATGCTGAGAGAGGGTCCACCAGATTGCCAACGACCACCTCACCCTACCTACCCCTAAACACCCAAACCATGTACAGGATATGTGCAAGGAATCAAAAACCAAAAAGAAAGAAACCTCCTTTATAATGTAAAGTTCTGTTCCTTAGTTATTGATGTTTCTCATCAGTTAATAATTGATAATATAGAGTGGCTGATCTAAAAGCTTAGTTTTAATAAAGTATTTTGGAAGTGCACAGAGTAGAAAGGCCTCTTCCTGTAACTGGGAAAGAAGATGTCACTTTCTATTATCCCCGACTTTTCAGACTTGGCTTCATGTCTCTGATTTTCTTAACATTGTCAATGCCATCCAGGTTTTCTCATCTTGACCAGGATTGGTAACTGAAGTTATGGAGCATGCTCACCTATTGTAACAACAAATGGGGTGAGTTCTACAGAATTGGATATCTCCGGAGGCATTTCCTAGTCTTTTAATCTTTGTTAGTTTATCTGACTATTCTATGTTATTGCTTGAAGAGTATGCTTGACAAAGAGGCAGCTATATTAAGAGCTTATACTTCTACATAGCCAAAGTAGATGGGCTCTTAGACAGTTCAGTGTAAATAATCTTTCAAGATGCTAGTACTTCTCCGTAGGTAGCATCAGTCCAATTACTTTCAAGTTGAGCACATTGGACAATCAGCTTTCTTCAATTTTATATGGTTTTTCAGATTTGTGAATCAGGAAGTTTTGAGCAGTGTTTCAAGACTGATGTTTAAAACATGACTTTTTTTTTGAAAGAAGCAAGAGATTTGTGGTATTAGTTATAATAGTCTAATGTTCAATTGCTTGTTACGGATTGATTAACTCTGTTAATTATGAACCATTTAAATTCAATCACTGCCATAGCAGGTCAGAGACTTGCGATTCTGCAAGTGTTGTATTTTCAAATGCTCCCAGAGATGAAGGTGGATGCTGATTCACATGAGATTGAGTTGCAGTTTTGGTCAGCGTATGAGGGGCATGTCATTTAGAGTCTGTCATCTGTTTGGGTTACATATTGGTACCAGTTTCACTATCACAGGGTTGCAGGCTATAAGGGTAAGGGACTGGTATGAGCACCAGATACTTCCATCTACTTTTCATTTTGTCACTGTTGCATTGAGGTAATGGCTAAAGTGATAGGATGCAGGTTAGTGCTCTGCTCTGGCATCCACTGACTGATCTGTTCAAGCTGGCTTTCTGACGGTCAGCACCCTTTTGATTGAGGAAGCCAGGCTTTCAGGATGGCCAAGGGCTACAAAACAAAACACAAACATTTAGGCCTTAAATACTTCCTATCTCTTCATTCCACCCATGTTTGTTGTTAAGTGCCATTGCTGGATCTGTAAGCATTACGCCTCTTTGATTCCCTGACTCATCACCTGTAATCGTGCGTTGTACGAATGGAAGTCACCCATTTCCAGAGCCATCCCCTCTGCTGTTGTCAAAGATCTAAATCCAGGGGATGCCAGCATCTGTCATGTACTGTTCATTGTTATTGTTTCTTCTGTAAACAGAAGGATGGGCACTATTAAATTAGCCACAAAGGTTAGTACAATATTTAAGTATTTGTTAACCTTCTGGCCTACAATAAGCGTTCCTACCATTTAGTGGACTTTCTCAGGTTGCCACGTGCAAACACCAAGAATGCATCACCAGTGGCGATATGGAGAACTTGCCCATGTGACTTGAAGGGGCTAGCAATGTGTGTAACACAGCAGTCAGGATTGGGGGAGGTGGTGGGTGACCATACAGCTGCTGACTTCCTCTGCAATGTCTGTGCGTCCTTGCTTGGTCAGCTGGGATGGAATTGCCTTGCCACACCTTGAGAGGAGGTCCAGTAGCCTCGATCTTGCATCTGGAGGAATTTGCAGGATGCCTGTCCATTGGCATGTGGGTCTCGGCCTCCTGACTGTTGCTTGAGACCTGGGTTGAGGCTGTAGGATTTCCGGCACCCTTCACTTAGGGATCGGGGTGAAAGAATTCAATCTTTATTTGAGAACCTAATTTTAGTGTCTGTGAGATGAGGAAACAAATTAGGGACTTTTATGGCCTTTGTGCATCAGCTGTACTTCCTGAAGCAAATTTATCTGGTGAAACATTTGAGGGAGCTACAGATGAGTTTTTTAAAAACAAAATTGACATTTTAGGCCCTTAGCTCTTGACAGCCTACAAATTCCCTGGTTGGGGAAGTCACTGAATGAAGTTTCTCCCTTTCTTCTCAGGCCTTTGGAAACTAATGGAATAGGGATCAGGAAAACCACTTTGATAGCCCCTTAGTGGCTGTGCAGACTTAGATTTTTGGACCAGCTGTGGCAGTTAAAAATTTGATCCTTTTCTTTACCATATGACGAACATTTCAAGTCCCATATGGGAGGCAGGTTCTGAACTCTCCACACGCCAACCCAACTGACTGCATGCTAATTGAGTGAGAGAGGTTAAGTGTTCATGGCCTACAGAATAAGGAATTCTGAGTGTTGTTGCATAAAGAAAACCTACCACCCAAGTGGTATTTGACAGCAAGAAGCATAGACTTTCTGACAGAACGTGACACCAGAAAATTGTCCTGCTTTGTGGAGAAAATCCTTAAAATGCTTTTATGTCTTCACAACATGATATTCTTCAGGTTTTTTTTCACAATCCAAGCTCAGCCAATTCTTGTAATACCAATAGCAAAAGAGTATACTCTTACAGGAATTGCTGTAAGAAGAAATAATGGTCTTTAATATTGAAATGTATGATGACAGTCATGTGGCCTAGAACTCTAGCTCTTGCCTGGCTCTGAATTTAATAAGAAGCAGCAGAACATAAAAAAAAAACCCACCAATTTGACCCATCCACCTTCAGTTGAGCACAAGTGAGCTCAACCACGTGACCTGAAAGCAGCTTTTATTTTCCTGATTTTTGTTGATTCAGTGGGCAACGAACTTGTCCATTATCCAACCTGGAAGAATTGAGATATACCAACTGTCACTGTCAATGTTATTGCACATGTGAAGGGTCATCATTCCTACTTCTTGGATCTCTTTTTCAGTGCTCTCTCCCATCTCAGCAGTTACCAGGTTCTGCTTTCCATTTCAGTTACCGGTTAAACTGCTCAGATTCCAAGTAAAATAGAAACGGAATACCATTGTTTGAATTTTTTTTCACACTTTGAACCTTTAATATTTTGCTATATAGTGCTAAACCTTTGTTCTTGAAGTGCATGTTTTTGTATGAGTCAATTTTCCTGCAAGGAATTACGATATACACATCTGGCAGACAGAACTTGCTTATTTTATAGCTTGCTAACTTCATGAAGCATATTGGAATGGAAAGAAAATTATTCATCATATATCTTGAGCTATTTGCTAATATGTTGTGAGCTAATATTGCATCTGAATACACCAGCAATAAGATAAAGCAGTAGTATGTCGCTTTGCATTTGTAGTTCTCACCTAGTTGATCTTTATTATGCCACCAGAGAGATTAACCAAGCTAAATTCTGATCCTTAGCCAGCGGGGGTGAGGAAATATGGAATCAATCTTGAAATGAAATTGATCTTGCACACCTTTGAGCTGCCAGATTAAGACCAGCATTGCTGGAATCTGAGGGCCTTATATGATAGTTCTTTCAGGGCTTTGAACCGTAGGCACAGTTAGACCAGTAAATGCTAGAACAAGAATTACTTGTTTACAGGTTTAACATTTGATATTTTTTTATTCCGAAAATAAATTGTGGACTGCCAGGACCAAGAACAGTTGAATTGCTTTGTTACGCCTCGTGCTGTTACAGTATTCATATAAGTGCATCATCTTACATTATTGTCACCAATTTACAATTGTGGCAGCTTATTTACAGTATGAGCTCTGTTATGTATTAATTTTGTCATAACTTCCAATTGGGAGAAAGTGAGGACTGCAGATGGTGGAGATCAGAGTTGAAGAGCATGGTGCTAGAAAAGGAGGATTCTGCTTGCTTTCTCAAAACTGTTTTCTCAAGCTGCTCTGACAAATTCAACAACTTATGCACATATACCCACAAGGGCCTCTGTTCCTGCATCCTCTTGAGAATTTATTTGTTTAGTTTATATTACCTCTTTTGTTCATCCCATAAAAATGTACCACATTGCATTTCCTCTGTGTTTAAATGTCATCTGCTTTTCATCTGCCTCAGTTTGTCTTTTGAGTTCCATCATTTACTCACAAGCTGCTATTACAGCTCCAAGCTTTTTGTTATCTGTGTATTTTTAAATTGTGATTTGCACGCCTCCATCATTGGTATGTAGCAAGAGAAAATAGTGATCCTAACATTGAAGAAAGTACAAAGTTTGCACCTGATGAGACCTCAGATAGAAAATACATATCTAAGAATGATTTTTGACTGAACACTTATGAACAGTGGTGTTCTTCCCAGCCAACAGGGGACTTTTTCTCTTCTCAATACATACAAATGAACTAAACTTAGTAGAGCATGGTTAACTGTGAAGAGACCTACTGGTGATTTCAAGAGAGACATTATGATATAAAATGTAAAATATTGATAGGCTTTTATAGGAATAATAATGTCCTCTTGGTGGAGACAGGTATTTTTTTTGGGAATCTAATAGCTCAAATGTTTTCTGAAAAGAATAAAGTCACAATGTTTAATCTTTAAAATAAAAGAATTTTGCTTATATAAGATTTGAAGAATATGAATGACAGCAACTGCACTCCCTTAAATAGTCAGTGACATGAAAGAAGTAAAAGTACAATGAACAAATTACTTAGAAACTAAATGGACCCTTTTAACTTACCTTGTATGCCCAGGTGCTCAAGAAACCCAAGCCACATGCTCATCAGAAATTTGAAGATTAACCACATATTCTGAGTACTGTTTCATTGATTTTTAAAAAAGTTCTATAGAGAACTTTTACAGAAGAAATTTACAGAAGATAATGGCTAATGATTTGATTAAATGGTTTACCTGGAGTATCAAGGGAAGTCATTCACCAATTAAGAGGAAGAAGGTACTCTTGAGCCTTGGAAAGGAGAAGGTGGATATTGCTTTGTTACAGGAGACACATTTGGATGACAAGAAGCATTGGGAATTACAGCAGAATGGCTTTGACTGAGTTTATTTTTCATCATTTAATGCTAGAAATAGGGGAGTGGCTATATTGGTTAGGAAAAATCTCTCATTTAAATTGTTGAAATGTGTTCAAGACACATACGGGAGGTTTGTAATTCTTAAAGCCTTGATAAATGGGGAAGAATATGGTGTTTTAAATGTTTATTGTCCCCCAGCTCATCCTTTTAAATTCTTGGTAGATGCTTTTTTTTCTAAACTGATAAGTCTCAAGTCTCGGCACATCATTACAGGGGGAGATTTTAACTGTCTCATGGACCCCACAGTAGACAGGTTGCCTAAAGTTCCCTCTGCACAAACTAAACAGTTATTAGGTCTGTGTGGGGAATTAGGGTTGGTGGACGTCTGGAGGTGTCTCCACCCTACAGGTAGGGATTTCACGTTTTTCTCCAATCCGCATAGATGTCACACGAGGATTGATTTTCTTTCTGACCCCTGCGGTAACCCTGGATCTGGTGGCATCTTGTACGATTGGTAATACTGCCACCTCTGATCATGCTCCAGTGTACCTCATGGTTAAGGTTAAGGATGTTACAGTGGATTCAAGGTACTGGCGAATGGACCCCTTTATTCTCATGGACAGCAAGTTTGTGGAGATCTCTAGGGAATTTCGGGCATTCCTAGACATCAACATTGGCTCGGTTGATAGCTCATCTGTTCTCTGGGAAACTGCCAAAGCCTATGCCGGGGGGTTAGTTATTTCATATTCCACCAGTAGGAAGCAGCAGAAGGGTGAGCAACAACATTTCCTTGAAGTACGGTTGAAGGCAGCTGAGAAGCCTATTTTGACAGACCCTCGTTGGTCAAACAACAGAGGATTGCGGCACTGCTGTCGACACTAAATTCTGTGCTCAAGTAGACGGCAAAGAAGGAGCTGGCTTTTGCAAAGCAAAGGTTATATGAGCAGGTGACAAGCCAGGCAAATACTTAGCATACCTTTCCAGAAAGAGAAGTGCCCCACAAACCATTACAGCGATTAGGGAAGGGTCTGGGAACCTAACATGTGATTCTAAAAAGATTAATGTGGCGTTCCAGAGATTCTACAAGTTATATCGGTCTGAGAATTGTGAGGAGGGGGCAGGCCAAAATGGAATCCTGTTTTAGAGATCTGAAGCTCCTGGGTGTCACTCCCGAACAACAGTCCTTTCTCAATGCCCCATTATCAGAGCAAGAAGTGCAGGAAGCTGTGAGGCAACTTCAGAGTGGAAAGACGCCCGGTCCTGATGCATTTCCCAGTGAATCCTATAAGGAATTTATAAGTATACTGTCAGGCCCAATGCTCAATATGTTTAATGATTCATACAGTCATGATTGTCTCCCACCATCTCTGAGAGAGGCCAATATTTCACTTATCCTTAAAAAAGGGAAGGATCCGGAAGACTGTGCTTCATACAGGCCCATCTCGCTCTTAAATGTGGACTTTAAGATCCTTTCTAAGACTTTTGCGTTAAGGCTGGAGACTGTGTTACCTTCTATTATTAAAGAGGATCAGATGGGCTTCGTAAAGGGTCGCAGATCCTCTAATAACATTAGGAGGCTGCTTAACGTAATTCAAGCATGCCAGCAGCAGTCAATACAGGGATTGGTGATTTCTCCAGATGCAGAGAAGGCATTTGGTCGAGTTGAGTGGCCGTACCTTTTCTATACTCTAGACCGTTTTGGTCTTGGCAAAATTTTCATAAGATGGGTCAAGGTTCTCTACAGTGTACCTCTTGCTGCGGTCATTACCAACGGGGTACGATCAAGCAATTTTAATATTTCTAGGGGCAGCCGGCAGGGCTGTCCCCTTTCACCATTACTTTTTACGTTGGTGATTGAACCATTGGCAGAGGCCATTCGTGGGGACCCCAATATATCAGCTCCAGAAGTGGGGTCAAAATTACATAAGATCTCACTGTATGCAGATGATGTTCTAATTTTCTTGACAAATCCAGCAGTTTCAGTGCCTTGCCTGATACAATGCACTCACGCGTTTCGCGCTTTTTCAGGGTATAAGATTAATTTTGCTAAATCAGAGGCAATGCCTATGGGTAGTCTTAAGAAAGAGTTGGCTCTTGAGAGTGACTATAGATTCCCACTTAGTTGGTCACAGGGGGGTTTTATGTATTTGGGCATACTCATTACTCCAGTTCTGGATTGGCTGTTTAAAGCCAATTTTACTCAATTATTTGAAAAAATTAAACAAGATCTCCAAAAATGGGAGGCACTTCCAGTCTCGTGATTGGGTCGGATAGCGCTTATTAATATGAATATTCTCCCTCGTTTGCTATAACCTACATGGATGCTCCCCCAGATTTTCAATAAACAAACACTCAGGAGACTGAATGGTTGGTTCAGCTCCTTTATCTGGCACCGTAAACAGCCCCTCATTAAATTAGCCAAACTGCAGTTGCCTCCCAAATTGGGGGGATAGACCTTTTGGACATTAAAAATTACCAATTAAGCTTGCTTTTGGCTTACATGAGTGATTAGGTTTGTTGGGAACCTCTTTCAATATGGCTAGATATCGAAGCCTCCCAGGCAAGGTGCCCCCTTGTTTGCTGTTTTTGGACAAGGTGAGGACGCACTAACAAGGGCTTTTATATAGCCGTAATGATTGTGTTTCATGAGTCCAATATCCAGGGAGGAGGAACTGTGAAAGTATGAGTGTTTTGTTTGGCTGGGCTGAGTTATTACTATTTATTTGTTTGCTGTTAGGTATTTATTTAGTTAAATAGCTAGTTTAGGTATCTTTAAATTTTATATTTCTCTATATATGTTAATACATTCGTACAGGAGGGTGAGTTGGGCAATTCTTTTATTATTTGGGTTTAGTTTTGTAGTATTTTTGTACTGTTTTGAATTGCATTGTTTTGTATTTGTAATATTTAACATCTTTTTTTCTTAATAAAAATATATTATATAAACAAAAGTGAAAACATGCTAACAAAGCTCTTTTTGAAGATACAGGTCTTTGTGATCGCAGGTTTTACAATGAGGAATACAGAATGCAAAGGCAAAGTTAAAATATTCTTTAGATAGCATTTGTAATGGTGGTTCCAGTTTTGGATGTCTGCGTTTGGGAGAGGATTGAGGAAGCATCGAGATTTACCAAGATTGCACCAAGCAGGGGAGATTCTTGAAATGAAGAAAATGTCTGGGCTTTTACAAAAGGCCAAGAGAAAATCATTGAATAGAGATAACTGTGTCTTTGGTGGATAATGTGGTAACTGGTAATTTAAGCGTGTAGAGGTAAGATTATCACAAAAGACTGAAGGGAAAGATTTGGAGATTTATTTTTCAACAGTGGGTTGCTAGGATATGAGCAAGCGCCATTTCAACACGTATTTACTTTGACCAAATACTTTTGGTTTGTACATAAATCATCACCTGTGGGGCTTTTCAGTCGGCATATATCATCCTGCAGGTATAATAGAAGACAAAGTCTTGCTATTATTCCTTAGCAGTACCAGATTTATGGGCCAGAAGATATTTTGATGGTGGTGGAATCATACAGCACAAAAACAGACCCTTCAGTCCAACTCGTCCAGCCTGACCAGGTTTCCTCAACTGAACTAGTCTCATTTACCTGCATGTGGTCTATATCCCTCTCAACCTTTTTCCTGTTTATGTACTTTCCAAATGTCTTTTAAATGTTGTAATTGTGTTAACCTCTATCACTTCCTTTGGCAACATCTTCCATATATGCACCACCTGCTGTATGCCCCTCAGCTCCCTTTTAAATCTTTCGCCTCTCACCTTAAACCTGTGCCCTCTGATTTCCTTGGGGAGAAGACCTTGGCTATTCACCTTATCTATACCCCTCGTGGAAAGCCACCCCTCAGTGCTCCAGGGGAAAAAGTCCCAATCTATCCAGCCTTTCCTTTGTAATTCAAACCCTCCAGTCTTCATAACATCCTTGTAAATTTCTTTTCCACCCTTTTTATTTTATCCTTCCTTTCGCAGGGCGACTAGAATTGTACACGGTATTCCAATTGTATCCTTACCAATATCTTGTACAGCCGTTACATGACGTCCCATCTCCTATACTCAATGAAGGCAAACCCTGTCCACCTGTGATGCCGCTTTCAAGGAACTATGCATCTGGACCCCTACATCTCTCGGTTCAACAACATTCCACAGAGCCCTACCTATTAACTATGTATGTCCTGATCTGGTTCATCTTACTAAAATGCAATATCTAAATTAAACTCCATCTGCCATTCCTATCTTACAGGCCCAGTTGTTCAAGATCCTCTTGAACTGTTAGATAACCTCCTTCACTATTTACCAAATCATCAATTTTGGTATCATTTGCAAACTTGCTAACCATGCCTCGTATATCATCATCCAAATTATTTCTATAAATGACTATTAGCAGTGAACCCAGTACTGACCCTTGTGGTGTGCCGCTGGTCACAGGCCTCCAGTCTGAACAAGAACCCTCTGACACCACCCTCTAGCTACTTTTTCACTGTAGTCAATATTTTTTCTCAGCAATTAAGTAAATCAGAAATGGAAAATTCGTACATTGGTTCTGCTCAGTATTTTCATGCAGGCTAGCTTCTGATGGTAGAGAAATTGTTTCTAAATCGCAGGCTTTTTGTTTCACTTCTTGGGTTTAGGAAACCCCAAATTATGGGCCTGAGTTGACCAAATAGTAATTACTCCCATGTCCACCCATTTTTCGGAGTTATTACTTTTGGGGAACCTGAGTTTCTGTATATTTTTTTTGGTTAAGAGTTTTGTAAAATTGGGATGGACATAAGTGGATTCCACTCATGACTAAATATTGCCCTCTTGAACCTATAATATGTAATTTTTGGGGAATGAGGCAAAATATTAATGAGAGACTTTTATTCTTTCAACGCATACTGAAGTAAAGAGCTTTTACAAAGGAAAATTCAGACAGCTGATGAGCATTGTGACTGGCCTTAAAATAAGCTACATACTGGTTTAATTTCATTCCTGCTCCTATGATGAACGCAATTCAATTAATGTGCAAGTTAAAGATTGCCAATGCAAATAAGATGGATAAAGGAGATTTAATGCCTCTGAGATGTAGAGTAGAATGTGGTATAACACAATATTATAGTCATTCAACATAGTTTGTTTAGATTACTTTTGACATCTGTCCTGTACAGAACCAGATTTCAAATTAGTCTCCTGTCTGGTCTGTGAAAATGTTTTCAGTCATTAACTATGTAAGGTATTAATTTTACTGATTTAGTTTTATGATTTATTTTTCAAGAGCCCTGTACCATGTGTTATGTTAAAAAAAAAGTAATTGTTGCAAAGTGTTTTTTGAAAAGTAATCTCTGGATTTTTGATAAATTTCGAATAATTAGTAACTCATTTGAAAGTATGTTTGTCCCAGAATAAGGCTGGATGCTTTGTAGAAAAATAGCTATTTGAAAACATTATCCCATGATTCAATAATCATTGTGATTCTCATTATCTTTGAAGTTAAACTGATTTGTTGTTTTTAGCTATTTCAGAAATCTGTTTTCTTCTCTATCATTTGAAACACATTTAAATACTATCCGTTAAATCATTAGTTGTGTCTGCGGCATTTTTATATTTTTACTTATTTCAGATGTCAAATTCAGGTTGTAAAGTAATAACTTTCAGAATGCCAGCATACGTTTCTAATTTGATGGTAAGAAAATTCGAGCTATAGCCAAGCTGCCATTCAGTTTCTCGGAATTTTCATGATTTCCAGAGAAGAAAAATGTTTGGCCATTGAGACTGTTATCCATATTGTTTTTGAGACAAGGGATGGGATGGGGAAGGACAGGTTGTTATTAGTACATTCCAGAGAACTTTGCAGCTGTAAAATTGGTTCAGTTTTCTATCAGGGGTGCCATCAGGGAGTTCAGCTAAAAGTAGTAACAACTTGCATTTAATTAGCACCTTTCAAATAGTAAAGCTTCTGATTATAAAGTTGTAAGGAGAATCAAAACATACATTGCAGTTGTCGTGGCTGCCACACGAAGCTGAGGTATTTTGTCAAGGTCATCATTTCAATGGGCATTTTGGCAAACCAATTGTCAATACTGAGAGCCTGGGAAAGGTAAAGTGGAGAGGTAGGAACAGAGTTGTTTCCAGGATGGTTAGTTTCTAGCAAGTTTAAGTCTGGAAATTAAAGAAAGGCAAAGGGACTGTGCTTTGAGTTGGTAAGCTTAAATTTGACAATACGCTTTTGTGAAGTAGGCACACTTCAGAGGACAAGTATATGCTGTTTATTACTGTGATACTATGGGCAGCAGTAGGAGATAGGTTGATATTGCTTTGTAGATAGATTTTTGTTTTGTTTCTTTCCCTGACAGCTTACATTTCACATCATCTGCGCTACAAGGTTTTTCCTTAACCTTCCAGAAAGTGGAAGATTACCATATTCTGAATACAAAAGTGATCATAGTATTGTCACCATTGTGCCACTCTGATTTCACCAGAGCTTAACCATAAATTAATTTGATTTTGCAGGTGATAGGCCACTTGAGATAAGTATTCATAAGAACTGGATATTGCTTAACTTGTCAGATACAGATGTGAAATTTGTAGCAATTGTTGACAGTAGTTGAATTCTGATTTGCATGAGGTGGGATAATGGTTGAAAACATTGAACTGACCAAAAATCTTACCTGCAGAAGAAGAGCTAAAAAAGTGAACTGTACAAGTTGGAAATTGTAAATTAAGGTTGGAGCAGAAGAGCGCTGACGCTACTGAGAATGAGAACTTAAATAAGGCAGAATGCAGGAAGAAAAGGAATGACATAAATTCAGAAGTGAAGAGAATTGATCTTGAATTGATTTGAATTGTCAGGATGTGCTTGTTGTTGATTGGTGAGGCTGGAACATTTGACTCCAAATTTTGTAAGATTTAATTTCAAATGTTCTATTTATACATATATATTTTTAATTTTATTCAGTTATTTGAATGCTTTGTAATGGGGTAAAATAAAAACATTTAGTTAATTGACTACTGTTAGTCATCAGAGAAGTTTTGTATTTTCTAATTGATTGAATGGATAAGCTGTTTGGTAAGCTTATGATTAATACCTGAAGCTTCCAAGTAAAAGTCTAAGAAACTGAAATAATTTGTTTGGTTTACACTCAGATAGTTGTTGAATTTTTGACCCAGATATTCCCTCAAGAGAATTCGACCATTTTATAAAGTAATGATCCACCCAAGTTAAAGAGGTGTGTAGCCATCTTAAAATGTCAAGTCTTTTTATGTACGATTATGCTTTTTTTCTTCGACATTTTGGTGTCTTAATAGCTGTAGAATAGGTTTGGAGGACTGGCATGGTTATTTGCTTTATATAGGAGCTGGGTGAGATTTGGTTACTTTTGCGTTCTGATATGGATACTTAATATGATTAGACCATCATTTGATTCTATTATTTGCCAGTTAGTGTGCTTTTTAGTCTTTTCATTGGAGGGTTAATATTAACAGCATAGTACAGTGTTGCAGTTTCTAGGAATTAAACTTGCTTTATCGTTCAGTTAATAAAATGTTACGTTGAAAAATTGAAGTTTCATGTGTAAGCTAGAAACTATTGATGGATGTAAAAGTTACATTTTCTTTCTACTGGTGGCTGGTCAAAGATGTTCTAAGTTCATCAGTTTTGGTCTCCTTAGTTTCCAAGTTGCTTTTGTTTTGCTTGCAACAATAACCTTCCACCTGTGCACACATTAATCTCCTTGCATCCATTATTGTCAGAATATGCAGTAAAGGAAACCTTAGAGCTTAGGTGGCATTACTTTACAGCATTGACTGTGCAAGGAACAAACCATAAATCAAAAGTTCATTAGGACAAATAGCATTAATATTTCACATTTTGTTTAGCCTGAACACTCAAAGCATTTGAAAAAGGTACGGTTGGTTCTGCTATAGCAAGTGTTTCTTTAACATGAATTAGCTACAAAGCGATTGAAGAACTTAGACCATTATTTGTAGAACATGAACTTTCCTTACCTGGACTGCACAATTTTCTTATAACACAGGGTGGCACAGGAACGGAACTATCAAGTTGTATCAGAACCAACTGCATATTGCAAAGCAAGATGTTAAATGTAGCTTTTATTAATTAAGGAGGTCCGTGTATCTTCATTCTCAAATTCAAATTACAATCTCTTTTTTAAGTAATGCGAAAAATTCATTTGAAGGTATCTTGAGCAGTTCATCGTACTGTGTATATTTTTTCTTTCGTAAATGTGAAAATCTGAGAGGGGGTATTAGTGCAGTGTCACCACTGATGGCATTGTTGTGTTGCGCCAATAGTAACAAAATAGATAATTAATAGTGACAACTTCTCAGTTCCAGTCTGTTCTAGCACTATCAGTAGAAGTTTGGACACTCATGACTTATGCAGTAATTATGCACTGTGCAGTCACTCTTCAAATTGTAGAAAGATCACAAGCCTAGACAGACTTTTTATATCAGTCTGAGTAAAAATATCAGCATCAGTAAGTAATTTCTGAATTAAAACAATTGAGGCTGCAGTTCATGAACATTTTTTAAAAGAACCAAAAACTGAGACTCTTCACTTAGCAGGATTGAGTCGCACATAAGTCATAGGAGCATGCAGGCTAGGTGCAGGATTAGGCCACTCAACCTGTTGAGTCTGCTCTGCCATTCAGTATGATCATGGCTGATCTGATTACTCCATATTCCCACTTACTCTTGATAACCTTTTACTCCTTTGCTTCTCAAATATCTGTTTAAATCAGGCTTAAAACTATTCAAAGTCTGTTTCCAACATCCTTTGAGGAAGAGCGTTGAAAAGGTACTGACTTTGTAAGGGAAAAAACATTCTCCTTATCTCTGTCTTAAATAGATTCCCTATTTTTATACAATAATACCTGGTTTTAAATTCTACTGCAAGCGGAAACTTCATTTCTAGATCCAGCCTTTTCAGATCCTACAGGACCTTGTGTTTCAATCAACTTGTTTCTTACTCTTCTAAGCTCTGGGCGATTCCAGCCTAGCCTGTTTAGCTTTTCCTCATAAAACTGTTGGCCTGTCCCAGGTATTAGTCTAATAAATCTTCTTTGAACTGCTTCTGGCAAATTTACGTTCTTTCTTAAATGAGGAGATCAATAATATACACAGTACTCCAGATGTGGTGTCAGCATTGCTTTGCATAGCTGAAGCAGAAACTCCCTCCTTGTGTATTCAAATTCCATCACAATAAAGAAAATTCTGTAAGCTTCCCTTTGTACTTGCTGTACCTAAATGCTAATCTTTTGTGATTTAGGCCTTAGGGTGCCCAGATCCATCTGCATCTTGAAACTCTACAATCTTCACCATTTAGATTGTGTGTTGCTTTATATTAGTTTACATTTCTCAACATCAATGCTCCATGTTCCTAGACCTTTGTTCCCTCACTTAATCTATATGTTTTCTGTAGTCTTTTCTCATCTTACTCTCCCACTCCTCCTCCTCTTGTCATCAGCAAATTTAGCAACATATCATCAGGCCTTGTATTCAAGTCATTTACATAAATTGTAATAGGCTACTCCCTTTCAATCACAGTATGTCTCAACTCCTTAAAGACTTTCAATAATTTATCCACTGTCACAAAATAATACTGGCTCAGTCTAATTACCTGAACTCACTGGCCTGGAGTTTCCTGCTTTCTGTCTACTTTTTTTGGAATAAATGAGTTACATTTACTGATTCCCAGTCCAATGAACTTTGCCAGAATCTGGAGAATTTTGGAACATTAAAGTCAACTTGCTCACTAGCCACTTCTTTCACAATCCTATGGTGAAGTCCATCAGGTCTTGGGAACTTGTCAGTCTCAACTCTGACAATTCCCTCAAAATCATTTTCTTGAGGTTATCCTTCGTGTCTGCTTCTTGATTTATAGCTTTTTTCAGATATTATCTGGTCAAATACTGATGGAAAATATCTGTTTAATTTATCTGCTGTCTTTATTTTTCATTATTACTGACCTGAATCACTTCTGTAACACCAACACGTGCTTTAATTCTTTTTAAAAATATCTATAGCAGTTCTTACCATCTGTTTTCTCATGTTCTGATGTGTTTTCTCTTATTAATTTTTGTTTCAGTCACTCTTTGCTGTTTTTTATGGACTGTCCAATCTTTTGGTTTTCCATTCTTCTCTGTGTAATTACGAGGAACCTTAATTATCTGGCATTCTATTATCCAAATATCGGATTATCCGGCAAGCTTGCGATGCCCCGTTGCTCGGCTAAACTGTGTTGTCCGGCATTCGATTATCCGGAATTCAATTAACCGAATGAAATGCTCCCCACCCATGTCATTCAGGTAATCGAGGTTCCTCTGTATATGTGTTTTCTTGAAATGAAAGATTTAGTAAGCCATAGATGTTGGGTTCTCCAACATTCTCCAATGTTTCTTTCTTGTTGGAATATGTGGAATCTGAAATACCCCTTAAACATCTGCCGCTGCATCTCTATTGAACTATCTCTTAACCTAATTTGCCAGCTCACTCTGACTAGCCCTGTGTAATTCATTATTTATTTCACTTTTGCCATAACAATAATTCAAGACTGGAGAATCCGTCCATGAGTGACTTTTCTAGCACTACTGCAGGTACAGAATGAAAGAAGTTCAGCTGAAGTTGCAGGGGAAGCATCTCTAATTCCAAATATATGTGCAATTCTTATAAGTATGAGGGCACCATGTAGACATCTCAACTCCATTTGGAGTAGCTCAGAAGTCACGTGACACCATGTTATAGTCCAGCAGGTATATTTTAAATCACAAGCTTTCCGGGTGCTGCCCCTTTGTTAGGTGAAGTTTTGAAGGGGTAGTGCTCTGAAAGCTTGTGATTTTAAATAAACCTGCTGGGCTACAACCTGATGTCACGTGACTTCTGACCTTGTCCACTCCAATCCAACACCAGCACCTCCACATCAATTTGGAGTAAGAAGAGCTTTTTGCTTCTGCTTGAATGTGCAGCTGGATGAGCTGAAATTTTGCAACTGTCTTTGGCATGTGTTACCTCAAGCATTTTTGGATGACCAGGCCAAATTTCAAAGAGTAAGGAAGGACAGTCCTTGAGAGCTCAGTGGATGGTAACTTTGTCAGAAACGAAGGACACTTGACACCCTAATCAAGTTTATTTTCTCTTTAACTAAGTATCTTGCTACTGTAAATCTGGCATTGACAGACTAAAGTTGACCAGTCCTAGTGAAAGTTCAGGGAGTAACAGAGCTTGCCAAGAAACAAGCTTGCCTCAGGGATCATTCCCCATCTGTGCTGCCTCTTTAAACATCCAGGGTCTCTGGAGGCTCAAAACCAACTGCTTGATTACATTTTTTTGAGAACAAAAATTTTTGTGGTTGAGTTGTAGAAGCTGTGGCCTATAGTAGAACCTTGTTAGAATAAACTCTGTTATTGCAAAGCTTGTTTCCCCTGCCCTCTTACCCACCTCCCCCGCACCAGTGGTTCAGTTTTACAGTCAAGAGAGCTTTGGTTAAATTAATCTATGTTTAAAACTGATGTTTTCCTGAGCCCCACACTTTTATAATGATGATATTCAGTTCTTTCTTAATGCTGTGTTTTGCGGATAGCTGTTATTGTATTCTAATTTGGCAATTGTTGGCTCAGGCTTTTGACTCAATTGTTGCAGACAGTCACTCTGAAAGGATCCTATTTTGACTGGGACGAGAATAAATTGTACATCAAAGGTTATGAAATGAAATCTAACCAGGAATATATTTCAACTACTTTCAGGAAGGTAGACTGATATCTTCTGAAAATATATGAACTGCAAATTCAATTAAAAATAATAATTATACAAATTTTATTTTATGACCTAATAACAGCATTTAATGTTCACATCACTGGAAACAGTGTTTTGTTATGTAGTTACCATGGTGTTATACATTATAGAAACTTCTATACTGAAATTATACAAGATTTAAAGATGCATCAAATATCTATTACACTGTAAGCTCATCAGTCTGGAATGCTTGGAGCCAAGTGACTTCAGAATTTTCTGGATTATAAGATGATGTTGGAGTGCCTACTTTCCCAAAACACAGAGGGATGATAAAACTTGTTTTGCTGATCCAAATACTGTGTCCTGTTTGTGTTCCCAGAATATTGTATTAACATACCAAGATGTTAAGGATCTCAAAACTTCCAGACAACAAGTGATTCCGAACTATAGACTTCCAGACTGGATGTGTTCACAGTGTTAAAGCATTCATAAATATTATTATCAATGATTTTTGTATTACAGCAGATAAAATAAAGATATTTCATCACGTATTGTGATTGAAAATTTGAATTGTAAATATGTTTAACCTTTAATTGTCAGATTTACTTTTGGCACTTACAGGAAAGAATTATTGAACGTCTTAAGGAACAACGTGAAAGAGATGATCGGGAAAGGCTGGAAGAGGTTGAGTCATATAAAAAAGAAAATAAAGATCTTAAAGAGAAGATTAACAATTTACAAGCAGAGTTAGCAGAAAAAGAGGTTAGTCAGTAATCTGTCATACTATTTGCATTTAAAATTTTATCACAATTACCCTTTTACAGCAGTCTAGATTTTGTGACAGTAATTAAACTATTAGTCTTCAGCATCTCTTGTGAAACTGACCATGACTTCTGGTATCTTACACGCCCAATTAAAAGTGGAAAACCTGAAGTTACTGTTATTGTTTTCCCCATTCTAACCTAGAAGTGTCATTGAAGTCCCTGCAGTTGATATGAATTTCCACTTTTAGTGGTATTAGTCTCAGTGTAAAAACTCTTGAAAAACTTAATTTGCATAGAAAAGTTGGAAAAACTCATCATTTCACACAGCAACTGCGGAGAGAAACAGACCTAATGGTTCAGGTTGGTGACCTTTCATCAGAGCTGCAGAGGAACAGAAATGAGAGTTTCAAGCCACTGGAAGGAGAAGGCAGAATGAGCAGACAAGAAGCTCTTTGGAAAGGTGGAGACCTCAGGAAATTAAAGAATACAAGGTTTTGTGCAGTAGACAAAAAGAGTGGTCATGAAAACAAAGGCGGGGTCTGAGGCATGAATTACTAGATGAAAATCGCATTTTACTTTGCTTTTGAAAAAAATAGCCTTGTTGATGGGTTGAAACTGGGTTTTTGGTAGCACACAGTTGTAATTGCTACTGAGCAATCTCTTGAGCATTGAAAAAATAATTTTATATTTTAAGAGTGACAAATTTCTTAATCCCATCCTGAAACTAAATCTATAGAATTCTCATAGGACTAAATGATAACTGCATAGAGATATTTCCGATAACCAGGGAAACAGTCTAAGGATATGAGGTTGGCTATTTATGACTGAAATGAGGAGAAGTTTCTTCCCTCAGGGAGTGATGAGTCCGTGGAATTCTCTGTCACAGAAAGAAAAGGTTGAGGTCAAAACGTTTGACCATTATTAATAAGAAATTAGATATAGTTCTTAGAGTGAAAGGGATAAAAGGGTGTGTGAGAAATTGGGAACAGGGTACTGTGTTGGACGTTAAATGGTGAAGTACGTACAAAGAGCCATACGGCCTACTGCTCCTATTCTCTCTGTTTCTAAAACTTCCATAGATTTTTGAAATAATGTTTTTTTCTTTGAAGTTGATATTTCAGCTTCTACCTTAACCTATTTCTATATGCCTAGTAAGATTATAAATGGTAAAAAGAGAACCTGCTCATTTTTACCTAGTTCAGTTAGTGAGAATCTTTTAATGAGATTGGCTGTGTAGTCTACTTGATGGTGCCACTGATACTAGATGTCTGATTCCCTGGACCTGACATCAGAATGATCAACTTGGTCAATTGCAGTCCTATCTACCCACTCTTAATCACCAGTAAAGTTATGGAAGGTACCATTGACAGTGTTACTGAGCAGCAATTACTCAACAATAATATTCACTGACACTCAGTTTGGGTTTTGCCAGGATAGCTCAGTTCCTGCTCTCGTTACAGTCTTGATCCAAATGTGGACAGAAGATCTGAACTGATGTGAGAAAGTAAGGATAACTACATTGACATCAAAGCAGCTTTTGACATAATGTGGCATCAAGGAGCAAAGCAATGCTGCAATCAAAGGGAATCAAGGGCAAGTCTCTCCACTAGTTGGAGCCATACTTAGCATAACGCAAGATTTTTGCACTTGTTGGGAGTGTTTCACCTCTTCCACAGGACATCACTCCAGGAGTTCCACAGGGTGGTGTTCCAGTCCCAGCCATCTTCAGTTGCTACATCAATGATCCTTTCTCCATCATAAGCTCAGGGAATGGGAGTTTATGGGTGGCATGGTGGCTGAGTGGTTAGCACTGCTGCCTCACAGCACCAGGGACCTGGGTTCAATTCCCACCTTGGTAGACTGTCTACATGGACTTTGCACATTCTCCTGTGTCTGTGTGGGTTTCCTCCAGGTGCCCTGGTTTCTTTCCACAAGCCAAAGGTGTGCAGGTCAGGTGAATTGGTCATGTTAAACTGCTCATAGTGTTGGGTGCATTAGTCAGAGGGAAATATAGGGTGGGGGATTGGGTCTGGGTGGCTTACTCTTCGGAGGGTTGGTGTGGACTTGTTGGACCAAATTGCTTGTTTTCATAGTGTAGGGAATCTAATCTAATCTAATCTAATCAGAGAGGGGAATGTTCGCTGATTTCAGTGTTCAATACCATTCATGATTCCTCAAGATACTGAAGTAGTCCATGTACAAATCTGCAGGATCTGGACAACATTCAGGCTTGAGCTGATAAGTGCCAAGTAACATTTGTGCAAGATATTGGCCATCTCCAACAAAAGAGAATCCAACTATCATCCACTGACATTCAGTGGCATTAGAATTGTGGAATTCTCCACTATCGGCATCCTGGGTGAATATGATTGACCAGAAGCTGAACTGGATTATCCGTATAGATACAGTGGATACTGTCATGACTTGGATTCAGAATTTCAAAGTACTGTGGACATTTTTAACTTTTGCTTTGAGAAGGCTGATGCAGCCAATAATGGCTGTGTATCATAATGGCTGATGTCTGGAGGGAGCCCCGCATGGATTGTTGTATCTGAAGATGTGAAGGGAACTTCAAACAACAACCTTTTAAAGGGAAAAGGCAAGTCAAACAGACTGAACGGTGATCTCCTGTGATGACAAAAGTAATGAGGGCTGATGATCCCCTGTTCAACAGCAAGCTACCTCTGCAGATTATGTCACAAACTGAAGATCGATTTTGTATTTGTTCCTTTTGAAAAATACACAAGGGCAGGGATTATTAAGTCAGCTTCAGCTCTCCTGGAGCATGCCAATGGGACTGAGTGGGCTAAGGTAAACTTGTTCTAGTCTGGGTTTGAGTATTAGCATGCTTTGAAGGCCACAGTTGAAGAGTTATCCCTTAGTCACCTTTGTTGCAGGTAAAGACATTCTCTCACTCTGGTTAAATCCAGCTAGCTAGAAAGCTAGTCAAAAAGAATCAAAACAGCAAAAAGACTCTCTCTCCCTGAATGCTGGAATTCAGTCATGGTTGAAAAAAATCAGAATAACCACAAAATCCCAACCAACCTGCAAAGCTAAGAATCTTGAAATATACTACCAGCTTCAACACATGTCAGTGGTAATCAATAACTTTGAACTCTAGGCTCATTAAGTTGACTCCTTTTAAAATGTGAGTTCATTTTTATTTTGAATTAATCTGATTGTGACCATTCAAGGAGGCAGGTAAGCAAAAAAAAGGGAGCCGGTTCATCCTGGGTGATCTGTCTGGAAGCTATAACAAACTGGGAAATAATAATGGAAGAGCAGGTCAGAGGCTTGGAATTCTGCAATGAGCAGTTGACCACCATCTGGAAGAGCATTGTTTAGGAGTGCAGTGGAATACTGTTCACTTGCCTGGATGAATGCAACTCTAGCAACACTCAAGACTCTCACTATCCACAACAAAGCACTTGATTGACGCTCCATCTAGCACCTTCACCATTCACTCCCTCCTGCAGCAACAAAAAATGTGCCAACTACAAGATGGACTGCAACAATTCTGCAAGGCCCATTAGAGAGCACCTTCCAAACCTACAACATTACGACCTAGGATTTGGGAGCACAGCTATCCTTACGTTCTCCTCCAAGTTGCATATCACAACTTTCTGACTTGAAACAACATAAAAACAACATGAGTGGTGAAATCCAGGGCACGGAGCCTAGTGAATTTTTTTGAGCAGTTTTCAGTGAGGTCCACATTTCTTGGTCATTGAATGCAAATGTATAGGCTTATAGGTAGATTCATTAACAAAATCTCAATGTCAAGGAAAATGTTGACGTTTACCTTATGCTATATGAATTTCTGCATTTGAACAATATTCTAACTAGCCAAATATTGAAGCTCTGGGTAATTTAGTTGCAAACTCTTTCATCTGATTGGGCTTCCCAAGATACTTTACAGTGGTTAGTGTTTTTATTACACTTAGTTGAAAATTACACTGAAAGGCATAGAAACTCCGAATCAGGGCCACAACGTTGTAACCTTCACTTGCATATTACTTCTTGAACTGCAGTTTGACATTTGGGAATAGTAACCTTACCCTAAAGAGTTGGGCCAAAATTGTTTATTACTATAGATTTTAAAGGAATAGATTTAAAAACCTATAAAGAATTGAATGCCATCAAATAACACACTTGAAAGTTATTTTTAGATTGTCATTTCCACAAAGTATTTATAATTATTTGTTTTCTTTCAGTCTAGTTTGATTGACTTGAAGGAACATGCATCCTCTTTGGCTTCAACAGGCTTAAAGAAAGATTCCAAGTTAAAAACTCTAGAAATAGCCATAGAGCAAAAAAAAGAAGAATGTAGTAAGTTGGAAGCACAATTGAAGAAGGTAGGTATAATGTTTGGGAGAAACTAACTTTCTTGGTTAATGGTTGAATGGCTTCATGCTAATCTTGAATCACTTAAGAATTCCTGCCAAAAAAATTAAGACTTAGACATTGAATCAGTATGCCTCAGATGTCTTAAAGGCCTTGAATTTCTTTTACTCCAATTTTATCACATTAACCAAATATTTAGATTGCCCTTGCTTTTAAGGTAGCAGTAACTGTCTGTATATTGACTTGTACTTTTTTTGACTGATTAAAGTGAAATATGCACTTCACTTTCTAAAGTACCTTTCTTTCACTCTGGCTTCCTTGTAATTTTCTCACTGTTTTATTCAGATGAACTCTTCCTTGGGTTTCTCATGTTCCTTTTGCTGGTGGGGAGGGGGCTTTTCCCCTTATTTCTTTATGTAATTCATGAGATTAGAGTTGTTTATCCTTTTTATGATGAATTATGCAAGTTATTCTTTGGTATTTTGCTTTTGGCTACATGTATTAAGAATGTCTAAACTTATAGCAATCAAAAAGTAATTTTGATAGTTAATGTATAGCAACCTTGTTAGCTTGATTTTTGCAGGCAAAAACTCCAATTCTCTTATGACCATTACGTGCTGCATGTGTAAGTCCTACATTAGTGATGATTCAAGGAATAGGATTTCTGAAATTCATTTAGACGTGGACCTTTTATCTTGCAGATTATTTTTCAGGAAAAATAATTTATCGAATATGATTGCAATTTTTTTGTAACTTGGGACTAAACCTAATGAATGTGGTTTTATTGCAAGGTTTCAATTATACTTTTGGAAATTCTCCAATAATTTTTAAATAAAAGAAGGATTACTACAGACATTGATGAATATTCAAAGTGGCTCAAACTGAAAGGAATCCTTGAAATTAAGAAGTTTGGAAAAACCTCAGATTTTTCTCCAATTGACACATTAATTGCACGATTTCTCTTGCAGTGTGCTTGAATATAATGTATCTGATGTTTTCAGTGTGCTTACCACAATTATATTGGATCATCTAAGATGCAAATCAGACTAATTGTTGTAATAGCTATTACAACCTCAAAGATGCAACACCGAGTTGGTCAGATGATTCATTTTCTAGAAAACAACTTAACTAGGGTTGTTTACATTGGTAGTTTATTATGTGCTTTTCCCAGTCCCATTGATTTAATCAGTATAATTTTTTTTAATGGAATGGCACTTAATCATATAAAGCATTGATTTGTGAAGTTGAACTCTGGTCATTAGCTGATACTCAGATGCCTTAAATAACTTTAATTCTCATTTTTGTTTTGTCATGATATAATAGAATTATTCTGTGCACTGCTAAAAATTTCCGGTTATCAATGTTGTTAGCAAAAGTTGCATTCTCTGAAATCAAACTTGCACATTCCTGCAATTTCTGTAGCAGAGCATTAATTGAAGAGAGCACTTTGCCTTCTTTTGTTGCTCATTGAAAGAGGAACTTTCAGACTATATAACTTTATTTTAAATAAACATTACAAAGAGCCACAATGCATCACAATTTCTTGCTTGATGGAATCCAAACTAACTATTATCAAAACAGGCAGAATACAAAGAGAGTTTGTAAAGGAACAACTGAAACGTGAATTTTCACGTAAACATTTGGCAAACGCTTATTACCCAATATAGACACCTAACAAAAACAAGCAGACTATTTTCAATCTGCTCTGGAAGAAGCATTAGAAAGTTGAATGCCAGTTACCTATAGTATTTGAATCAATGCTTCTGATTTCGGGGAAGTGATATTTATCTTAAAAATGTAAAATAATGTGATGTTAAGCATTCCATTGGCTGTGATGTTTGCTGGCTCCTTTTGTGATGTAACTTAGTTTATTTTGGCTGAAAGTCATATAGACAGAATCCAAATGTCTGCTGTTTGATGTTTTATTATTGTTGGTTTTCTGCTCAGTTATGAACATTTTTAAAGAAAACCCCTATTCATTAGCAAATGGATTCTATGGTAATGTATGTTAATTAAAACACTGTTGAACTTGGTCAATGAGAGAAATCTGCATCAATAATTAAAACACAGGCATACATTAACCTGGATGAGAAACTTTAAATAACTTGTTGGTTATTTGCTTTGTGCTGAAAACGTCAGATTTCAGAAAATGCTTTTGCACCTATCAAAATGGTTTTTGTATTAACTTGTGATTAAGTATCATTTACTCCACATGATTTATTTTAAGAATATACAGGGTCCTACTTATTTTTAAAAATCACTTTAATAGAGTTGTCACCACATGGCAATCATTCTTCTCTATAGGTCACCTCTGCCCCACCGTAAGAAAATAAAGGAATAGGTTAGAAAATGCCTGAACAATTTTTGCAATCATTAGTTTGACTGTCATTGTTATAGGTTTTCACCCTTTTTAAAAATAAGACTAAAATTTAAAGTTCTTTCTGCCTGGCATTCCATAATTGTGTTGCATTAAGTTCAAATGATGCTACCCATGTTTTCAGAAAAAAAAACTGATTTTATTTATGCAACAAAGCTTGAATGTTCTTGCTTATAATTTTTACTCTTGCAATTCTTAACAGTTTCTGAAAACTATAACATTTGTTTCAAAAACAGCAAGCATTACAAATAAATGATTAACATGAGCATACAGTTTTTCCAGTTATTGGAGACTGAATCATGTGTACTGCTGTTTATGTTGTACACATTTGGTTATATTTAAAACCATAAATAGCTTTATATATAGTTAAAGCTATAAAACATTTGATAATGCATGTTTTAATGATGTGTATGCCATAACCAAAGTTTATTGCTGAAAATAATTACAATAATTTGCTGGAAAGTTACTCAGTATTTGAATCTTTGCCCACACTCCTACCCTTCAACCCTCCCATTCCCCAAATGCCCTCTTCTCCTGCAGTACACTTTGGGGCTGCTGTAATGTCATAGACCTCCTTATGCCAGTCCTCTAAGTGTACCGTGGTAGTACCAATACTGCAATGACCTTTATGAAAATGCATCCTACAGTTGAATTCACAGCAGTTTATTTTCTTTAAACCTCTTTCCTGGTGTAATGTCATTGGAACCAGCTGAACACTTGTAAAATTATTAGGAAAAGCAACTCTGAATCAGACAGTGAAGGAATAGCAGTGCAACATAAATTACAGTCCTGAATGTGTGTTGACAGTGCTTACTTTAAGCAACTATCTGCTTCCGAATCCCCACAGTGCTGTGAATGGCATTACAAACGTTTAGTCCATATTCACACTGGTTTGTAGCTAAAAACAATAATGTTATAATGAGTGAACTCTTTCATATAGTTCTACATGCTATAAATAATAATCAAATGTTTTTAATTAAAACTTAGTATTAAGACTGACTTTCTGAAAATGATACAACCTATATTCTTTGTGTTGTTACAAATACAAAAATATTTAACAGAAAAATAACATTCAATTGTTTTAAATCATGCAAATAATTAACATTTTCATACTCGGCAGTATAATACGCAGCTCTGCTTGTTACAGTTCTGACACAAACTGCACCCCAGGGTTCTGAAGGAATAGCTGAGGAGATTGTGGAGACATTGGCGGTAATCTCTCAGGAAGGATCCCAACAGACTGCAAAATGGTTGATGTGACACCCATGCTTACAAAGGAAGTGAGGCAGGAGACAGGAAATTATAGGCCAGTTGGCCTGACCTCGGTTGTTGAAAATATTTAAGAGTCCATTATTAAGAATGATATTGGAAGAGCGTGATAAAATAGTGTTGAGTCAGTACGGCTTCATCAAAGGGAGATTATGCCTGACAAATCTGCTAGAATTCTTTGAAGAGGTAATGAGCAAGTCAGGTGAAGGAAAGCCAGTGGCCAAATTCTATTTGGATTTCCCGAACGTCTTTGATAAGATTCCACACATCATGCGGCACAAGCTAAGAGCCCAGGTTAGGACCAAGGTACTGGTATGGATAGAGATTGGCTGACTGGCAAAAGCCAGAGAGTGGGAATAAAGGGATCTTTTTCAGGATGGCAGCTGGTGACGACTGGAGTTATGCAAGGGTCAGTGTTGGGACCATAAGTATTCACTTTATACATTAAGGATCTGGACAAAAGAACTGAGGGCATTGTTGCTATGTTTGTAGATGACACATAGGTGAGGAACAGGTAGTGTTGAGGAAGCAGGGAGGCTGCAGAAGGATTTGGACAGGCTAGAACATTGCATTCCACCTGCCACTTCTTTGTCCAATGTTAGGAAGTGTGAGGTTATGTACTTAAGTCGGAAAAATATAGACTTTTTTTTCCAGAAATCTGTCAGTTAGGAAGTCAAACGCGATGCAGTACTCATTTGTACAGTGTGTAAGAATGCAAGAGTCGAGAGTGTGGTGCTGGAAAAGCATAGCAGGTCAGGCAGCATCCGAGGAGCAGGAGAATCAATGTTTCGGGTATAAGCCCTTCCTGATAAAGGGCTTATGGCCGAAATGTTGATTTGCCTGCTGCTTGGATGATCCACATGCTGTGCTTTTCCAGCACCACACTCTCGACTAATCTCCAGCATCTGCAGTCCTCACTTTCTTCTTGTTAGAATGCAAGAGCAGAGATATGTACGGCTCTTGTCAGACTGCGTTTGGATAATTGTGAGCAATTTTAGGGCCAAGCTAAAATGTACTGGTGTTGGTTTCTGTACATCCTGGGGATGAAAGGCTTGTTATATGAAGAACGGTTAAGGACTCTGGATCTGTACTGAATGGAGTTTAGAATGATAAAGGTAGATTTGATTGAAACTTATAGGCCTGGATAGAGTGGACATGGAGAAGACATTTCAACTCATAGAATAGGATTCAAGGGTACAGCCACAGAGTGAGGGGATGGCTCTTTAGAACTGAGATGAGGAGGGATTTCTTCAGCTCGAGAGTGGCGAAACTGGAACTCTTTGCTGCAGGAGGCTGTGGAGGCAGGTCATCGAGTGTATTTAAGACAGGTAGATAGGTTCATTATTATGGGATTGTAAGGGGGTCAAAAGTTACGAGGAGAAGGCAGGAGAATGAGGTTAAGAAATAAAGCAGCAATGATTGAATGGTGAAGCAGACTCAATGGGCCAAATGGCCTAATTTTGCTCCTACATCTTACGGTTATGATCTTGTAATTTATGTACTGGCAGAGGGTGCCACTGAATTTTCTCTAAGTTAACTTCCACTGCAGCAGGAAATTGTCATGTTTATTAAAAACCATATTGTTTTGTGGCATGCAATTTGTTCTGAAACTCCTTGATGATGTAGTCATATTATTTTATCGAGTTGACTGTCAAAAAAAGAAACAGACTTTTCCATTGCAAGAGCTGTCCTTTTCACGTTGGGATGTAGAATGTGTGCAAATTTGTAATAAAAGTAAACTAGCATTTTTAAAGATGCTGCTTGTCAGTGGTGAATTCCAAAGTTAATCAGATCAAAGACAGCCAATATTTATTGTTCTGCCAAACTGGCACTTCCTTTGAAGTCCATTAAATTATGTTTTAGTTAAGAATATATTTTAAATTTAATAATCTGGTTTAATCAAGCCTAACTTCACAACCCACTTTGAAGCCTTCTGATTAATTATAATTTTAATAAACCAACAGTGTTGGCAGTGATTCATTATTTGAGTTGAACACAAAACTATGTCATCAGCGATGGGAAGCTTGCTTTATTTCGCAGAATATTTACCTCGGACAAGAAAGAAAAGGAAAGTAACACTAACCTAAAAACTTTTACTCTAGCCATTCTTTTTATGAGCCAGAAACAACATTTGTGTTTCCTTAGTGCCTCTCACTTTCACTGTGGAATGTTTGGAAACTTAAATTTCTACTTCTAAGAGACATTTTCTATGTAAATTCATTGGATTTGTTGAGCTAATGCTGTTTTCCTGAATCTTTCCTTCTTCCTGTCTGTGCTTCATTCCTTCCCAACTTTGCAATGTAGCAAGCTGAGCAGTTGTTCAATCAGATGTACATACCAGTAAGTGGTTCTAAAATGCCCTCTGTAATATATGAAAGCATGAGGATCCATTGACCTAATATTGTGCTTATATCTCAGTGCGGCTCTGCAAACATTTCAAACGATCGCAGTTTTCAGTCATGCTGGAATAAGTAAGCTATGTAGACTTCAAGGTCTTGGTTGCTTATGCTTAAACGGTAACTAATTAGAAACTGGCATAATGAGACCATGATATTGATTCTTGTGGTGATACCTTTAAGTCTACAAAGCCTTGGCAGACTGACAGTTTATGCACAGACCAAATTCAGTTGTATTTTGGCATACTCTAATATTTTTATCTTTTTAGGATGTGATGATTGAGAAATTGGCAAGTTTTATAGTAAAGGTTTATAATCAAAATTCTTGTTCATGAAATCCTTGATTGTCATGAAAAAACATAATGTAGAACACAGACACCTTTTGTTCTGTGCCTAGACTGTTGTCAGACAGGAATTCATTGCAGAATTGGGAGCACTTAGAGGGTTAACTTTTTATAATTAAGTCAGTTCAAGTTTGCATGTTTCAATTACTTTATTTTTTAATCACTTTAAATGCACCTCAGTGATTTACTTTTAGAAGATTATTCAGAACACTAATATTTTTAGTAGCTAGTTTTCATCAGCTTCAAAGATTTGTATTTATGTTTCTTGCTGTTTTTGTGAACTTCATGTGCAAATTTGTGAATGCTACACAAATACCACTTGTAAATCTTGTAAATTCAGATTTTGATTCTTGTACATCTGGGCATATGCTTCCTTATAACAATACAACAACTTTTGAGATTAGTTTATATAATTGAAGAATTAGCTTAAATCAATTAATTCTTAAACTCAATCCATGTACTGCTGGTATCTGAATGAACCATTATATGTTAACTATGCTCTCTTGAGACTCCGATTGTGGAATTAATACTGGTAACAGTAACACATTTCATTGCATTCATTAACTTTTAGAAAGTTGGTCAATCTGCTTTTCTTCATCCTGCCATTCTAATATAAATAAATGACAATAAATGAAGAACACTTTAGTGCTGAACCCAGGCATTAAGATATGTTATTGCTGACATGTCTGTCGTGCCACAAAAGTGACTTCGCATTGTCACTTCTAGATGTATTTCTGCCTTATTTAAATTGGTAATGAATGATGAATTTGTTCTCATCTTTTCTCTCTTAATCAGTTCCTACATACCTAGTAAATAAGAGGTAATAAAACATTGGTTTTGAGGCATATGTTTAGACAACTCTGAGTGATAATATGCAACAGGATGTTGCTTCGTTTGGCAGTACAGTTTACAACAGAACTAAGTTTACTGAAAAAGTACATATAATTAGTAACAGATTATCCTTTAGAAATATTTTAAACAAAGCCCAGCAGTTTCTTTCCATCACATAAAAATATCTTAAATAACTAACAATACCTTATTAAATGATACATTTCTCTTTGATCATCTTAGCATCTAATACAATTTATTAATGCTAAACATCACAAAGAGTATTGGGGTCCTCAGAAGAATAATGCTGTACTTTTATCGTCATGTATGTTGCAATTTGTTTAGGTCATTTGTCATCCTTGTTTGGCTTGTTTTGTCTTATGTGCTTGGTTTTATTTTCAAGATACCAATTAGGAATTATGAGGAAGATAGGGTAGGCCAAATCCTAGTTGTAGTGCTTTTTTTTGTTGTTGTGTGTGTGCTTGTTTGAAGTGTAAAATGCCAAACAACTGCAAATTTTCCTGCGCTGCTATTCATTGTATTCCAGTCTCATCCAAGATAGTATATTTGAAGTACTCTATTAGTAAAACTGTTCTCTACTCTCAAGCATGTGATTTAAGCTTGTTATGAAATTCATGGAGTCGTTTGTGTGTTTTCGACATGTTATGAAGTGCTGTGTTATAGTATCATTTCAGAGATTTAAATAATTTTTATGGTGTCACTTTCACTTCCTTTACTTATGCAAAGGTCCATGATGCTGAAGAGGATGCTCACATGAACCCAGAGTTGGGTGAGAAAATGAGGCAACTCGAGAAAGATGTGGCATACTTCAAAGATGAGTTTGGTAAATCCCAAGCTGAAGTTGACAGACTCTTGGAGATCTTGAAAGAAGTAGAGACTGAAAAAAATGAGAGAGATAAGAAAATAGCAGAGCTTGAGAGGTAAGCATCAATATTTTAATTAACATCATGCAAGTTAAGCAATCAAATACCAGAGCAGGATCTAGGGATTTTCTAATAGTAAATGGAAAGATTACAAAAAAGAAACATCAGGAAAATTAAACAAAGAGCTGTTGCTTTGAGCTAAAACTAAAGCATGATTATTGGCATGCCATTCTCAATCTGTGTAAGAGTTTGTTCTAGAAGTTAAGTAAAGCATAGGACCTTTCAAATGTCAGTTAAATTTTCTAATTTGCTCCCTGCTCTGAAATGTTTGTTTGTTTTGTGTAAGCATTGATACCGATTGCATGCCATCCTACTCCACCCCTCCACCCCCCCCCCCCCCACCCCCCCCTCACTCATTTGATGGAATAGAGACCCATTTGTCACTCTCTGTTAAACTGCTCTTTTGCCTCTCATAAGTTTCTCCGCTTCGACCAGCATAAGTGCCTTTTGGATAGGCATCACTCCTCAATTCCACCCTGGCCACCACCCAAAACATACAACACACACGCGTGCCCACTCCCCATGCGTCCTGCACACACATGTGCCACCCCACACAGCGCCACACCACACACCACACACACTCATACACTGTTCTGGGATGTCTGGGAGTGTTGATAATTTTTAGGATATCACTTCAATAAATCACGTCATGCCACTCAGCACAAAATATTTTTCTTATATATATCGTCTAAGAAATTTTTTTTCAAAAACAGATTATCTTAAATAATATTGAGTGTTTTTCAGGAAACCTCTTTCTATCTTTATGCTGGTAATCATTTGCATGCAGGGACTAAATCTAACGTAGGAAAGGAAGGCAATTAACAGGAATCTCCGTGACAAGCACAGAAGGTTAAGAAAGAAAAGTGGTGTGGGGAGGGGACCTGACGTAGAGATAGGAAACAATAAGAGCTCCGAGTTGGATGATTGTAGGATTTCATAACTGCAGAGTTGCACCAGGTTACAATGTTATGAATGGGGCAGAGCCAGGAAGCAACATAAACATGAAGATCATTTTAAAATTGAGGCATGTGTGTACCAGTAACCAATGTAGGGAAGTAAGCTTGAAATGAGAAAGATGGTGTGGTGGATGGTCTGGTCTGAGGTTGAATCCAAGCAACTGAGTTTTGTATGAGCTTTGGTTTATGGGGTGGAAGTTAAGCAACTGAGCATGAAGGAATTGTAATAGTCGACTCTGGAAGTAACAGCAGTCTCGCTCACTTAGAGAGACATTGTCAGGGAAGGGAATGGAATCAGTAGCTGAGGGATGGCATTTGTTGCTGGGACCAGTAACAAATGCAATCCAGGCCCTAAGCTTTGGAATTTGACTCCCAATTCCAAAGCTACTCTAAATGGTCACCTCTCTCCTTTCTTCAAAGTAAAACTCTTTGATCAAGCTTTCAGCTGCTATTCTAATACCTCCTCCTTTGCCTTGGTTTACCCTAGGAATGAATTTGTGAATATCTTGGATAAGAAGATCCAAATCTTTATTTTTTACAAATGTAATTTAGCCTAATTTAGTTTGAATTGGCATTAAAATAAGTTGCTCACCTTAGCGGGGTTTCTTCAATTGGTCCAGTGAAAGAGCAGCTTAATGAAGAATCAGCTGAAATTAGATTGTTAGTGACACAGACCTTTTGTGTGGGGGTGTATATAAGTGGTCAACTTAGTGTGACTTAGTTTTTAGGTGCAACTTACAATAGAGTACTGGAGTTGAGCACCTCAGACTTTAGCAGAGGAAGGAAAAGAGATGTTTGGTGTTTTGCTTAAACAAAGCAACAAACTGAGTGTTCACAGTCCTGAAAGTAAAATAAGGTCTTCAGTTTGTGCTTAGGTCTTTTTTTTTCTCTCTTTCTTAAAAATAACTTGTTACATATAAGATTTGATATTTGATGTATACAAACATATACTAAAGCCTAAAGAGAAGGGGATTTTTGATCACTTACTTTGTAGATGATACTTGGCTAGGGAAAATTGTGAGGATGATGCCAAGTGATTTCAGCAGAATATTGAGAAGTTGGGCAAATGGGCAACACCTTGCAGAGGAATTTCAAAGTGGAGAAATGTGAGTTAATGCATTTTGGTACAAGAAATACAGAGACAATACAAGCTCAATGATGCAACTTTGAGGGAGGTGCAGGAGCAGGCAGACTTCGGGGTTCATGTGCACAATTCTTTGAAGGTGGCCAGGCAAGTTGAAAGAGTTATGAAGGTGGATCCTTAGATTTATAAATAGAGGCATAGAGTATAAAAGCAAGGAGGTGATACTACACCGCTACAAATCATTGGTCAGACCACGCTTGGAGTATTGCGTTCAGTTCTGGACGCCTTATTTAAGGAAGAATGTTAAAGTCCTGGAGAGAGTTCAAAGGACATTTACTTGAATTATACCAGGAATGAGGGATACATGAAATAAATGAGAGAAGTTGGGTTTGTTTTTCTTGGAGCAGAGAAGGAGAAAAGTTACATTAATTAATAAGTTAAAGAACATATGGTAGTGTTGGTAGGACAGATGGTACATTGCGGCTGCTACATGTGGGAACTGCTCGATACCAAAGTGATGCAGAGCAAAAACATCTGCAATCTGAGTTGAGGAACTGAGTCTGAGGCATCGGCATTGTGGCACATCAGCGAGGGGACAAAATTATCTGGGCATTTTGTTTCAGCAGGTAGTCAGACGTCTAAGATGATTCAAATTTTGGTGGCTGAGTGACGGGAGGATATGACAGAAAGTGAAACATATGTGGGGATCCATGTGTTAGCTTTCAAGAGACTTGCAAGCTTTGGAAGGATGAGTGAGTTGGCCACAGCACTGTTGGACAGGGTGCTGTTTGCAAGAGTGTGGGAGGCTGTAGGAAATTGCGGGGACAATATAGTTAGAGGGATAGATACTGGTATCTACAGCTATGAGCATAAGTCCTGAAGGCTATGTTGCCTGCCTGCTGCCAATATTAAGGATGCCTCTTCAGGACTGGAGAGAAACTTTGAGTAGGAGGGGAGGGTTCTATTGCTGTTGTCTAAATCGATAGGACTAGAAAGGAGCTTCCGCTGAAAATGTTTGAATAACTCCGAGCTAAATTAAGAAACAGTACCTATCAGGTAATAATTGTTGGATTACTGCCTGAGCCACCAGTAGCCTTGCATACTGCAAATAAAGACTACGGAGTCAAATGCATGGTTGAACAATTGATGTGGGATGAATGGGTTTCAGTTCAGGTGGCATCGTGATGTACTGGGATTAAAGAAAATCAGCTTTGTTGGGGCAGGCTTCATTAGAATTGTGTTGGGACCAGTATCCTAATGAATCAGATAGTTAGGGCTGTAGAGAACATTTCGTTCTCCATTTGGGATTGGGGGTGTTTTTGGGAGTTGCTCTGGAGAGGCAATTGATAGAATTAAGAACAGGATTGGGGAGCTATGAGAAGGGATGGAGTTCACAAATGTGGATCAAAGGAGAACAAATGGTAAAAAGACAAAAGTGATGATTCTTTATGTAAATATATGTAGAATTCAGAACAAAAGGTTGAGTATGATCTTATAGTCATTAATGAGATTGGTTACAAGGGGATCAAAGCTGGGAACTGACTATTCAGGGTGTACCTTTTCAAAAGGGTCGGCAGCAAGTAAAGTGGAATGAGGTAGCTTTCTTTGTACAACTTTGCCTCTTACCACTGTATTTATTCAATCATGGGTCAGAAGATATTTAATCTATATTGGTGGAAGTCAAAAATTACAAGGATAAATGAAACTTGAGGGCGTAGTCTCGAGGCCCACAAATAGTCGCTATAATGTAGGGCAATGAACAAATCAAGAGATAACCAGGGCACGTGTATTAATCAGAGTTCACTACAATTTCATGTAGATTAGGAAATTAAAATTGGCAGAGGCAACCACAAGGAAAAATTCATAGTGAATTTGGGACAATTTCCTGATGTGGAGTAACATGGATCCAACCAGGAATCTGGTCATTTCTGGTAATGTGGAAGGAGATAGGTTTAATAAATGATCTTATAGAGTAAAAGATCCTCAAGTAAACAGTGACCATAACATGGTGAAATTTATCATTTAATGTGAGAGTGAAAAACTAGGGTTAGAATCAACTGTGCATAATTATAGAGGAATGAGGGCAGAGTTGGTTGGAGTCGACAGGGAAAGGAGCATGAAAAAGAAAGATACTTGATAAAGAATGGTAGATGTTTAAGAAAATAGTTTGACTCTGAGAAAAGGTATATACTAGAAAGGAAGAAGGATTCTAAGACAAGGATATACCAACTAAAGTTAACCAAGGAAATTGAAGTGGTATCAACTTAAAATAACAAACATACAGTTTAGTAAAGATTAATGGTAAGCCAAAAGATTAGGAAAGTTTCAGAAACCAACAAAAGGTGTCATTATCAAATTATAAAATAGTGGCAATGGGCTAGTTGAAAATACGGGTGTTGAGCTACTGAACAGTAAAGTGATAGATAAAGAAGAGGTACTGAAAAAGCCGGCAGCACTCCAGGTAGAGAAGTCACCAGACCTGGATGGGATGTGGCCTAGATTGCTGAAAAAGGCAAGGGAGTAAATCACAGAGTCATTGACAGCAATTTTCCAGGCCCCTCTGAACACAGGCTTAGTTCCAGGGGACTAGAGGATTATAAAGGTGACACTGCTGTATAAGAAAGGGGCAAAGGATAACACAGGGAACTACAGGCCTGTCAGCTTGACATCAATAGTGGGAAAACTGATAAGAGGCCATAATACAGGATAAGATAGACGTACCCTTAGAATAAAATAAGTTAATATAACACAATCAACATGAGTTTGTCAAGGGCACGTCGTGTCTGACCAACTTAATTGAGTTCTTTGAGGTGATGCAGGCTGTGGATGTTGTATATGTGGACTTTCAGAAAGTATTGACATGGTGCCACATGGCAGGGTGGTTGGCAAATTAGAAATGTTTGGGATTGATGGGTCCTTGGCAGCATTGATTAGAAGTTGGCTAAAAGATATGAAATAGCAGGTATAAGGTGGGCATTTTTCAGATTGGAGATAAGGTGGAAGCTATGTTTCCCAGGGATCAGTGTTGGAACCCTTATCTTTTCTGAATAATATAAATGATTTGGAGGTGGGTGTTGAGGGAAAAATTGCTTACTTTGTAGCTGATACTAAGCTAGGGGCAATAGTGAATCGTGAGGATGATGCTTAGCAGTTTCAGAGGAATATTGAGAGATTGGGCAAATGGGCAGACACTTTGCAGAGGAATTTTCAAATAGAAAAGAGGTAATGCAGTTTGGTACAAGAAATAGAGAAACAATACGGGCTCATTAATGCAACGCTGAGTGGAGTACAGGAGCAGGCAGATTTCGGGGTTCATGTGCATGATTCTCTTAAAGTGGCTAGGCAAATTGAAAGAGTTGTTAAGGTGGATCCTTGGATTTATAAATATAGGTGTAGAGTATAAAAGCAAGAAAGTGATACTACACAGCTACAAATCATTGGTCAGACCACACTTGGAGTATTGCGTTCAGTTCTGGCACCTTATTTAAGGAAGGATATTAAAGTCAAAGGAGATACCAGGAATGAGGGATTTTAGATACATGAAAAAATGAGAGAAATCGGGTTTGTTCTCCTTGGAGCAGAGAAGACTAAGAGGTGATATTTCTGAGTTGTTCAGAATAATGTACAATCTTGATAGAGTAAAGAAGGATATTCTGTTTCCACTGGATGGTATGTCAATAACTATGGGTCACAATTTCAACATTGTCAGCAAGAGAGCTAGGAATGAGATGAGGAAAAACTTCTTTACTCAAAAGTGTTATCAGGATTTGGAATGTGCTATCTGGGAGAGTGGTGAGACAGATTCCAGAGGAAATTGCAAAAGAGAACTGGATGTATATTTGAAAGCAATGAATTTAGAGGACTACGAGGATAGGACTAGAGAATGGAACTAGCTGGGCATCTCTTTTGGGAGCTGGTACAGGCATAATGTGTCGAATGCCTTCCTTGAATACAGAATATGGGGTGCTACTGCCATCAATAAATATTGTAAAACATAATTCTGTTGGAATGTTTTGTAAAACTACTATTTGCAGTTATCAGTTCACTCATTGTGGCACTGGAAATGTTGAGACAGAGTTAATTGATGTTATGTTATGTGCTGGATATCTATTTTGAAGTTCTTTGAGATGTATACGAAAGAAGCAGAAATTCTTCTGGATTTATTGCTAAATTAAGTGTTCAGTATGGGGATATGGTTCTAATGCTTTGAACATTTAACTCCATTTTAATTTTGCTAAATTTTCTCTTAGAGATGTGATAATTGTGACAATAGGTTATGGCAAAGTTGTAAATTTGTTAATGGACCTATCTCCCAACTCAGCACTGTTCTCAGATGCTACTTGATGATGATTGATCAGTCACATTGACCTGCCTTGATTCTGATTATTTCTGAGTAGTAGCTACACTGTTTTTATTCATTCATAGGATGCAGGCAAAGCTGGTAAAGCCAGTATTTCTTGCCTTTCCCTAAATACTCTTGAAAAATAGTGTTGACCATATTCAGTATGCAGTACGTGAACTTGCACAGTGTTATTAGAGAAGGAATTGGAAGATTCTGACCCAAGTGGTACTTGCAGGTGATGTTGTACTCATGACTTCAGTGCCCTTGCTAGTCTAGATAGTAGAGATGATGCGTTTTGTAGCTGCTGTCAAATAATATGTTGGGTGAAGTTTGCTGGTGCTGGAGCAAATGGCTATTTAAGGAGAGGATGGGGTGTAAATTCTGTGTGCTGCTTTGTCAAGTTTCTTGATTGTTGGTGGTACATATTGACTAAGGCTGTGTTGTTGATCTATTTGGGGGACCTAATTCTGAATTCATTCAATCAAAATGAATCTTTATTTGACAAAGTGAAAGTGACTATCTCTTGTACTAACATCTGGCAAGCTATTCCTCAAAAATAAGCAAAGCTTCTTTTCCTAAGTAGGATCATTGAGTCAAGTCATGCTGACCAGGCATGAACAGGGATCAGCGACGAGTCTTTTGGCCTCTGTGCTCCAAATTCATGGTTTTCAAGCTCAGACTTCTTCTATGGTTACCCAACACAGAGACTGTTCGAGGTCTATTATTTATATAGCTGGCCAGATAAGGTGTTGGACAGTCATGACCTCCTGGAATGCACATTGCAAGGGATTTGAAAATGATGGCGATTGCTTGATGCATTCTTGGCAAAGGAGGCCATTGACCTGACAATTGTCATGAATGTTACTTACTTATTATCAGCCTAAACATAGCCCAGGTTATTGCTGCAGGTGGCCAAGACCTGTTTCATCATCTGAGGTGGTGAGTGGAACTGAGCCATGTGCAATTATCAGATGTAGATGTGATATATTTGGATTTCCAAAAGCTTTTGATAAAATATTACACTCAAGGTTTCTTAATAAAAGCTGTGGTGTTGGACATAATATGTTACCATGGATAGAGAGTTGTCTTATGAAAGACACAGCTTGGATGAAAGGAGCATTTTCAGGATGGCAATCAGTAACTAGTGGAGTGCCACAGGGATCAGTGCAGGGGCCATAGTTATTTATAACACATACCGATCGATGTCTTGGATGAGAAAGACTCTCAAATAGTTGGGAAGGTTGATGCAAAAAAAAACTAGGACGGCAAGGAGATAATGCAGGTTTGAGTGGCCGAAAGCATGTCAGAATATAATATGGGAAAATGTGAGGTTGTGTACTTTATTAGGAAGAATAGAGGAGCTGAAAATTCTTTAAATGGATAAAGATTGCAGGAATCTGCAGAACAGGGTTTGGGTGCATGAAACTAAAGAAGGCAAATGGACTGTTGGCCTTTATTTCAAAGGGAATGGAGTATAAAATTAGGGAGTTTTCACCAACACTATTCAAGGCAATAATCAGAACCCACCTTGAGGGATACTGTGAACAGTTTTAGTTCCCTTATGTAGGGAAAAATACACTGACATTAGAGACAGTCCAGAGGAGATTCTCTAGTTTGATCCTGGAGGGATTTTCTCTGAGGAGAAATTGAGGCGTTTGGGCCAGGAGTAATTAGAGTTCAGAATAATGAGAAGAGACCTTATTCAAACATAGTAGGTTCTTAGAAGCTTGACAAGGTCGATGTGGAGAGTTTGCATGAGACAACCTCTTGTGTGAGAGGTTAGAACCAGAGGACATCATCTCAGAATAAGGGGTTACCCATTTAAGAGCAAGATGAGGAAGAATTTCTTTTTTGAACTCTTTATCACAGAAGGCTGTCGAGGCTGGCTCTTTAAGTATTTTAAATGTGGAGTTGGACAGATTTTTAATCGGAAGGGGAATTAAGGGATTTGGTTATAAGGAGGCAAAGTGGGAGTTGTGGATTATCAGATCAGCCATAATCTCATTAGCAAAGCAAACTCAATGGGTTGAATGGCCGGCTTCTGATGGTTTGTTGTGGACTTATCCATTATGTGAATATATCCACTATTTGACTACTGATCAAGGGATTGACGGTAATGAAACAACCAGCTAAAGATAGTTGGGCCTGATGAAGTCTTGGGGCGATGGTGCCTGAGGTGACCTGACCCCCAATAATCATAAGCATCTTTGTGCGTGTATGACAGCAGCAGGAGAAGCTTTTCTCCCTGATTCCCATTGATTTTACAAGGGCTGTTTGATACCAAACTTGGTCAACTGTTATGAGATCAATGACAGCCACTCTCACTTCTTGGATTTAACTCTGTTGTCCATGCTTTGATCAAGACAGTAATGAGGTCTGGAGCCAAGTGAATTACTTTATGACCGAAATGCTAATTGACTTGTACAGCTTACAGGAAAATGTTGCCACTGAGACAGCAAGCCAGTTGGGAACTACCTATTCTTCATATGAATTTCAACTTTTATTTTAAAATGTTTTTATCTGCAAGACCATGTCTTTGCTTTTAAAAGTTTGTAGATTGTTACTTTACAGATCTTTAAGACATTTTGTTAGTGTTGAAAAGCCATATAATATTGAATTTTTTTTTACTAAGGATACAGATTATATTGATCTGAAAAAAAATCATAGTGACCGGCTGAATGGGGGAATTCAAGTCCCACCTGCTTCAGAGGTGCATAATAACATCATTAAACAGGATGATTAAGAAAATAGGTTAAATTAATAAATAAGTTATTATTAGGAAGATGAAACTACACAATTAAAACATAATCCTAGAACATGCGATAATTACAAAGCTATTTGTTAATGTTAGGTATCTTTGTAACTATTGATGTCCTGGATACATTTCAGATATTTAGTTAGTATGTGGAAAAAAATGCAGATTTGAAGGAATTAGGCTACTAATACTTCGTGAAAGAATTAAGGCATACAAATTGTTTAATATCTTTGAATATAGTATTGAACAAATACCACCTTCTGCCATTAGCATAACATTCATGTCTAAACCAAAATTTATTGACCATCACCCATTGTCATATGATTTACATTTAAAGGTAACTGTCAAATAAAACATTATGGAAACTAAAAGATTGAGTTAGCAGATTTGGATTTATTTTCCAATGTAGTTTGTCTGAGATGCCAGGTTTGTGTGAATTGCTTTGGTACTATTATAAGGGTACTCTGCATGATGATTCAAAGTACTTGTTATGTTTCATGTATGAATTTGGTAAGTAGATTAATGAGATCTGTCTTGCTATTTTAATCTCCTCTTCAGGGGCAGAGCACACACTCAGTTTTACCCCTCAATCTCAGCCTAACAGCAGATTGGAGGGTGGTGGTCTGGTCTGGGATTCCTTGGGAAAGTGAGTGCTCTGCTCCCAGCATGTACTGCACATTAATGATATGCTATGCTGTTTATGCACATTCCTTCTTTACTTCCCTGTGGTTTACTTCGATTTGTATTTTTTTAAGAATGCAATATCTGTTTTTGTTGGGCAACAGGAATTATTTATTAGTCTATAAATTACTCTTATTGAAGCATATAAGATCCTGAGGAATCTTGACAGCATGGATGCTGAAAGGATATTTCCGTTGTGGGTGGGATTAAAACTGGGGAACACATTTAAAAATAAGGTGTCTTCTATTTAAGATGGAGATGAGTAACCTTTTCTCTCAGGCAGTCATGACTCTGTGGAATTCTGTTCTCCAGAAGTATTAGTGACAGGGTCCTTCAATATTTTTAGGACTGGAAACAGACAAAGGAACAAAACAAATGAGAGGGGTGAGGGGCTACTGCAGCAGGCCCAGTTACGTCTTCAATAATAAGGGAACCAAAGTATTTTAGGGGACCGCGGTTTAATGGGAAAGCATTTGAAACCGCAATCAGATCAGCTGTGGTCTTACCAAATGGCAGGTCATCATGCTTATGGGAGCTTCCAATTGCCATTTGCATTGTTTAAAGATCTTAAATCATAATAGACAATGTTGAATACAGTAGAACTTCTAAAGATAAATGCTGTCCCTTCTAGAGATGATTTTATCCTTGTTATACCAATATTCGCTATTAACAAACATAATCATAAACAAAAGCAAAGCATTATAATGTCTATCATGTTGAAACCATAAATTTAGTGCTTTAATGAAATTTGCACTCCCATGTCTCGTATCTTTAAAAAGCTCTTGATGCAGAATGAACTTTTTCTATAGGTCGCTAGTGTTTGCCGATGAACGAATTCAGCTTGACTCTTATATCCTGTCTTGAATTGCTTGCTAATACTTGAGAGTCAGGTGTACACATGAAATTCAATTATCTAATTCAGGTATTTGAGAATTCCAGCCATGACTTAGTGATAATACCTTTGTCACTAAGTCAGAGCTTTGTGAATTGAAGTCCCATATTGGTGCAGTACTGAAGGAATACTGTGCAGTTGGAGCAACTGTTTTTCAAATGAAGCAGAAGACCTGCCTGCTCTCAAATGGACATAAATATCCTATAGCACTCATCAAACTGCACAGGGAAGTTTCCTCTCAGCATCTTGGTCTATATTTATCCTTCAAACAACATTTATGGAAACAGAAGATCTGACCATTTTCACATTACTGTTTGTGGAACCTTGCTGTGTCTAAATTGGTGGCTGTACTTCCTGTTACTGAAGTGTCAGTATTTCAAAACTATTTCCTTGATTATACTACATCTTGATGTACAAAGATCTATATAAATGCAAGTTCTTTTCCCTGTCGAGTTTTATCTCAACATCTATAAACTAGGAGAGAAAAATTGGTTAAATATTTGTTATTGAATTTACCAAGAGTTGCAAAATGCCAAATTTCTCTGATGCCATTGAGCCAACTTGGTAAAAGGATTGTTCATGTTAAGAGGTAATGGAGATTTTAAAAACCTCCTTCATCTATCCAACACCTGCTCCCAACCACTGCCACGATTTCTTAAAGTTAACTACAAGCAGCAGTGGATTCACCAATCACTTGAAGAATTCTTGAAGATGTGAGCCTTTGGGAAATGCTAACACTTTTCAGCTGGGAGAAATTAACACAGGCACGTTACAACTTAAGGAAAAGGTTTAGTTACTTTTGTGGTGGAGAAGCTAACCTGTTTGACAGAGTGTCAGTTCCACGTGAATTTTACTACAGTTATGGTACTAACTAGTTTCACATTGCAGTTGATGGACAAGAAATGGCTTCCATCAGCACTAAAGCACTCAACCCATCAACTACCATCAGACATTTTAAACATTCTACTCTATTGAAATAGCTACCGTTTTAATTAGCTCAGCAGTGATTTCCCAACGGACACTACAAACTGATGAATGGCAACATTTTTGAAAGCTGGTTGGTGTGGTTACTCAGCTGTATTTCCTTTGCTCAAAAACCTCTATTTTGGATGTTTCAATAAGTTATTGCAAGAACAAGGATGATCAAAACTAACCAAAAGAGCAAATATAATTTTAAATGTAAACTAAACAACAGACAATTTGTACAATTTTTGAAATGTAAATACCAATTTATACATTTTCCTGATCTCCAAAGTCAGGGGTTGATCATATGCAGAAGAGCAAATATTCCAGTTCAAGTATCATACTATAGGTTTAAAAAAATTAAAAATCTGAGAATGACCATAATACTAAATTGGATTCAAACAGTTTTGCTGTTATTAATTCTATGGATTTTCCCCGGGCTGAATTAACCTTTTGAAGTAGTTACACAACAGTTTAGCTACTTAAGATATAAACAAATATTTTTATTAGCTATCTGCAAGTTAAGCTTGTAGATTGAATTTAACCACTGAAAAATCGCACTATAGCTATTGTCATTAAAGATACAGTGACAATATTAACATCTCAGTTTTTAAACATCCCTTTTAAGGTTTAAAGTTGTCCAATTAGACTTTCCCAAGTCTTAAGTGACTATCAACTATGAAATCTTGCTTTCTTTTGCAAGAAAAGGATAATCAGAAGAAACATAAGATAACCACAATGCTTCAGTTACATTTTTCTGACTATTGCAAATGGCCTATCATGCATTTTTGACCATTAAAAATGTATGTCAATTTTAACTGTGCATAATTTAATACAGTGCAATGCAGCCATCGATAGTGTTTTGACTTTCAGGAGCATTTGGTATGTTTGCCTCAATGTTATTAAACTCAAGGAAACTTTATGCTGCATCCTTCAGCTACAAACAGTTACTTTATATTACAATTAAGGAAAGAATATTACTAACTGGTAGCTTCTCTTTCCTTGTTATAAAAGTCTTTTGTTCCTTGCTGATCAAACATCCTAGAGACTTATTCCCTTAAATGTGTATTTTCTCATTTGCCCAGTAGTGAGCTTTCAGGAAGTATGCAAGTAAATAACATGTACCTGTGCAACAAAGATCACCAACTAAATGCAAGAAAAATGTCAATGTACTGGAACTTAACTTTGAAAAGTTAACAAATTTTTAGTGCAGTTGTGATTTGTCAAATTTCTCTATAATTACTATTCCTTAATTTCTCTCTTTGTACTTCCCTCTTTGATGCATGTCCTTCATGTCTTCTTGCAGTATCTCAGTCTTGGTGCTCTTTCTCCTCCCTTGCCCTGTCCCCCAAATGCACACACACCACATCCACACACTCTGTTCGCTTCCCCTTGCTCTTCTGAGCTCTCCTACTGTCCTGCTTATTTGCAATTTCATTCTCCTTTGTAACTTTTTGATACTGTTGGCTTCTCTGAAGAACTCTATAGACAGTTTTTCTTCGACCTTGCTGCTATTCTTTTCTGCTATTTTTTCAGTTTCATTTGCTTCAAAATGAGCTTACAATTCAGTTAAAATATCCATGTGGATTCTGGAAATATGCAGTTTATGTAAATGCATATTGCAATTTTGAGTGACCTCTGGCACATATCACATTTACAATTGTCCGGAGAATTTGCATGTGTTTTGACATGAAAAAGGCACATCACCCTCTGTGTGGAGTTTGGGATTTGTACGAGCAAGGAATGCAACAGCATGCATATCCAACTAATCAGATCGAAGCATCCTTTTTTTTTGGGAATACAGAGTCTAGACCAGGAAGTACAAGTGATGTTTGTAAAATTACATACTGTAATCAAAATAGAGTGAGTAAGAAAAATGCAATTAAAGGATACATTAAAAAAACAAGAAAGCTGTTATGATACAAGAACTCCTTTAGACTGGTAAGTAGCTGTGTATTGCAGTAGAGAAGGCTGATACTGATTCCTGGTATGTAATGTTAGTTGGTTTCAGTGCATCTGGGTGAGAAGAGGAAGGTAAAACTTAAGAAACAACAAGATAACTTGCATTTGTAGAGTACGTTTAGCATAGTAAAAGCCAAAGTCCATTCAATAAGCGATGTTGAGCTGAAGGAGTTATTACAAAATATGACTTAAAAACCTGGTCTGTGCAAGATTTAAAAGTGAAGGACATGGAGGTACTTGCAGAGTTTAGGGTCTAGAAGGCGGAAAGCAGAGCTTCAACTATGAAAGTAAGAAGTGCGCCAGAATTGAAGGAACATAAATGTTCTTGGAGAGTTGTAAAGCAAGGAAAGATATTACAATCCTTGTAGAAACTAAATTTTACAAGTATGAATACGCACTGAATGATGAAACGTATCAAATGACAAGATTTTAGGATTTTCATTGTTAAAAAAACTAAAATCAGCATAGACTAAATCTTAATTGACATAGCTAACTGTAAACTACCAAAAAAAAAACCTGAGGTTTGGATTTAAATCCCTTATGAGATTTCAGCAGGTCTTTCCTTCCTGCCATATCAGGGTGTCATCCACTATTTTCCTTTAAAATAAAGCCTTACACCCAATCATCGCATAATGGAATGAACTTTCCTGCTCTCTCAACCATAGTTTCTCTGCTTTGTTCACACAACAGCAGTATCTTAATAGGTTTTATTTGGGCCCCTTGTCCCCATGATAGCTTGGCCACGTGGGCTTCTCAGCATGCAGCTATCAGCATAAATTTACCTCACCTCCTCTAACTCCTCCTTATCCCAGGGCATCCTGTATTTTTCACTTTCAGTTAAGATAAATCTTCTAAGGCATAAATGTTATACAGTTTATAGTGGTCATCACAAAGGTTAGAGATAATGATGGATGGGGCTGTAAACAGATTTAAACTATGGACAATGTCCACAGTCACACAGAATTTCATTTGTGACTTGGATTTGGGATGGTTTAGTGTTCTAGGCTGAAGTGCGGGTGTGAGAATCTGCTTGGAGAGATTCATACAGGAAATTGCAGGAAGTGTGGCACAGATGTTTGGAAATGTAAACGTGTTCATAGATTTTGGAGAGGAAATGCAATTTTGAATTGGGGCAGTAATTTGAAAGGCCATCGTTACATGTTTTGATGATTGTGGTGGTTTTGAAAGGTAGGGGTACATTGTATGTGAAGGTGGAAATGTATCGACACTGGTAACGTGAAGGTCAGAAAGAGAAGATGGGTGATCGACAGTGTAGTTGCAAATCAAGATCAGTATGTTCGCAAATTGGGGAAGATGTAAATCTTAGAAGAGAAGAAATTTGTATAAGCGTGAGAGGGATTGCAGGCAAACTAGTGAAAGGTACTGGTTCATGGCTTTTTTAGGGAAAACCTCAGGGGAAGTTTGGAAAGGCCAATGAGGAAGAACAATATGGCTGAAGACAATCTGAGGGATATTCATGATCTTGGTTACAAAGAAGCTCATGAGCTTCTTCCATAATGGAAATGCATGTGGTGAATCGAAGGAAATATATTGGTAGCGATGTTGTAACGGATTACGAATGAAGAAGAAAGTGGAGTTGAAGCAAGTTCCGTGTGGAATCAAGGTATTGATCAGTGATGACCTCATATAATATAAGAAAATGGGGGTAAGATTTAATGGCTGCTTAAGGGCAAGGTCAAGGTTAGTTGTGAACATGGGTAGAAATGCTTGTGGTTGGAAAGGCTGAAGGGGTCCAAGAGTTGTGTGAAGTTATTGGTGAGGCAGCAAGGTGAGTTGAGATGGAGATTGAAATCTTTGAGGGTGAAGAGCAATTGTGCAGAGGCTGAGAATGGAAACAGAGGAGGATCTTGGCAATAAGCTGCCGTAGAGCTTATGGGGGGTAATGGAGATTTTACAAGAACTATACCAGAAGAATAGGAAGAGAGATCAAAGGGTGATTTGAGGAACAGGACAAATTGGACAATGATGCAGTTTTGATACAGAGGTGACTTCATGTTTCAAAGCCAGGATGTTAATGCAGTTGCACCAGTCACATTTTCTATGATCTGGCAAATATTCGAAGAATGGAAAGAGACCAGAATTGGAAAGGTTGAACAGGATAGGGAGGCTGCACTCAGTGAACAGAATGGAACAGTTCTGTGTTGCTATATTTACAAGAAGGTAGGAGGTTCTGGGTTTGGCTCCTTTAGAGAGTGCTGCAAGAGGCAACAGAGGATAATAGTGGTCTTATTGAAAACAGATTAAGTTTCAGCGAACAGCAAGATACCAAAAAAAAGGATTATTTTGGATGGGGTTTGGACTTGGTTCTAACAAGTGACTACCCAGTCAGTCAACTGGATATAAACAGGTGCCCGTATACGTGAATGCTAGGTAATGGCAGAATTAGGCTTTGATCTGATTGTCCTGTTATTGAATAATTTTCTAACAGGCACATATGAAAAAGAATGAATTTAATGGATGTTTATTGCAGAAAGGGTGTGGGTTCAATGTCTTCAGGAGGAGAAAGGAGGAGCAAGAGTATATCTTTGTGTTGTCTGAGGGGAGTTCATGTTCTTGACTTAACTGCTGGATGGGGCACCATACAGAAGCACGGAATTTTATCTTAAGAGGGGGAGGGTGAATTGTCAGATCTTGACTTCCCCCTTTTAAATAATGCTTTGAGTCATCTGATTACAGAGCAGTACCTACAGCAGCTGTGGAGAGCCTGCAGCTCAAACAATTAACCCTTTATAACTGGAACTATGACACCCAGGGAAATCAAAGCTTTAAAATTTCGGATCTTTTGATAGTAACGTCTTGAAATTATGTGCATTCCATTTGATTGTGTAATAAGATTTACTTAATGCAATACTCAGTTGGAAAATAACCTGTGGAGATTTGAATTTTCACTTGGTGGTTCAAAATGAGACATTTAGTTCTTACCGAGCCATAGTTTATTTCATTTTTAATGGGTTTTCCTTTGTATCTGCATTTATTTGTTTTATTACCACATGGAATCAGTGGTTTGAGTCAAAACATACATCTTTGCAGTCCTGATTCAGTAAAAACAGTTGTAAAACAGAGCTTGGCACTGCAGTACTTTGCTGTTAATATCCCAAATAAGCAGTTCATGCTATACTGATAAAAATTAAATAGCCAATCCTTTTTTTAATCGTCACCGTTGTGACTATTTGACTGAAATGTGTTTAATTTCATGACAGCAAACAAATGAAAGCATGAAGTTACCTAACTCAGTTTAGTTTTCATTTACATATTCTTCTTTAAGCCATAACTAGTATTTCTGTCCTGCGATGGTATAAAAGTATATATTTTAAAAATGATGCGAATACTGACTGTCTTTTAGGAAAAAAAATGAAGGCGGTCAAAAATTTTAAGTTTTTGAAAGAAAACACACTGAACAAGTTAAATTGTGTTCAACATTTGACTACTTTATCATTTGTTACTCTCAACCACTGTGGGAAGAGGCAGAGAGTGGATGACCCTCATCTGTCAGAACTTCCACCCTTGTTTTTGCAGATTAACATAAATCAGGGAAATGAGCACAGAGTGTGGGGGTCAGTAACTTTAAAAAAACACATTACCCCCTATGGCTCTTTACAACATTCACTTCACGTGAAATAGTGTGTTTAAAAAATTGTACATATATGATAGCTGTGGAGAATTTCTGTGTTTTAAGTTAGTAGAATTTTGTGTTATTTAATTTGAAAGCATGTTAGATATTATTGTACCTGTCAGTTATTAAGCATCTGGATATTTTCAATGACCGAATATATTTATCGAAATCTTAGTGACTATTATAAAAGTTGCTCCAAATTTATGGACTTAATCTGACCTGTTGGTTATTTTGACTTTGCCAGGTCCTTTAGAATATTTGTATGCTTTTTGGTTACTTGTGTTTGCATTATTATGTTGGACAACCCTAAACTAATCTTTTCTACATTATTCTCAACTTTCTCTGGTATCTCCTGTCTATACTCCAACCTCCTATCTCCCTTGCTTCAACCAGCTTGGCTTCCAGGTCAGTACCTTCTGCTATCTTTGCTTTTGTGCCATTCCCTGTCTGGCTAGTGTTTGATAACTGCTGTACTACTTGGTTCCAGCACATTTTTTTAGACTGCAGTAATAAAATAACCTAGAATGACTAACTAACAAATTAGATATGAAATTACTTGTGTATGTTATAGTATTTAAAAATATTACTTTTTGCCTATTACTTTATGCAGTAAACAAGTTCTATACAGATTTAAAGCATTTAATCTGGTTAAATAAGGAAATTGTGGTATTAATCTAGTGATAATTTCGAACACTTTACAATACAATTACAACAACTTGCAGTAATGAAGGTTGCTCATTTTCCTAACTCTTTCTAGCTTAGGGTATATGAAATGATCTATTAGTTTTGCACCAAAAGCTTCATTAGATTTTCACAGAACGTGAGCATCAGCATTTATTGCCCACCCTGAGTTACCCTTGGAAAAAGCTGAGGTGGGCTGACTTTTTGAATGGACTGAGTCTGTGTGGTAACTCTGTTTCCACGCTGGTGCTGGGGAATGAGTTTCAGGATTTTGATTGAGCAGTGAGTGAGGGACACAGATACATTTCCAAGTCTAGATGAAATGTGACTTAGAGAGGAGCTTTGAAATGTTGACCTTCACATCTGATTGCTGCCTTGTCCTAGATGTTAGAGAGGGAGGGTTGGGGTTTTTTTTGTTTGTTTGGAGTGGGGTTTCATTAGGATGCTGTTGGAGAAGCCATAACAAGTTTCTGCATTGTAGAAAGCTTGATGTTGCAATCAAAAGTGGTAGTTGAACTGCCAAAGAAATGGGTCACTTTGCCCTGCATTGAGTTGAACTTCTTGAGCTGAACTTCTCTTGGCCAATGGAATGTATTATTTCACACTGTTGACTTGGGCCTTGTCGATGGTGGATGAACTTTAGAGAGTCAGGAGATGAGTTGCTTGTTGACCAGTATCCAACCTCTGACCTTTGACGGATGTAGCTTTTATGTGGTTGGTCTCTAGTGACCAAGGTTTCAGGGATTTGGGATATCCCTTCTTTTTGTTGGAAGTGAAGATTGCTTGGCATATGTACTGTAAATATGGCTTGTCACTATCATCGTCTTGGTCTTGTTATGAAAACTGTTTCACTAGATGAAGTTGCCAATGAAGCTAACCTCCGTGCAGTCATCAGCAAACAAACTGACCTCACCTTGAGGGAAGTAGGAATGGTGGAGCAGGCTTGATCAGCCATATGCCTTACTGCTTGGGCCTTCTTTAGGGTGGAGGGGAGGTCATTGATGAAACAGCTGAAATGGTTAGAGCTAAGACACTGCCTTGAAGAACTCCTACTTTAACATCCAGTGGTTGAAATGATTATTCTCTAGATATCACAATGTCCTCGATGTGACTTCATCCTGATGAGAGCTTTTCCATTGACTTAAATTTTGTATGGATTCCTTGATACTATACTCTGTCAGATATCGTATTGATGTCCAAGGCTGTCACTTACTCCTTCGGGAATTTACTTGTTTTGCTTAGACCAAAGATGTAATAGGATGTGGAGATGAATAATTTTGCCGGAGTTCAACCTGAGCTTTTGTAAAGATCAAACTCATTTATATTTAATTCTGGATTTAACTCCAAATTCCTGTGTTACTTTGGAAACTATGAATTGAACCCATGCATGTGAAGATTTTTAAAAATACTAATTGCCGAACAAAATTTAGGTTTTTTTATACTCAGAAATCTTTGCACCGTTGTGAGAACTATAAGCTTCAGATGTACCTCTGCATGCCTCATACTCTCACACCAAGGGAGGAAGGAAAGATAGCTAAAATATTAAATCTGTCATTCTTGAAGTTTCATTATTTGTTTTATGATAAGACCAGAAATTTTCCATTTCATTACAATTGTGAAAAATAGGTAGTAGGAGGGCTTGACATTCCTGCAATTAATTTTGAACATGTACTCCTTAACTCATAGACAGAAATTGTGCTATTTCTGTACAATTTAATAGAGTGGGGTTTATGTGCTATTCATTTTATGTTCAATGCTATAAAATAGACATACTGTGCCTTCTTTGTAAAATATTCTTTGTGTGCATTTGTTTTTGGTGTCAGTAGACAGGAAATAAGTACTTGTAGAGCCAACAGTCTACAGTCTTACAAAATTGTATTTGTGTAGTGTCGTAAGATTGACAAAAATCTTGTAAAACATGACTTCATGCAAGAGGAATAAATGTAAATTTCTAAAACTATGTTCATAATAGAAAACTCTGAAAAATCGTGGGTTTTCACTTGATACTTATGTAGCAGTTTTTATTTTAGTGCAATTGTTGCTTCCTTTCTTGTCAAGAAAATTGAGCCACTTCAATGCGCAAAAAAAATTTGATATAGTTTATTTGAATCACAATAGATGATGTAATACATTTCTGCCAGATTTGCTGAACGTATCAATGTTTTCTGAAAACCATGAGAAATTAAGTAGTCAAGAACTAAGGAACCCATGTTTTATTTTTGCCACTAAAAACTTATGCCAGTTTTCCTTCAATCCATTCAAATAGGTCACCAATTTCTGTAGCCATGTACACTTTTCAATTTGCATTTAATTTTTTTACTAACCAGATGTTATGGTACCAGAATTTGCAATTTAATACTTTCTCGTAGTTGTCAAGTTGTTTTTCTCTGAATTAATGATTTGCCCAAAGATCCTGTTGAATCTCCTGCACATGCAAAATAACTATTTAAGGAAAAAAATGCACTTTTTTAAAAATACATTTTTTTGGATATAAAATTAAATCTTGCAGTGTAATGCGGGAAGAGGTAAGCCTCAGCTACAGTAGCAGGGTTTCTGTATGAGTGTTCAGCTATCCTTAGCTTTAGTTTCATGAAATGTTGGTTTTTGTTTTGGGAGGTGAAAAGAGACGGCAAAGCCTCCTATTTAACTCAGCCCTTGAAGAGAGTTTAGAAACCTTCGGCTTTAGACAGAATGTAGCATTGACAAATGACAGCTTTGTAGTTTCAAGAGCAGATTGAATGTGTTGATTGAAGTTGATTTCCTTGGAGAAAAAGGTGGTAGTCTGACTTGTAACCTGACCTCTAAATTGCAAGTAGACCTATTTTTAGCATCTGCCCAAGGAGGCCTTGGTAATAGTATTTATTGACCTAGCACTTCCTTAATGGTAAATAAATTTTTCAGTCTGTTTAGAAATATATAAAAGATAACTTGCCTTCTTATAAACGTGTTGTTATCTGTATCCTTTTGGTTTCCTTTTCCTTGACCTGCCGTCCTTGAATATAGATTAGCAGGTGCCAGTTGCTCTGAACTGTCTTACTAGTGTCCATTTTTAATATTAGTATCAGCAAGCTGTACATTGAAGGTGTTATGTATATCTAAGTCTGTACGTGTGTATGCACTTCCAGCAACATTTATCAAATAACAATCAGGAGCAAGAATTTATGTTGCAATTTTCTTCACCATATCCCAAGAACAGGTTGGAATTTTCCGAGCAATGGCAAGAAAATTGGGAAACACTACGCGAGTGAAAACTTTAGAAAATAGAAAATAGTGATTCTCCCATTAAGATTTTAATAGCTAGATAAGAGCATTGCTGGTAAGCAGCAAGGGGTCAATTTGTATGCATTAACATTTTATTAACATCTCAGCCTTACTTATAAAGCAGTTCAACACTTCCATCCTACATTTTGGAGCCCATTGATTCTTTTGCCAGGCTGCTTTGCACACAGATGAACAGCCAAATCATTTGTCAGACAGAAGGCATCTCGGGGGTTTTTTTCTCACAAATCCGTTTATTGTATGTCACATAGCAAGACATTGAAGTCCCCTTTTTATTATTAAACACAAGAAAAAAAGCAAGTGAAAAACCAATGGAACTGTCCAATCATGAGATGGAGTCAGGGCATTCTCAGGGTCCACTAGAGTTCGTTCCATGACTTAGCAACAAGGGGAGTAGGGCATACTTCGGCATCACAACCATGATTTTCTGGATGAAGTCAGATTTCTCAGCACAGCCATTATGTGACTCTCATCACTTGGCCAGGATTCTCCTCTGCTCCTTGAACCACAGCTTCTTCAGATCAACTGTGCTAAGGTCTACCTGTTTGTCATATTTTAGATAACCGATCTGACGGTTGCTCTTCTTTGGTTTTTAACAGGTTTTAGTAACCAGCACATGATTACTCGTGGATATGGAGACTACTTTAACTATCTTGGTGGCAGAGTCCCCGTTGCTCCAATATAATAGCAAATTCGATTCTCCTTTCCCGTGACCTTCTCGCATATCTGCATTAGATTTTATGTATAATGTCAGGAGTGAAGTTTACACTTTGCTCAGTCAGTGAGTTATAAAATTAATCCAGGAATAGCAAACATGATTCACATTCCACATCTTTCAGTGCCTCAGAGGGCATCGCTTCGAAGATGAAGGCAGTAGCCAGGCCATTGGCCAGGTGTGTTCTGCCCATCTTCAACTCCTGGACTCTCAGGGCTCTTAGCTTAATTTCTGAGCCTTCACTAACTTTGCGCTTATTTAGATGTTCATAGCATTTCTACTATTCTATGCCTTTTAGCACACTGCAGCTTTATTTAGAATAAAAGAGGTTTGTGGTAGTTCTGCCTTGCCTTTTAAAGCAGCTTGTCACGTATAGCAGCAGTGAATAGTCAAGGGATGGACATATAGCTTATTGGTGCAGTCTCAAGCCAAGGTCAAACCTACAGCTTTTTTTTTCTTTCACAGGGTGTGGGCATCACTGGAGAGGCTAGCATTTGTTGCCTACTTCTAATTGCCCAGACAGCAATTAAGAGTCAACATTGCTGTGGGTGTGGCGTCACACGTAACCTATACCTGCCAAGGATTGCAGCTTCTTTTTTCAAGGACATAATTGGACCAGACTAGATTTTCTGTCAAATGATGACTGTTTCACAGTTTCACCATTACTCTTTTAATTTCATCTATTTTAATTGATTACAGATTCCACAATTTGCCATTGTAGATTTTGAACTTGGGCCCGGGGCTGACAGATGAGGTTGGCATGGTGGCTCAGTGGTTAGCACATTTGCCTCACAGCACCAGGGAGCTGGGTTCGATTCCTGCCTAGGGTAACTGTGTGGAGTTTGCACATTTTCCCCATGTCTGCGTGGGCTTCCTCCGGGTGCTCCAGTTTGCTTCCACAGTCCAAAGTTGTGAAGGTCAGGGGAAGTAGTCATACTAAATTGCCCATAATGTTAGGTGCATTAGTTAGAGGGAAATGGGTCTGGGTGGATTACTCTTCAGAGGGTCGGTGTGGACTTGTTGGGCTGAAGGGCCTGTTTCCACGTTGTAGGGAATCTAATCTAAAAAAAGGGTACATCATAAAAACCAAAAGAACTGCAGAGAGTTGGGATAAAAGGTTCTTTTTCGGAATGGCAGCTAGAGACAAGTGGTGTCCCGCAGGGTTCAGTGTTGGGGCCGCAGCTGTTCACTTTAGATATTAATGATCTGGATGAAGGGACTGGGGGCATTCTGGTGAAGTTCGCCAATGATACGAAGTTAGATGGACAGGCAGGTAGTTCTGAGGAGGTGGGGAGGCTACAAAAAGATATAGACAGTTTAGGAGAGTGGTCCAGGAAATGGCTAATAAAAATTCAATATGAGCAAATGCGAGGTCTTGCACTTTGGCAAAAAGAATACAGGCATAGACTATTTTCTAAATGGTGAGAAATTTTCAAAGTTTGGTAGAAGATTTGTAGCTCGGGTGCTCGTTGTTGTGGTTCTGTTCGCCGAGCTGGGAATTTGTCTTGCAAACGTTTCGTCCCCTGTCTAGGTGACATCCTCAGTGCTTGGGAGCCTCCTGTGAAGCACTTCTGTGCTGTTTTCTCCGGTATTTATAGTGGCCTATCTCTGCCGCTTCCGGTTGTCAGTTCGAGCTGTCCACTGCAGTGGCCGGTATATTGGGTCCAGGTCGATGTGTTTGTTGATAGAGTCTGTGGATGAGTGCCATGCCTCTAGGAATTCCCTGGCTGTTCTCTGTTTGGCTTGCCCTATAATGGTAGTGTTGTCCCAGTCGAATTCATGTTGCTGGACCTGGACCCAATATACCGGCCACTGCAGTGGACAGCTCGAACTGACAACCGGAAGCGGCAGAGACAAACCACTATAAATACCGGAGGAAACAGCACAGAAGCGCTTCACAGGAGGCTCCCAAGCACTGAGGATGTCACCTAGACAGGGGACGAAACGTTTGCAAGACAAATTCCCAGCTCAGCGAACAGAACCACAACGGTGAGAAATTTCATAAAGGGATCTGGGAGTGCTAGTCCAGGATTCTCTAACGGTTGACTTGCAGGTTGAGTCCGTGGTTAAGAAAGCAAATGTAATGTTATAATTTATCTCAAGCGGGTTGGAATATAAAAGCAGCGATGTGCTACTGAGACTTTATAAAGCTCCAGTGAGGTCCCATTTAGAATACTGTGTGCAATTTTGGGCCTTACACCTCAGGAAGCACATACTGGCACTGGAGCGTGTTCAGTGGAGATTCACATAGATGATCCCTGAAATGGTAGGCCTAATATACGATGAACGGCTGAGGATCCTGGGATTGTATTCATTACAGTTTAGAAGGTTGAGGGGAGATCTAATAGAAACTTCCAAGATAATGCATGGCTTAGAAAGGGTGGATGCTGGGAAGTTGTTTCCGTTGGGTGGGAAGACTAGGACTAATTGGCACAGCCTTAGAATTAGAGGGGGTCAATTTAGAGAGGAGACATTTCTTTAGTTAGGGAGTAATGGGCCTGTGGGATTCATTGCCACGGAGTGCAGTGGATGCCGGGATGTTAAATGTCTTCAAGGCTGCGATTGATAAATTCTTAATCTCGCAAGGGTTACAGGGAGAGTGCAGGTAAGTGGAGTTGAGATGCCCATCAGCCATGATTGAATGACGGAGTGGACTCGATGGGCCGAATGGCCTTACTTCTGCTCCTATGTCTTATGGTCTTATGAGTGCTGTGAACCAGAAGCAAAAGCAGAAATCGCAGGAAAAGCTCAGCAGGTCTGGCAGCATCTGTGAAGAGAGTTCTTAGGAAGGGTGACCGGACCCAAAATGTTAACTTGGATTTCTCTTCACAGAAGCTGCCAGACCTGTTGAGCTTTTCCAGCAACTTCTGTTTTTGTCCCCAGAACATGACTTGGATCTCTAGATGAGCAGTCTAGCAATAATACTACTGGGCCATTACCCCAGCCCCTTTGCTGTCGCATGTGTCAGCAACTTGAGGTGAACAGCATGTGTTTTAGCCAAATGTCCATGTCTGAAAGTCTTAAAGTCCTTAATCGATTCAGGGCTGTAGCCTCAGTCAGTCAAAAGCATCATCAGTTTGAAGGTTGACAATTATGAGTCTGCTGCTGTTATTAAACCCTTTTTGGGGTCAGTCACACTGATTTTCAAGATCAGCCACTTTCATGGCTTTAAACCACATACAACCTCACGATTTGTTCCCTGGAATTCAATACACTAATGGATTATAAATGATATTTTACACATATACCTTTTATCAAAAATATGATGAGCAACTATTTGGAGAAAATTTTCCTCAAAAGTAAGCAGCCTTATTCAGGAAATTGCTGGGGGATTAATAGGTTCACTTTTAATCAATCTGCTCAGAGGCGTTTGCGGGTGGGACTTGAACCTGGGCCTCCTGGCTGTGAGGTAGGGCGCCGGTAGATTATTAGGCTTCTGGATTGGTTACATCTGATTAAGAAACAAAATTGGATTACAATTGATTAAAGCAGTGATGGAGCTGCATAGAGCCAAATTTCCATTAATTTATTGCAGTCAAAGAGTGGTGCTGGAAAGCCCTGCAGGTCAGGCAGCATCCGAGGAGCAGGAGAGTCGATGTTTTGAGCACAAGCCCTTCATCAGGAGTGTTAATTTATTGTACCCAATTATTTTGCTGTCTGGGATTAGAAGTGTGGCCTACATTACAATTCATTAGATTAAATGGTTTGAAGATGCCGTTGTTGGACTGGGCTGTACAAAGTTAAAAATCACACAACACCAGGTTATAGTCCAGCAGGTTTATGTGGAAGCACAAGCTTTCAGAGCACTGCTCCTTCATCAGGTGGTTATGAAGGAGCCTGATGAAGGTTGGGAACCAACTGAAACCATGGCACCTCTCCATTGGACCCTACAATCAACCTTCACTCATCCTTCCAACTTCCCACCTTTCTCAACCACCTGATGAAGGAGCAGCGCTCTGAAAGCTAGTGTTTCCAAATAAACCTGTTGGACTATAACCTGGTGTTGTGTGATTTTTAACGTTAGATTAAAATTGGATTCTAATTCTGTCATGAAGAAATCCATGTCATTTCTCAGTCTCAGTGATACTGCCCTCATTGTCTACCAGCTTGTGAAAGTGTTCTGGCCTATTAACATGTGACCTGTGAAAGTGCATTTCAAGAGCTAGATAATTATAATTGTTGCAACTGTTGAGATTCATTTCAAGCTGGGACTTTTTCTGGTTATTTCCACTTAGTTGGTCAAGTGTCTTTGTGCTGATCTTTTTTCTAATTTTGGCTTAAGAGGTATAGTTAGTAAGTTTGCAGATGATACCAAAATTGGAGGTGTAGTGGACAGCGAAGAGGGTTACCTCAGATTACAACAGGATCTTGACCAGATGGGCAGATGCAGTTTAATTCAGATAAATGCAAGGTGCTGCATTTTGGGAAAGCAAATCTTAGCAGGACTTATACACTTAATGGTAAGGTCCTAGGTAGTGTTGCTGAACAAAGACTCATAGAACATAGAAGAATACAGTGCAGTACAGGCCCTTTGGCCCTCGATGTTGCGCCAATCCAAGCCCACCTAATGTACACTAGCCCACTATCCTCCATATGCCTATCCAATGCCTGCTTAAATGCCCATAAAGAGGGAGAGTCCACCACTGCTACTGGCAGGGCATTCCATGAACTCACGACTTGCTGAGTAAAGAACCTACCCCTAACATCTGTCCTATACCCATCACCCCTTAATTTAAAGCTATGCCTCCTTGGAGTGCAGGTTCATAGCTCCTTGAAAGTGGAGTTGCAGGTAGATAGGATAGTGAAGAAGGCATTTAGTATGCTTTCCTTTATTGGTCAGAGTATTGACTACAGGAGTTGGGAGGTCATGTTGTGGCTGTACAGGACATTGGTGAGGCCGCTGTTGGAATATTGCATGCAATTCTGGAAGATGTTGTAAAACTTGAAAGGGTTCAGAAAAGATTTACAAGGATGTTGCCAGGGTTGGAGGATTTGAGCTATGGGGAGAGGCTGAACAGGCTGGAGCTGTTTTCCCTGGAACGTCGGAGGCTGAGGGAGTGACCTTATAGAGGTTTACAAAATTATGAGGGGCATGGATAGAGTAAATAGACAAAGTCTTTTCCCTGGGGTCGGGGAGTCCAGAACTAGAGGGCATAGGTTTAGGGTGAGAGGGGAAAGTTATAAAAGAGACCTAGGAGGCAACTTTTTCACTCAGAGGGTGGTATGTGTATGGAATAGCTGCCAGAGGAAGTGGTGGAGGCTGGTACAATTGCAACATTTAAAAGGCATTTGGATGGGTATATGAATAGGAAGGGTTTGGAGAGATATGGGCTGGGTGCTGGCAGGTGGGACTAAATTGGGTTGGGATATCTGGTCGGCATAGACGGGTTTCCATGCTGTACATGCCTATGACTCAGTGCCCAGATAATAGGTTTCTCAATGGGAAATCCCTATCTTTCATTTCCACTATCCGGCCTGTTGCTATTTGCTTTTGGGGGCTCAGTTTGTGTTCCATTACTGAAGCTTTGCACTTTGTATTGGCTCAAGCAATATAGGTGAAAGGTGAGTAAATGGAGCTGAGTACATCAGTTCAGCTGTTAGGTTATTTAATAGCAAATCACGCTTGAGGAACTCAGTGGCCTACTCCTGTCCTGTTGATAACCTGAGGTTGTTGGTTCATTCTGGTCAATATCTCATGGCCACTGACTCTAATGGAAAGGCAGGAGACAGCAAAACAATTTTGGTAATGCTACTTCACACAGTACTTCTGACTTTGCATTCTTTTCTTTTATATGGACTTGATACCTTCATTTTAAGATTTCTCCCTTGATTTACATTTTATGCTTTCCTGGATCCAAGTTCTTGATGGTTCTAGGTCAGTCCTGAGGTTACACTCCTACTGCTCCATACTGCTGGACTGAACTCTTAGCAGCTGAGACCATGGCACCTATTCATTGGATCCTACAATCAACCTTCTCTCACCCTTCAATTTCCCACCTTCCTCAATCCACTGGGCAGCCTCCACAAATATATCAGCTATTCGTCTCCTCCTATGAAAAATATTTCGTTTAATCTAACCGCTCTCCAATGTTAGTTCTGATCATCCATTTGTTGTATGCTGTCTCTATTTGAATTTCATTATTGTCTTGTCTCCTGACTTTGAGTTTGGACTGGTTTATATAACCTTTTTCTCATTCTCCAGTTACCACTGTCTCATGTCAAGTCTGTACAAGCCAAATTTCCTTTGTTAATTTACTTGTCTGAATTGCAACCAAAACGTACAGAGGAAGCACAAATAGAATTATGCTTCTGACAGACCTGATGCAGGTTGTTGTATTAAATAGTTAATTGGTTATTTTGGATCTTAATGAGAAAAGTTCAACTTCATTAGTAATATAGTTTGAACTTTTTGTAAAGTATCCTAATAAAGTGCAAATCTTCAATGTACGCTGTACCTACAAATGAACAGTTTTGCTCTTTTTGTGTATAGATTATTGCAGCATCTTAGTTATTGTGATGTTATTCAGGTGGTGTACTTACCTAAACCAAGCACTTTAAGACAATATCTGCAGTCAGATCTTTGAATAAACTGTGAGCTGGACTTGAATGCCAGCTCTTTAGCTGTTGAGATGACCTCCTGAGAAGGTACCAAAGGTACCTAAAGTAACTCAGTTTTCACTGGTTTTTCTCTCATTCCTTTGCTCGTTACATTCCCTTTTCTCATTGTCTTTCTTAATGACATGATATAGATTAGGAACCTGATGTAATTCGCACTGCAATGCGTTGGTTTTTCCTTATGCAGGATCATTGTTCCTTCTGTCTAGGATTATGTAGCTAAGACCATAATTACATAGTGTTATTGTCCATGACACTGCCGAGAATTAAGAATATTTACTTTTCTCATGAATTCAAGCATTATGTTACAGTCATTGTGCAAAACTCTGACTCGGTATGCATTCTGGTTAATGTTCAAAGTTCATTCTGCAGACAGCTTTTTTGATAAATAATGCTATCCAGAACTCTGATGCGCAGTTACAAATGGTAAGCCACACTGAAATAAAATAGAAGAGCTATACTATGTAGAAGCAGCATTTTTGCTTCCTTGCCATTATAAGCAATGCAGACATCAATTGAATATTCAGCATGATCTGGTTAATGTTTAAGTTTTTTTTTTGTAACAATCTTTCCTTAATAACTGCAAACAAAATATGCGATGATGGAAGATCATGCCGAATTTTATATTTAAGACAGAGCTTTATTTTTCAGCTGTTGCTAAAATAAAATCCAGAAGTTAACCTAGTAGTGTAATGTACAGATTTTGCTGATTTCTTAGCTTGTTTAGAACTAAATGTTGTTTATCAATCAGAAAATTTGGCATAATGTGAAAAAAAGAGGAGAAAATAGGCTGCAAGACCATCTGAATGATTGAGAGCATATGCAGTCTTCTAATGAAAATAGTGACATTTGTTCCCGACCCCATTTACTTGCTTAGAGAGGCTGTATATAGGAGGCCAGATGTGTGCCCCGGAAATGAATTGTAAGGGTTCTTTGTCATTCAAAACCTGGAAATCTCTGTGTATCCTGTTGTCTTCCTTTCTAAGGAAGCAGGAAAATGCGAACATACGTTTCATTATCTTTGGGAGTCAAACCCATGAGTACATGCCTATAACAGTGGATTATCCCCATTTTAACAATCTACAGCTGCTGCGCCTGCTGCCCTGGTCTCCAGCTAACAAGGGAATTCTAAGGCCATTATTCTGGGGAGATGATGGAGCTGCTGTCCTGGCAGATGCCTCACAACTACATTCCCTTGAACAAAACCATAGGGGATTGCTGTGGAAAATGTGATCTGGCCAAATTATGTTCAAATTAGCCTAAGGCAGAAATGGCTTGAAAGGTTGTAGAACTTCATCTTCTCAGCTTTCCATGAAACCCTATGCTTTTGCCACTCGATCAAACCTAGGAGAGAAACTTTGACCCACCCTGACATGCATTTGTGTGTCCATGGACACATGCATATTGCAGGCTATAGAGCCATAGAGAAGTACAGCACGGAAACAGACCCTTCGGTCCAACTCGTCCATGCTGACTAAATAAAGCTAGTCCCATTTGCCAGCACTTGGCCCATATCCCTCTAAAGTCAAGAGTGTGGTATTGGAAAAGCACAGCAAGTCAGTCAGCATCCAAGGAGCATGAGAATCGATGTTTTAGATGCTGCCTGACCTGCTGTGATTTTCAGCAACACACTGTCAAGTCTAATCTCCAGCATTTGCAGTCCTCACTTTTGCCATATCCCTCAACCCTTTCTATTCTTAATCCATCCATATGCCTTTTAGATGTTGAATTGTACCAGCCTCCACCACTTGCTGTGTCACATTTGAAGTCATCTGCATTCAGAATATTTCAGGCTACATAGGTGTTTGAAAATGGCACTGCCTGTATTTTAAATTTGGTAGATGAAGCTGTCTACTTACAAAGAGTTGTAATAAAGAGTTGGTGTGTTTTTGAGGCTTAGACACTCCTGTATTCCAAATTAGTTCTGTGCAAGTTTATTTTCATAATCAATGTTTTCCCCTCTTAATTAATCATTTGGCCAAACTTTGCTGAATTCTGAACTGCTCCCAATCCTCAAGCTTGTTACTTTTTAATAGCAACTTTATATGACTCCTCTTTGGATCTAATCATATCCTTAATTTGGTTTGCTGGCCATGTTTAGGGCACTTTACCTGTTATACCTGTGCACCAGGAAGAAATATATACCTGTTACCAGACATGTTTGGTTCTTAAATATTAGCCTGCACCTTACCCAATCTATCACAGCGGTTCAATTCCCGCCTCAGGCGACTGACTGTGTGGAGTTTGCACGTTCTCCCCGTGTCTGCGTGGGTTTCCTCCGGGTGCTCCGGTTTCCTCCCACAGTCCAAAGATGTGCAGGTCAGGTGAATTGGCCATCCTAAATTTGCCCGTAGTGTAGGTAAGGGGTAAATGTAGGGATATGGGTGGGTTGCGCTTCGGCGGGGCGGTGTGGACTTGTTAGGCCGAAGGGCCTGTTTCCACACTGTAAGTTATCTAATCTAATCTAATCTAATCTAATAATGCTTCACACTTTTTAGTTTTGTTTGATTAGAACTAGGACCCTAGCTGCAGATTGGACTTATTCACTTTCTATCCCACTGAAGAATTGTAACATGTTATGTTCATTGTTCCTTACAGAACCTCTCATAACAGTTTTTAGTTAACTCTTTTAATTCCACAGTACCAAATCTCGAATAATCTGTCCCTATTTAGTTCTTCAGTGTTTTGATCTAAAAAGCCATTGTGAGGATACTTCAGGAATTATTTGCACTGTATTATTGACATGTAGTTTGCCCTGTCCATATGTAGATTAAAGTCACCCATGTTTATTGTAGCACCCTGTTACATGCATCTCTAATTTCCTGTCCATCACCTTAGAAAGATTTGGAAGCCCATAGTTAGCCACCACAAGTGTTTTCTATCCTTTGTTGCTTCTTCACTTCACTCAGATTGATTCTGCATCTAGAATTTCAGAGTAAATATTCTTTCTAACTATTGCACTAATTTAATCCTTTACTAACAACATTAGCTCCTTGTTCTTTTTTGTCTATCCAACCTAAATGTTGAATTGCTTTTGATATTCAGTTCCCAACCCTGGTCACCCTGCAGCCACCTCTTTGTATTCACAATCATATCGTACCTGTTCACAACTATTTGTACTGTTAACTTGCAATTACTTTGTAAATTCAGATAAAGCATCTTTAGAATTGTGTTTTTTAACATGTTCATACATCATTTTTTTATAATATGGCCGTACTTGTTTCTAACTCTTGATTCCTCTGCCTTTCACTTTTGCTTTCTACTTTTCTATCTTCCATTTATATCTTTGTTTCCCCTTCTTGAGTCTACCTATTCAGGTTCCCATCCCTTTGCCACTCTCGTTTAAACCCTTCCCACTGTATTAGGGAATACTTTCATGAGGATGATAATTCTGGTCCTTCGGAGGTGCAACCATTCCAGATTGCACAGGTTCCATCTAGTCCAGAATTGGTCCCAATACTTCAGGAACCTAAATCCCACAATCCTTCACCATCTCTCCAGCCTTATATCCATGCGATTATTCTACTACTCCTGATCTTCCGACCAGTAGGAATCATCTTGAGGTTACGCTTTTGACTTCATAGCTCCTTATATTCTGTTTGTAGGACCTCATTCATCTTTTTACAGATGTTGTGGTTCCGACGTGGACCACATCTTCTGGTTGTTCATCTTCCCCCTTAAGAGTGTCCTGCAGCTACCTAATACTGTGCCCACGGAGGCAGCTGACCAAAGGGTGAATAGCCAGAGGTTGTGGTCCATGTCAGAACCAACAACATCGGTAAAATGATGATTAAGGTCCTACAAACAGAATACAGGAAGTAAGGAACTCTAAAAGCATAACCTCAAGATTACTCCAGTCTGCTGTCATGTTTGCAGTCACAAAAAGAGAACACAATCTGCTTCTGTTGTAATAGAACCCCCTATTAATTTTGCTCATCCACCCCCCCCCCCACCAATCCCTGTTCAGCCAAACCACTTGTTGTGCCACAGACTTAGTTCTCACTGCATTCTCCTGAGGAGCCATCTACCTCCAGCAGTTTCTGAAATAGAAAATCTGATGGAGAACAAGGTGGACTCCTGAACTACCTGCCTAGTGCTTTTTCTCTGTGTGGTAGTCACCTATTCACTCTCTGACTACTGTTTACCTGTAGTGTGGCCACTTCTTTATTGTGGTATTCATAATGATCTCAGCTTTGCAGAATCTGTACAGTGACTCCAGCCACTGCTTCAGATCTGAAAATGCAGATTTTGAGTATCTGCAGTTGGCAATACTTCATGCACAACTGATCAACCTGGACATGAGAAGACTTCCCACATAGCATTCCATCTTGCCCGGCTGCCTTGTGTTACCATGCAGGGATAGCAAAGCAGGCAAAATCAGACTAGCTGACACTGGGTTCACAATAGAATGAAAGTAAAACATTCAATGACCCTCAAAGTTGCCCAATTGTTCCTAACCAGACGTTATGGATAATGGACCTCCTGAAGTAAAGTTATAGTTTAAATACAAATGACTGACTTATTAATTGTGCAACTTTAGCAGAGCAAAGCTAAGCAACCAAATAGTCTAATTGAGGTCAACCTTCTTTGATCATAACCTCCATTCACATCCTGGCCTCTACTTACTGGAGTGTAGTAGAATGAAGGTGATTTGTTTGAAACATATTGGATTCTTAAGGGATTTAACAAGGTAAAACTGAGAGGATGTGTCCCCTCATGGGAGAGTCTAGGACTGGAGACCATAGTTTCAGAATAAAGGGGCTCCAATTGAAGACTGAAATTAGGAGGAATTGCTTCTCAGAAGGCTTTGAGCTTTTGGAACTCCTTGCATAGAGAGCTATAGGGTCAGAAGTGTCGAGTGAATTTAAGGCGGGGATAGATTCTTGATCAGTAGGGGAATCAACGGTTATGGGGAAAATGCATAAAATGGATGTGAGGAATGTCTGAGCAGGCTTGAGGGGCTGAACAGCCTATTCCTCCTATTTCTTATGGTATGTGGTGTCTCTCTCACAGTTAAGGGATAGGTTTTTTTTAAAAAAAGTTGCAATTTTTTAGTGTGAGAACCATTTCAACAAGGAGTATCATTGCCTTTATGAAATCCTTGCATGGGGCATTGTTATACCAGCACATAGGATTGTATGTTGTATGAATTCTGAAGTCACCAGTCAATATAAAACAATTTCTAGCAAACTTTGAGCACTATTCATTTATTTCTCATTTGTTATAACTTGGAATTCTTTTCTTAGGGCTATTCAATAGTTCTTTAACTGAATGTAAAGTTAAAGAGAGTAAAACTCGAACATAGCTTCTCAGTCCGGCAGCTTTGGAGCTTACAGCATTCTGCCCAAAGAAAATCCAGTCAGTACCAGTTTAATCGATAATTTCTCCTTCAGCCTTCTCTGTGGTTGGTTGGCCAACACCAACCTCCCCTTGATTGACTAATGCAGTAGCCAACCAGCTTACAGTCCCTGACCATAACAAATCTTGGTGCCAAAATGTCTGCAATGTTCTTAGAACTACAGTTAACCTGTAATTGTCTTTCCAGGCCAGTTCCCATAAGCGAACAGTGTTTGTTCTCTCTCCTCCTTTCAAAGTCAAGCTGCTGTTCCAAGTGTGATTCACAACTTCAGCTCACAATCACACTTCCAAACCAAAAATCAGAAAAATAAAAAATATGATAATCTCAAAACTTATCACATCTTGCCCTTAAGTTACTACTTTTACATTTACTTCCTCTGGCTCAAAGAATATTAAATATACATTCGAGACATTATCCTTACTATTTTTAACTTAGACCTACTTAATTTAAACTGAAGATCAACATTTTACTTTATAGATTGTACGTAGAAATATTCTTCCACATAGATGCTTGTTGTTGAGGTCTTCAGCTCTCCTCCTCAACTAATGAATTTACAATTTTCTTGTTATGTCACCCTTTGATTTGAAGGGAGCAGTCCGTAGGTTTGGGGATGTGCCAGCTGTGATCATAGTTTGCAGTTTAGTGGCTTGTGGTGTTGACTGTATGGGGATTTATGGATGTATGAAGTCTGATTGCAGCCTCTTGAGATTGCAGATGATATGACAGGGGGCATGGGGTAGTTAGTCATAGTAACAGTTCTAAAGTGCCTGAAATTTTCACAAACAAGGTCAAAGGCTCCTTCATAAAACGAGGATATTTCCTTTTGTCTGTTTTGCCCAAAAGAGGAGGCGATAACCTAGTGTTATTATCATTAGACTTTTTGCCCACAGACCCAGCAAATGTTCTGGGGGCCCAAGTTCAAATTCCATGATAGCAGATTTTTTTTGTGTAGACCCTGTTATGGTGCACTGATAGTGTCACCACTCTTGGACCGAAACACTCAGGTTCAAGTCCCAATTGCTCCAGAGGTGTGTAATAACATCTCTGAGCAGGTTGTTTTAAAAAATACGTCAAATAAAAATAAACAAAGCATTTTGTATCTGGAGTTTCAAGCACTGCTGGCTTTCTCGGACCTTAGGAAACTTGCAAGTTGAACTTAACTTAAACTTTAATTTATGTATTGGGTGTCTTATTTAAATATAGCATTGAAGGATCCTGTCTCTGATTTGGAATGCTCAAACACTTCACTCCCTGACAATGCATGGGGTTGGAGTTCAATTAAACATGGTAGCTCAGTGGTTAGCACTGCTGCTTCTCAGTGCCAGGGACCCAGGTTCAATTCCAGCCTTGGCTAGCTGTCTGTGTAGAGTTTGTACATTCTCCATGTGCTTGTGTGTTTCCTTCAGTGCTCTGGTTTCCTCTCTCAGTCAAAAGATGTGCATTTCAGATGCATTTGTCATGGTAAATTGCTCATCGGGAATGTGCAGGATTACAGGAATGGGGTAGATCTGGATGGGAGAGTCAGTGTGGACTCGATGGGCTGGATAGCTTGCTTCTAAACTGTAGGGATCCTATGATTTTAGTGTTTAACCAAGCCTACTCATCTTGGTGGGAGTTAAGGGATTGTTAAATCTTAAAACCCTAGACTTCAATATATTGGAGACAGTCAGAGTTGTAACTCCATGAAATCTGAAGAAATGTAAAAAGGTGGAAAAAAAACTAAAACTTTTCCTCAAAATCTATATTTAATCAATGATATTGGACACAGTACCTAAAAATAAAGACAACTGTTTTTCAACGATGATTTGTATTGTGTTTCGGCAATAGCATCTGGAAACTATTGCCTGCATCATAGCATTTTGTGTTTCTGTTTCTATAAATAATATAAATGCTATTCTAATGCAGTTTGAAAGCAGTACTATGGAATGTAGGCTTGAGGTAAATTGTTTAACCTCATTCTCTCTTGAGATAACTAATATCCCAACATATAAATTAGTAATCTAAAACCAACATCCAAATATTAAAGCTAGGATTGTCAAAAGTATTTTTGATACCTCGTACTGAAAAATTGAGATTTGTTTTGGCAGCAAATTTGACATGTTTCTCTTCTGTTCTTTCGATCAGTGGATGATCGAAGTTATACCTGTTCATTAGATATAATTCATAATGCTTCTTGATTATTTGCCAGCTCTGATCCTTCATTTCTCCTTCCCCACCCACGTCTTCAGTTCATAACCAACAGTTGTCAGATAACCAATAGTTGATTTTCAATTAGAGCTGATTGGGACTGTCAACTATTTCTTGAATTTGCAGCGAACGTCTAACAGACAATTTTAGTAAATAAAAGAAGAGGAAAGAACTGATATGATTCAGATTCCGTACGCTCTATTTATCAGTGTTATATATTTTGGAAGATAGGAACTGGTGTAGGCCATTATACCCATTGAATCTAACCTGCCTTTGATCATAATTGTGGCTGATTGAACATGTCAATGCCTTTTACCCACCCCATCCTGTGTGCCACTGGTAGTCAGAAATCTATCACTCTCTCCCTTAAACATACTCAAAGCCTGAGCTTCCAAGGCCCTCTGTGCTGGAGAATGCCTCTGAGTAAAAAGTAATTATCTACATCTTATACCTAAGGGTAATAAGCATCAGCCTTATTTTTAAATTGTGTCACCAGATTATGCACTCCCCAAACAGGTGAAATGTCTTAGCTGCATCTATCTTGTCTATCCTTTTAATATTTTGTATGTTTCAATTAGAGAAAATCTGATTCTTTTGAAGTTGTAGAGAATGTATATCCTGTCTACCCAAACTCACTTCTTAGGACACTCGGCCATCCCAGGAACAAATCTAGTGGGCCTTCGTTGCATTCCTTCTATGACAATAATTCCTTTATGAGCTGAGGAGACCAAAATGGCACACAGTACTCCAGGTGCAGTCTAACCAAGTTTGTACACAGGTGAAGACTTCATTCTTTCTGTAATCAAATCTTCTTGCAATAAAGGCCAATATTCCATAAGCCTTCCTAATAACTTGTTTTACCTGCATGTAAGCCTTCAGTAACCTATCTCTAAGGACAACTAGATCCCTTATGTACATCTACATTTTGTAACTCTTAGTATTGAAGAAATGCTGAGCACATCTGTTTCTTCTACCTAGTGGATAACCTTACATTTTTCCACATTATATTGCACCTGCCATGTCCTTGCCCACTTGCTGAACCTATCCAAACCTATCCTCTAGAAGCCGCTATAAATTTTCATCAGAGCATACATTCTACATTTCCGAATCGTTAAATAGCTGAAGCCCAAGTACTGATGCAGTTCCCTGTTAGTCATTACCTGCCAATGCAAGAATAACCCACTTATTCCTCTTCTCATTTTTCTGACTATTAGTCAATTGTTAGTTCACCAGTACATTACTTCCTATCCTGTGCCTTTTCATCCTCCTCTGGGGGACTTTATGAAAATCCTTCTGAAAATGTAAGTATATAATGTCCATTAATTCTCCGTATCAATTTTGTTCATAACTTTTTCAGGAAACTCCCAAGTTCATCAAACATGATTTTGCATCAGCGAGTCTGTACTGACTATGCCCAATTAGGTAATTATTATCAAAGTATCCATTTAAAACATCATTTGAAACAGGTTCTCGTATTTGTCAAGCTGCTGATGTTAGGCTAATTGGGCTGTAGTCCCATGCATTCTCTCTCACTCCCATCTTAAATAGTGGGGGTGACATTAGCTGCCTTCTAATTTGCAGAAATAAATCCAGATTCTGTAGAATTTTGGAAAATGATCACCAAAGTATTTATTATTTCTATTGTCACCTCCTTCAGCTGAAGACCATCTCATCCTGGGGCCTTATCAACTTTCAGTCCCCTTAATTTCTTCACTACAGTCATCTTATTAAGGTTAATTTCTATCAACTCCTCATTCTTCCTAGTAGCTTGGATCTCCTGTCTGAAGAGAAATTTTGTATATTTCTCAGATCAAGTAATCAGTTTAACTTTTTTGGCCTTTGTTTGCAAAGTAAGTATAGATTGTGTCTTTAAGACAGGTGTTTCTTGAAGTGTGATCTTGGAGAGACTTTGTGGATGTCTGTGACCTAGTGAAGGGACATAAGTGAAAGGCCCTCAGAGTTCAGGCCTTAGTTATTGGGCCATGATAAAGTTCTACTTCTCCAAAGTCAGGGCCTTGCTGTGACTTAAGCAATATGTAAATAAAGGGCTCCTGGAAGTGTGTTTGGTGTGAACATGATACCTGAAATGCTGCCTTGAGCTGTGCAGAGTGGGCAAATGGTCACACCCCAGACACCTCATGGAGAAGTACTGAAAACACCAGGGTGGACAGCCATGGTATCCGGATGTTGGTGAGTACCATGTGAATTCAGGTTGTTCAAGAGAGAGCATTTTAATGTTGAAATATCAAAACACGGTTATGTCATTCTACTTAAATCAAAACTTAAGATAATCCAGATATTTTGAGTATTGTATAGAATAATTTGAATAGTTAAAAGAAATTTGAGAAATACTGTCCACATTAGATAATTGCAGTTACAAATTGCTACTCCAGTGGGTCTTTTGATGTTGTGTTCCAAAGGCATTCACAGAAGTAGTAGGAGTTAATTCCAGTAACTATCCACTTCTAACATCTCTTCTAATTGGCTTTACTATTGTTGAGAGGTTCATTGATTTGGCATTTGCAATTAGATTGGTGCCTTACTCACATATCGCAAATTAATATCAAGCAGAGCAATTATTTATGAGGCTTGCTAATAGATGTAGTTACCAACACAAACAATTCAATGATTTGAGAAAAGATCTACACTTTTAAGTTCCTTCAGTGGCAAGTTGAATTAAAACTGCACACTGTTGAACTCCATCTGCTGTCCATAGAGACTTCCAGTTTCATGTTTCTTTCAAGTTTGTTTTTGGCTGCATTCCCCATATTTCTGACATTTAGTTTTGGCTTCCCAGGAGGATTTACGGCTAAAGATTGGGAACCTTGACTTCTGTGACTTCACATGCTGTAGTGGTGGATAGGGAATATTTTTTTCCAAGATGCATAATTTTGATAGGTTTTCATTCAGAAGTTCAAGAAAATATTCAACTATTTATGTATAAAGTTCTGATGTTGCATACTGTAACTATTTCTCGGAAGTGTAGTGAAAAAGCAGTAATTGTGTTGGATTCTGCACATTGCAGTATTTCTTGTGGCTGACTGTAAGTAAGGATTTTAAAACTGCCTGAAGTTCTTTGCAGTACACCACTAGTAACTGAACTCCTGGATGAACATTTCCTATCAACCATCACCCTCTGTCTTCTTTCAGCTAGTCAATTTCCGATCCAAACCTCTAAATCACTCTCGATTCCATGCCTCGGTATTTTCTGCAATAGCCTATAGTGGGGAGCCTTATCAAATGCCTTACTGAAATCCATATACACAAAATCAACTGCTTTACCCTCATCCACCTGTTTGGTCACCTTCTCAAAGAACTCAGTAAGGTTTGTGAGGCACGACCTACCCTTCACAAAACCGTGCTGACTATATCTAATCAAATTATTCCTTTCTAGATGATTATAAATCCTGTTTTTTATAATGCTTTCCAAAACTTTGTCCAAAACTGAACTAAGGCTCAATGCTCTATAATTACCAAGGTCGTCTCTACTTCCCTTCTTGAACAAGGGGACAACATTTGCTATCCTCTAGTCTTCTGGCACTATTCCTGTAGACAATGATGACATAAAGATTAAAGTAAAAGGCTATGCAATCTCCTCCCTAACTTCCGAGAGAATCCTAGGATAAATTCCATCTGGCCCAGGGGACTTATCTATTTTCACACTTCCAGAATTGCTAACACCTCCTCCATATAAACCTCAATCCCATCTAGTCTAATAACCTGTAGCTCAATATTCTCCTTGACAATGTTGTCTTTTTTTCCTGCGTGAATACTGATGAAATATATTCATTTAGCGCCTCTCCTATCTCTTCGGACTCCAAGCACAACTTCCCACTACTGTCCATAACTGGACCTAATCTTACCCTGGTTATTCTTTTATTCCTGACATACCTATAGAAAGCTTTAAGTTTTTCTTGATCCTACCTGCTAAAGACTTCTCATGTACCTCCTGGCTCCTCTTAGTGCTCTCTTTAGTCCTTTTTGGCTAACTTGTAACTCTTAAGTGCCCTAACTGAGCCTTCACATCTCATCTTTACATAAGCCTCCTCTTTCCTTCTGACAAGAGGTTCAATGTCTTTAGTTAAACTACTGTTCCCTTGCTCGACCACTTCTTCCCTGCCTGACCAGTACATATTTATCAAGGATACATAGTAGCTGTTCCTTAAACAAGCTCCACACTTCAATTGTGCCCATCCTGTGTAATTTCCTTTCTCATCCTATGCATCTTAAATCTCACCTAATCACATCATAATTGCCTTTTCCCCCAGCTATAATTCTTGCCCTGCGGTATATACCTATCCCTTTCCGTTGCTAAAGTAAACGTAACTGCATTGTGGTCACTATCACTAAAGTGCTCACCTACCTCCAAATCTAACACCTGGCCTAGTTCATTACCCAGTACCAAATCCAATATGGCCCTGCCTCTTGTTGGCCTATTTACATACTGTGTCAGGAAACCCTCCTGCACACATTGGACAAAAACTGACCTTTCTAAAGTACTTGAACTATTGCATTTCATGTCAATATTTGGAAAGTTAAAATCCCCCAGAAACTTGTCTATTTACCATAATCTGTGCTCCTCATGATTTTATAAACCTGTATAAGTTCACCCCTCAGCCTCGTGACACTCCAGGGATGACAGCCTCAACCTATTCAGCCTCTCCCGAACACTCAAACCCTCCAACGTTGGCAACATCCTTGTAAATTTTTCCTGAACCCCTTCAAGTTTCACAACATCCTTCCAATAGGACGGAGACTAGAATTGCACACAATGTTCCAAAAGCAGCCTAACCAGTGTCCTGTACAGCCGCAACATGATCTACCAACTCCTATACTCGATGGCCTGACCAATAAAGGAAAACATACCACTATCCTATCTACCTGTGACTCCACTTTAAAAGAACTATGAACCTGCACTCCAAAGTCTCTTTGTTCAGCAACACTCTACAGGACCTTACAAATGTATATGGAGTTAGGCCACAGATCAGCTATAAATGGTGCAACAGGCCCAAGAAACTGAATGGCCTACTCCTGTTCCTCTGTATTTTAATTTTTAACATGACAGTTCAACAAGAGATTAATTAATCATGAATACTTCAAAATGTAAGCTTTAAGGTTGAGTTTATTTGAATGTTTTTGTTTCATGTCTTGTGATGTTTATATTCAAGACTCTCATCATGTTGATACTTGGTGTAACATTGCATTTCATCCACACCTTGAACAATTTGCATAATAGCGGGAGCAGTTTTAAACTTTAACACGCAGCACTTTCACTAGCCAAGAAGGTAGCCAAGCAACCTGAAAAAATTCATTTTGAATTCATATTTTTATTCGTACATTCTTATTTTATTGATGCAATCATTATCAAACCACAAATCCTGCAAAGGGATTTCTTTTGCAAGAGGTGTTTTTCACATGGATAAAATTCCTGTTGAATAAAGTTTCAGTTGGTCATAAGTAAATCTTTATTCATTTATACCATTTTGTATTATCTTCTCATTTTTCTTGATGTACCAATAATAGATTTCAGTATTTTCTTAGATTTAAGAAAATTAGTCTCTTGATGTAAAAGCAATGTGCTCTAACTTGGCCATATCTAATAACAGATTGACCCACTCTTAATTTTCCATTTGGATCTGTACATTTCCAATGCTTTTGAACTTAATTCCCTGCCAGTGTCAACATTAAACATAACACTCTGCCACATTTAAGAGTTCTCCAGTCTATGCTTCTGTCAATGATCCCTAGTCTGGGGAGCCTAAGATTTTAACCATTTGAAAAAAAAGCAGTGGAATGATCACTCTCTAGAATGAGTGATGACTGGGCACTTCAAGAACTCTCATTAACCCAGTATTGAATCACCTACAGATCTGTTTTCTCCTTTGTCCCCTTTTAAGAATTACCCAAGTTTTCCCCATGGTCTTTATTGAATAGTAATTAACAGCTAGTGTATACTTCCTCTCTTTAAGAGCAGAATTTTACAAGGACCTGATTTCAAAAGAAATATTTTGTCTTTGGTGAGGAAATAAGTAATTGCAGTGAGGAAAAAGAGACAAAATGGCTAAACAATAAAATGTTTGGTATTCACTTTTATTGGCGCAGGTAAATGGACCAATCATCAGCACTGTATGTGAAAGTAATATAGTAAATGTCCATTTAACTGATTCTATGCTTAAGTTTAAATATTTCAATATCATTTTAAAATTTCAGATGTGCATTTCTGCCTATTATTCAGAATTAATCACTCAATTTGAGTTAAATTGTACCTATTGTACATCACAGAAACAGACCATTCAGCCATCTGGCCAATGCTAATTTTTATGCTCTATTCATTGTCTTCATCCCTTTCTCTACTTCTTTCAATCTTTCAGCCATTTGGTTTTCTACTCCCTTTTCACTTGTGTTCATTTGAGTTTTCTTTTTAAAACATCTAAACTGTTTTCCACAATTACTCTGGCAGCGCAGAGTATTGTTATTCCCCAAATGAATTGATATAGTAAAAGAGTTTATTTATGATCTTGTTTTAGATTAATGCATCAGTGAAAATATTCTTTCCACACTTGTAACATCCAATGCCTTTGTAATTTTAAAGATCCCATTCCTCAGGGCAATTTGGGTGTACCTGCAACACATGGACTACAGCAGTTCCAAAAGGCTGGTCATCACCACCTTCTCAAGGGTAACTAGGAATGGGCAATAAATATTGACCAGCTAGCAATGCCCATGTTCCACAAGTGAATAAACAAATTTTTATTGGGTGTCATCTAAGTCTTCTCTTTTCTAAAGAAAAAGGTTCTAATTTGTTCAGTCTTTCTCAGTGAGTATGGTAATTCAGTTCTGATACCATTCTTCTTGATGTTTTTCTACTTTCTCTTGTGCTTCTATTTCCTTTTTCCTCAATATGGAAACCAGACCTTTACACAATACTCATTAAGTATGATCTGAGTGGAGTCCTTTAATATTAACACAAATTCACACAGCCCCTCCATTTGCCAAGAAGGCAGCCAAGCGACCTATACCTGTAGAGGTAAAAATTGTTACCTTGTTACTATTTTTCCTTAAACGTCAAGGTCACCTTGACAAAGTCATGCTGAATCAGCACATTTTACCATGAACTTGCAAGTATTCTGCAATCTTATCCTTAATAATGGATCTTGAAAATCTTATTAGCGACTGACATCAGGCTAACCAGTCTATAGCTTCCTGCCTTCTGACTCCTGCCAGTTCCTCTATAATCTCTTCAGCTATCTCCTTCAGAACTCTGAGGTGTAGTCCATCTGATGCACATGATTTATCCACCTTTAGATCTCTCAGCTACACCTGCATCTTAGTGATGGAGACTTTCACTTTACTTGTTGCCACTATGTTTAGCAAGCCGCATCACTTGGTCAATTCTTTCAGCTCTGTGCCACATAACTGATTATTCTTTGACTTGTATTTGATATATTTTAATTATGTGCTTCAATAATTTTGCTGCTAAGAAATAAATTGAATTTTAAATAAACCTGTTAAAGGGTATAAGTTTGCATGGATGAAATAATGAACAGGAGTACAGTGGTATATCATTTTATTCCTTTACACATCATATCCTTGTGATGATCATAACAGCTCAGCTGCATTGTCAAATGGTAACAGAAGAACTCTGGCTGTTTAAGTTTTGAAATACTTACACATAATGTCAGCATGAAAGCAAATGCATTCTTGCAGCAGGTGCATTTGAACATTCTATCACATTTTCTTACTGCTGAACACTTGGCAGATTGTTGTAAATATTTAACACTTCTTGAGTAAGGAAGTGCTTAATATATCTGTTTTCAAATTTTATTTTCACCAATTTAAATTCATGCACTTTTAGCCTTACCTTTTTATTTCAGGCATTGTGACCAGAATTAAATATGATACTCCAAGTGAGGTCTGGCAAGTGCATTGTTAATGCATAACATAATCGCTAAACAACTGTACTCCGCTGTTCTGCTTTACAATTCAGCATTCTGTTTACATTTCTAATTACAGAGTCAGTTTTTTTTGGACATTAAAATTGATAATTGCACATTTAATTCCAGGGCCCTTTCTAAATCATCATCTTTCTGCATTTATTATATCTTTATTGTTACATTTTTTGAATCCAATTTAAATGTTTTTTTTGGAGGAGAGACTAGAATTCAGGGGCACAGCCTCAGAATGGAAGGATGGCCCTTTAGTGTGAGATGAGGAGGAATTATTTCAGACAGAGGGTGGTTAATCTGTGGAACTAATTGCCATTGAGGGCTGTGGAGGCCATGTCATTGAGCGTATTAAGACAAATAGCTAGGCTTTTGATTGGTTAGGGGATCAAGGGTTACAGGAGAAGGCAGGAGAATGGGGTTGAGGAATGTATCGGCCATGAATGGTGGAGCAAACGTGATAGACCGAATGGCCTAATTCTGCTCTTAAAACTAATGGTCGTACAACCTACATGTTTGGAATTAAAAAAACGAGTGTGATAAAAGTAATATTGTGGGACAGGTAAACAAAACAGAATTTTTAAAAACTGCATCACAAGTCAGTAAAGCAACTACCTAAGAAGATACCCTTTTTTCTCACATTGCTATCTCTGGTGCAGCACTGTTCTCCAGTGAATATTTTTTATTAAAGCAGCAAGATAGGGTTAGGGTTAGGGATTGAGCAGTGAACTGTCTTCTGCTAGTTTTAACTTATTTACAACCATAAGGAAGATCACTAACTCCGCAATGAACTTTGATCTTAAAAGCAATCAAATTTTATTTAATAGTAAAAGAACACTCAAGTTGTCGTACATGTTTTCTACAGTAATTAACATGCATAACTAGCTTTTAGTTTGGTAGAAGTGCATCATGGTCACTGTGAACCTGCTGAAACGTTATAAACAATATTCTTGTGAAACAGTTTCTTCATTACTTCTTGGCTACAGCAGGTTTCTGCCTCAACTATCTTTATTCTGAGCTAAATAGTTTGAATAGCATAGCTTATGAAGTACCTACAATAAATGTGTCAGACCCAGCAGATTTTAAATAACTCTTTAACAGATGTTTGTGTTTGAATTGAGTCACTAGGTTCCTCCTTTTGTATATCAGAAACAGACTGAAATCTGTATCAGTTGTATCAGGTTCAGGTGGAAGATAATGACTGAGTGAGGCTGGCTTTAAGTACCTTATGTGTATTTCAGAACTGACATCAATACTTGTACCTTGGATAAAAAATACTTTGTTACCTGCTTAGTACTTTTTTCAGCAATGTGTAATATTTATCAGTGCTGCATTTCTGTGCACATAGTGATGTAGCAGAGCTAAATCTGTAACTTCATTCACTACTCTCACGCTTCCTGTTTCATTTTAGTTGCCAAATTGGATAAGCTTTTAATTAGTTTTGGTGTCCAAGTCATTGATATAGTTCAGAAATTATAGAGATTAACTACAGCTCCTGTACATGTCAAGCCAGCTTTGCTCTAAGTGCAATATTATTTTGTGCATTAATACTGTTACTTTTTTACACTAAATTAATTATCAAGCAAGTTGTCTTTTATCTGAAATCTTCTTTTATGGCATTTTGTTTTTTTACATATCAGCATTAATGTTTCATGTATATAACAAACATACATATTTAATGTTTATATATTTATGCTATAAAACTCATGCGAAAGAAGATTTGTCTGTGTGGATTATGTATCTCTGCTGGGCAGTGTTTGTTGGCTTAAAGGAAAAGTTGTTCGTGTCCTTGTAGTTCTCTGACTGCTTTAGCAATTTGTCTGCTTCTGAGAAGTCCTATTAACACCTCCCAAGAATGCTTATTAGAACATTGAATCAAATCAACAACATTGTACAGAGTTCTGATCTTAGCTGTTCACGGGGCAGGTGCCAAGTCAAGGATGTCTCCTACTGAAAGGAGAGGGGAACAATAGGGGTTGAAGTTGCTTTGGACAATTTTAGTAAGTCTCTTTGCATTAAAGTAATTAAAGTTCTAATCAGCAAAATGCAGCAGCTCAGTGACATGAGTCAACTTTAAAAGTAAATCAGAAATCCTGGGCTTAATTTTACCAGAAACTGGATGGTCGTCAGTTTTGGAGGTTTACATTGAGCCCTCCATGAGCTTTAGTGAAGTACCTCATGAGATTCTCCGCACCTTATCTCACTAGCTATGCACCATGCCTCTCTGTGGCCCTCTGCTAATGTGTGGTCAGCAATGTTGGAAGTACAAGCCATTGCCAGGTCCACCTGAGATTTTTGGTGCCATTTTTATAGGCCAGCCAGGAGTTACCCTTGACAATGCATGTAATGGGTTGTGTACAAAAAATAAACACTTCTGAGGGCACACAGCTGACACAGGTGACACTCCATTGCAAATACAAGCTCACATTTATAACTCTTTGGGTATTTTATGTCATAATCTGTCTGATTGGCAGTCATTGTAACTGCAGCAAAAGAGCCAACATACCCAGGTTACCCTTCCTTCATGTCATCCTATCTTCGAACCTAATAGGATAATGGTAGTACTCCCTTCTAACACCCAATGTAGTATAACATATTCTCCCAGTTCAATACGAGGTCATCACATGCTGGAAGCCTTGAAACAGGTAAAAAGTTGACTTTTATTAAGCAACAGCAAAAGCAAAGAAAAAGCAAGAAGAAAAACTGCATTTGCTTCTGGGAATAGACAGGGACCACTTGACTTTCAATCAACAATAAATTTGCAATCACTGTACGATAACTGTTTCTAGCTCACATCTATTTGAACCAGGTGTCAATCAGGTGCTGTCTGGCTTGTTGAGTCCAACATAGCTCAGCTCTATCATGCTGAAGGTACTCAATGCACCTGCTCAATGTCCTCATTGTCGTCCTCTGAAGACCACTGTTGCTGTCCCAGTTCTTCACCATTGATCACATTCCTCTTTGTTTGCTGCAGATATGCACAGCACAAACATGCTGGGACCATGTGGTGCTCTTTGTCTTGTCTGGACTGTACTGCAAGGTGCCCAGACAATTCAAGCATTGGAACCTTACCTTCCAGCCTAATAATTGCTCCATGTTGGCCCTGGTCCTGCATTGTGTTGACACTCCCTCTCAGTGAGGGGATTCTGTACCTAAATCATTCGACATAATTGTAGACAACAGCCCACTAACCATCTTGTAAGGTATCAAGCACTTGAAATGAAACAGGAGCTTGCATGTTGTCAAGGATGTAGGAATCATGACATTATTAAGCTACCTGTTTATGGATTGGAATCCTTTTCTGTTGCTGAAGCCTGCTGCATTATGAAATGGTGTTCTCAGTGGGATGTGTGTATCATCAAATGTGCCCTGCAGTGGGGTTGGAGTGGTGGTCTATGTTGGAGACCCTACTACCCAGGCTGCCACCCTGACTTTGTCACAGGCAATTGTGATCTGGTGCAAATTGTATCGGTAACAACCTTGATAGATTTGTGGGTTGAGGGTTGAGGGATCCTGCATAGCTCTGTGGGTGAATCTTTGGAGGCAGCCAGCTGTATAAAGCATAACCTTCTCCTTGATGGCCACCAGGACAGGATGGCCATGTCCACCTTCAGGTGAAAAATCCTATTCCAGCAGTTTGTCTCAGAACATCCATTGTCTGCAGCAGCATTGGGCCTCACAGATCTGGAGGAAAAGGCATTGCAAATTATAGATGGTGGACCTTCAGAGGGGACCTTCAGCTGCAGGCTGTTCAGAAGATGCTGGAGGTTGCTGCTGGCCAGGATTTGCTGGTGCATTTGTTCTTCCTACATTTCTCTGCAACAATAACAGCAGTAGTAGCTGGATCATTGGAGCCTGAACTAGGAATATCAGAAACAGAGCATCTCCTTTGTAATGTGAGCAGTAAGTATTTGCATCACTCCACTGATAGTTTAGCATTGCTTTCCATGCAGTGGGAAATGGAGAACTCCAACAAGGAGAGCTGTAGAATGATTCTCCATGAACCTTTCACATAGGGACCTTATTCTGATGAATACAACACAAGCTATGTCATGTAAATAAAATAGAAGATTTCAGTCACTGTACCTCTAACGATAGCTTGCCCCTCTACCCTCCAGGTCACTCAAGAAAGGCAGCATTGCATGGAAGGGCATGTGATGAATACTTAGTGTTAGCCTTGTGCAGCCCAGGAGATCTTTGAATGTCTTTGCAGCCTGCTGGTGCACTTTTAAGTTTGCTTGTTATTATTTCTGTGTCATAAAGTTGGTGATGATCAATCTATAGTGATGTTGTCAAGATTGCTTGTAATCAAGATTTGTAACCTACAGAGTTGGACACAAGTATTTTGCATGCAAGGTACGATGATTACAGATGTCTTCACTCTGTATTGTATGAGTCCCTGATTAATGCAATTACTCTTTGAAGAACCTCACATCACTTTAAAGTATGACTCGCTCCCTCAGATAAAAAGAAATACCAACTCCATCCACTCTTAGAATGATCACAGCTATTTTCTATTTGCATTGTGATCTGCATGAGGATGGAATTCAACGCAGAACTCGTGTGGCACAGTGAATCACAGGCTCAGCCCCCTGAAATTCTGCGTTCCTTTCTTGCTCATATTCTTTTTCTACCCTATCATTACTGAGCTTCCACCCATTCCCCCCCACAACGAGTTTACTTTCTAATTTCACCTCCCAACATTCCTTCCTGAGCCCAACCCAGCAGCTTTGGAATACCAGCCATGATGCTGTGCTGTTCCCCATTGAAATGATTGTGACCACCAATGTCTAGTGATCAATGTCCTCCAATGCACTGTTATCTCGCTCATTTGTATCTTGAGTTGAGTTGATCACCTTCACAATTATTGTTCCCTCAGCACGCTACCTCCAATTCCTGACTACAATGATGGCTGCTGATAACTCACTTGACTTGCACTGAGCTGACTCCAAGGACTGACTGTGGCCATCCCTTCTCTGGCATGGGAGTACAGTGCTGACTAATGAGTGACAGAGCCCCAGTGGATCTTTGTGCAACTTCTCCCAACTGACCTATTGCAAATCCCCAGATTACTTCAACTCACTCCCTGATTGTTGTGGTACTGACTGTGAACACCCCAAATGGATGGCTGACTGTGTCCAATTCACTGAACTGGTATTGGATACTGCCCGTGAGTTACTGTGCTGGGACCTCTTGACTAAAAGCTGTCTTCCTTGACCTGACTGAGGACTACTCCCCTTAGACTAAGGCATGGCTATTTGATTGAAACACATGCAGCATTTTGGTGCATAAGCTCCTGCTGTAGAGCAACATAACCAGTTCCTCTTTATTGCTGCCAACCATCAAAAGCTGCCTGTCTGCCCTAAATGGCAAAGCAAGAGAGAAGTGCTATGCGCCTTTAAGTTCTGATTGAAAATATAGTGATGATGCTTTGGCTTGAAGAAATGTATTTTGTCCTGGCTTTTTTGTGGAGAGGTTAAGATAGGTTTTGAGCAATCAGTTCCAATGCAATAAAGTAAACAGCTCGTGAGGCCTTGGGGTTTTTTTTAATAAGTTGAAACAATTAAAACAGCATGAATGGGTGGAGCTCCCACAGAACCACCGTTTTAATTTAGCTTTCAGTAGGTGTTGGGGTTTTGACGTTGGATGCGGACACTGGTTATGACAACTGCTATATCTCCCTGTGCTACAGCTAAATGCTGGAATTCTCTCTCTCTCTCTCTCTCTCTCTCTTTTTCTCTCTCACTCTCTGTCCGCCCTCTCTCCCCACCCCCCCCCCCCCAGAATTTTCTCTTGGTGTTCGTTCCTCCTGAATTGGAGAAACTTTGCATGTGAGACAATCTATTTTACTGAATTTGCCTTCACCAAGGGAAGGTTTTAAGAGATGTTGGAGTAGTTGCTGTTTAATAGTTAAAATCATCTATTATTCTATTAGGTTTTCCAGTAGAGTTAAAGTTGGACCAATTCTTCCTTCTTGGATTTTAACTGTAGAGGAAAAATAAAATGTCTTTTGTTTAAAGTTGAGTAGTGGAGTGAATTGAATTAAATCTGGAACACAGCACCTTACACTTGCCTTTAAAAAAAGAAAAAGTTAGAAACCAGGCTATCTCCTGGATACAACTGAGGGGGGTTGATCTGGTCTATAAGAACACAAAGCACAAAAAGGCAGAGATGCTATGAGTGTCCCAAGTAGATGCAAGGTGTGTGATTGCTACAATAGTAAGTAGGATTTCCTGAGATGCAGCTTGGCTTCAAGAAATGGAAGTCAATGCTGCCATCCTCTCCAGTGTGCTCGTCACTGTGTACAGAAGGTTGGAGTGTCTGTACACATGTACAATGGTGCAGCTTAGCCAGAATGCCATTGGTGACTCCTGTCTGAGATGGGGGCCTAGAGGAGTGACCGCAAAGCTGGATCTGTCAGCTGCCTACTCTGACTTTCATATTGGGGATTGTTGTCATCTCGCTTTTACCTGGCACACACAGGGATGGGAAGATGGATATCTATGAGATGAGATTAGGTACGAATGATAAACACGTGCATACAAATAGGACCTTGGCTTCTCATGACAGAGAGTGTTCAAAACTTTATTGTTGATAGTGAGTTTCTTCCTTGCCATTGAGAATCTCATTTCTACACGTATCGATATACTTTCTTGACTGACTCACCATTACCAATACCACTGAGAGACTTCATAGATTCTGCCCCATACTTTGAAATATCATTCTGGAGCTGTTTAATCATTTGAGGCATATCACGTGCCAAGTCGAGCTGAAGGTGAGGCAGGCAGGTCTGACATTCTCAACCATTGCTCCAGGGAGTACATCCATTCACTCCCCATTTTAGAATCATTCCGTGGTCCTTATTTATGTTTCCATCATAAATTCTTACATTGATGTTTTTAATGGAGACAATTACACAAACCTTCTCATATCTTTTATTATGCCCTCCTGGAGGTGTAGAATTCACAGTGAAAATTATTTGCAAGAAGTTTGTAAAAGGTTTTCTTGTATTACTAATTAATATCCAGTAGTGTTGAACAGGATAAGTCACAGAATAGTTTCCTGTTTACCCGTTTCTATTAACATAGTACTGTTTTAATTCTGTCTCCTTTTTATAGTTCTGTTTGTCTGTCTTCCCAAATTGCTGCACCATCTACAGCTACATGCTGTATTAAGGGTGGGAGAAAATCAGTTCTTGGCACTTTTCCTTTCAGTTCTTATCCAACCTCTAACATCACATTTGGTTCATCATTTACATTTCACCCATTGAATTTTTGACTTATTCAGACTTCCACTTTTTTACATTCACTCAGGGAAATTGTGCATTGCTATTTATCCTATCCCTAATAACTGTTGAGAAGGTGATGGTGAGCTGCCTACTTGATCTGTGGCAGTCAGTTTGCTATAATGCTATTAAGGAGAGGGTTCTAGCATCTTGACCCAGCAGCAGTGAGGGAATGCTGTTATGTTCCCATGTCATGATGGTAAGCATGAGGTGGAGGTGCCAGTGTTGGACTGCGGTGGACAAAGTTAAAAATTACACAACACTAGGTTATAGTCCAACAGGTTTATTTGGAAGCACTAGCTTTCAGAGCGCTGCTCCTTCATTGGGTAGCTTTGGAGGAGGATCATAAGACACAGAATTTATAGCAAAAGATTACAGTGTCATGTGAATGACACTAATCTTTTGCTATAAATTCTGTGAGCATGATCTTAACCTTCACAACCACCTGATGAAGGGATGGCGATCTGAAAGCTCGTGCTTTCAAATAAACCCGTTGGACTATAACCTAATATTGTTTTTTTTGATGGTGGTAAGTAGCTTGGAGAGGAATTTACATTGCTATATTCATCTTCCTTTCAGCACTACACCTGCTTTTTTCCTTGTAAATAACCTTTTTGAATTAATTTATTCCTTTTTTCTCCTTCATCTTTTTCTCTTGGCAACTAGCATTCTTCTTCTCCACCCACCTTCTTTTACTTTTTTCTCTCACAGGTTTTTGCTGTCACAGCTTAACTTCATAAAAACAAAATTGAACTTGAATGGTGGCTTCAACATTGTAAAATTAACCAAGGTAGTTTGAAGGGCTGTTGGAAAATCGAAGTTTGACATGGAGCCAAGTAATGAGCCATTGGAACACAAAAGCAAAAGTTCGGTCAAATAGTATCTTAAAGGAGGAAGTGAGGATGAGAGGTTTAGGGAAGAAATTCCAGAGTTTGGTTGCTTTGCAAGAGAAAACAGAGCCAATAGTGGTGAATAGAATCGAATCACTATAGTGTAGAAACAGATCATTCAGCCCAACAAGTCCACACCCAACCCTCCAAAGAGCATTCCTCTTACACCCATTTCCCTACCCTAATCCTGTATATATTCTGTAACCCTGCATTTCCCGTGGTTAATGCATCTAACCTTTGATTTGAAACTCTGAGATGCTCAACAAACTAAAACAAAATGGTACAAGCCTAATTTTGTCCTTCCATTAATGTTGTATATGCCACTTTATGAATAAACACATCTTTAAAACTCCCATTTTACATCAATAAAAGCACACAAGCCAAACCACAGTGGAAACAATAGAACGATTGTAAATCATTATTACAGCAAAATGTAACAAACAATTTATATGTAGTTGTTGTTTCTCCTTCCTTTTGATTTCCTTCCAATATATAATTGGAAAAAGATTTGTACTATTGAAGTTACGTATTTCTTTCGATTGCTGTGGGTTGTTAACTGTTTCTCACAATATTGGAAGTGCTGATCTCGCAATCTAAAAAATTGTAGTTTCCAGTCTCAATAAAAAGTGTTTTGTAAGATGCAACTTGTATTATTTACACAAAAACAGAAGTTGCTGGTAAAGCTCAACACGTCTGGCAGTATCTGTGAAGAGAAATCAAAGTTAACGTTTCGGGTCAGGCGACGCTTCCTCAGTACTCACCGGACCTAAATCATTAACTTTGATTTCTCTTCACAGATGCTGCCAGACCTGCTGAGCTTTTTCATCAGCCTCTGTGTTTGTTTCTGATTTATAGCATCCACAGTTCTTTCAGTTTGTGATACTTCATTATTGTGCTTCTGAATGGGTAATCAACCATAGAACAGGATGATACAGCAAGGTAAATATAATGAAAGACTTGATTGCAAAACACTAAACAATGTGCCATAGTATCTGAAATGATCTGTGACATTGAACAACTCGACTTAGCAAGTTGGCAATCCTTTTCAAAGACCATTGGGCTAAGGCCTGATGTGGAGGAAAGTATGAGTAATTTGCTTGCTGCCTTCTTACATAACTGAAGAAAATCAAAATGACTCTGGAGAAAACCACGCTTTCTTTTGTTTTCAAGGAGTAAGAACAATCCTAACTTTTTGATTACAATATTTCTATCTTGATTAATTCTGTTCAGAACCTAAAGGGTTTTTTTTAGGCTATCATGAAGACTTCATTTATTTATTATTTTACAGATGTCGTGGAAAGGAAAGGTGGTCTTCCAAATGGTAGTTGCCCATGATGATTGTGGAGATTTTACATTCATGGATTCATAAAATATTCCACTAATAAAAATCAAAAGAAAGTTCAGAGACTGTCCTTCCTTATCTCAAAGGCATCAAAATGATCTGATAAATTTTCAAAAGGGCAGAATATTAAAGCAGTAGTGATGTCCCTGGCTATGGCTTTCATACTTCGATATAACTTTCTGTAAGGGTCAGGTTATTACTGAAGTTAAGTTTTGACATTCTGGTCATCAAAACGCTTGCACTTATATTATCACTTATAATAGGTTATTTTAATAGATGTTCTTCTGATGGACTTTTAGAAGTATTACCTATGGTAGGAATTACTGTCAACACTTCACACTTGCTGGACTTATGATCAATATGTATACTATTTCTGGGTGAACAGTTAAGTGATAAATGTATTCTGTACCAGGCTAGATGGCATGCCAATAAACTGGAAATCAGCACTTGCAATTCTGCTTTAGGGTTCCTCGTCCTTTTTGGAGTAGACAGTGCTTCCATTGTAAATTATGCCAGTTAGCTTGACAAGGTTTTGTTGAGATCCTTTGGAAATCAAGCTATCATTTCATTTTAGAATCTTAGTTAACTATTTACTAAACATTCTAGTAACTTTGATAGCTGACCTATCTAGGTTCATAATCATGCAAATGAGAAGTATGTGTTTAAGGGTATTTGAAGTCTATCCAATTTATCCTTTAGTAACCTTGGAAAGCTAAGTTATAAAGTAAATTTAGACAGTTTAAACATTTTATAGTTCACCAATTGAATGATTCAGTGTTCTTAAGTTACACTGTTTTGGTGCCATGTTTTTTGACAGAGCCTTATATTTGCACAAATATATATTTCGTATTTTAGTTTCAAAGCTTAACTGATAGTGACAATAATGAAACTTCTGAATAGTGTACATTGAAACTTGAACTGAATACTACCTCGAGCTCAAGTGTGGATTAGAGAACCAATGGTCACTCAAATGATTGCCATTCTGTGGATAAGCCTGGGCACTTAATTCTGGAGAAAAAAAATGTTCATTTGTTTTTTGCTGAATGTACAGGAAATTCTTTACAGTCTTGAAGTACATGGTGAAAGGAAAATCTTCGTCCTGAGGTCAACCACACTCCAATGATGGCAAGATAGTAAACTGAATTTAATAGAAAAAATAAGCACTGTTTTTGAAGTTTTATATCTAAAACTGGGGGAAAAAAAAGTCCCTCATTTAGATGTTATCACTTAAATAGTCTAAAAATTAGTGAAAAAGTACTTCTTGCACCAACAAATCACTGATATGAAATTTTATAATACAATGGATTAAGCAATACTTGGCATTTCTATATCTATCTGCTAAAATATTCCACTTTCTGTTTATGCTAATAATTAAATACTTAATGAATCCTCCGTGTATCTTATGATTCCAACCATTGTGTCACATAATGTTTACATTAATAATTCAGATTTAAAATAACTTTCAGCAGTTTAGTTTACTCTGTGTAAATATATCAAATGCTTTGTGGATTCAGAATGTTCAAACTGATACATTAAAAAGTAATTTTCAGTGTAATGTATAGCTTCGGTATTTGACAACTTTAATCTGAACTTTGTTCCAATGTTTGTAGACTCTTTAGTTTGATTATGAGCAGTTAACCTTAAATAACTGTGTGTAGGATTTCTTTAGCAAAAGCAGAAATTGTTGCAAAACCTTGGCAGGCTTAGCAGCACCTGTAGACAGAAAGCAGAGCTAATATTTCAAGTTCTTATTCTGAAGAAGGATGATTAGACTTGAAACATTAACTCTGCTTTCTCTCCACAGAGGCCGTTAGACCAGTTGAGTTTCACAAGCAATTTATGCTTTGTTACAGATCTTCAGATCTACAATTCATTGTTTTATTGTAGCATTTCTTTATTCGGACACAACATCGATAGCACCATTTCCTAAAATGTAAAGTAGTTGTGTAAATTTGCTTGAAATATGATGAATTGTTCTGAGAGAACTTTATCAAATGCAGTGCAAGTAATGTGAACTTCTCACAAAGGGCAACTAAATTATAATTTATCAACCATAATTAAGAATATCAAGCTACCACCATTATGTGCTCAGAATACTCTATTTTAACAAATGGATCCAATTAAACAATTAAATTTGAAGGGATATATTCTTGCATCATATTCTTGCAAGTATATTACAATATTGAACACTGGTCTCCCTTCTCCAGAAAAGATGTTGTGAAACTCAAATGGTTCAGAAACGATTTATAAGGATGTTGCCAGGGTTGGAGGGTTTGAGCTATCTGGAGGGGCTGAATAGTCTGGGGCTGTTTTCCCTGGAGCAGAGGGTGACCTTTATAGAGGTTTATAAAATCATACGGGGCATGGATAGGGTAAATAGATAAGGTGTTTTCCCTGGGATGAGTGAGTCCAGAACTAGAGGGCATAGGTTTAGGGTGAGAGGGGAAAGATATAAAAAGGACCTAAGGGGCAACTTCACACAGAGGGTGGTGCATGAATAAGTGAGTTTCCAGAGGAAGTGGTGGAGGCTGGTACAATTGCAATATTTAAAAGGTATTTGAATGGGTATATAAATAGCAAGAGTTTAGAGAGATATGGGCCAAGTGCTGGCAAATGGGACCGGATCAGTTTAGGATATCTGGTCGGCATGGACAGGTTGGACCAAAGGGTCTATTTCCGTGCTGAATATCTCTATGACACTATAACACAAAACATTCCAAGGCACTTCTATTGCTGCATTTGTAGAGAGAAAGCAGAGTTAATGTTTCAAGTCCAGTGACACACAAGTAATAAATTTCCAGAACATTTGGTCTGTTCAGGTATTCCTGCTGTCATGTTTATCAAAGAATTTGGAAAAGTAGGTGCAATGCCTTCCTGAACCAATCAAAGCAACAAGTGTAATGCAAACTAGCTTCTGAAATGTTGAATGGATTGAGTTTGAGGAGTGGACAGTGAGAAAATAATGTGGTAGCATTTTCTCATTAATCTGTATTACTTGAGTAACTCTTATTTATAATTTTTAGACAAGTAAAGGATCAAAATAAAAAAGTGGCCAACCTGAAGCACAAAGAGCAGATGGAGAAAAAGAAAAATGCACAATTATTGGAGGAAGCTCGCAAACGGGAAGACAACTTGACTGATAACTCTCAGCAGATGGAGGTGGGTTGATAGATATCCATTATCCCTGCCTCAGTCGTCCTCATCTTTTCCATTTATACACAGCATTGAATTCACAATGTGCATTTATATTCTCCAGATCCATGGACATTATATATGAATATAAAGTAGAGATTCAATCCAAGAAAATTTTAATTGTGTACACAAGCCTACCTAAATTAAAGAACCTGAAGAGCACACGCAGGCATTTAATCTTGGGATGTTAGTCAAACATATAATTTTCAAAGAATTATGAAGAAAATCAAGCAATTGTTTTGCAAAGTTAGATGTCAAGGCTTCCTTGTATCTGCCTTCTACAATGACCAACAATATATTGGTGTGACAAAGCAGACTATTAAACTGAGCTATTTCAGTAACAAGGTCCCCAGTCATTATTTGCTAATGTGATGCTCCCTGACATTCCACAGTGTTTGAGCTCAGAAATATCATTAGATCTGGTGCACAGCATGTAATGAGTTCTCGTGCAAACTCTTCAAAGATCGGACAAAGGTCAGAGGAATTTTATTAATAGTATTATGAGGTTTAATTTTCTGTGTTCATATATCAAATTTTAAAACTGTTGAGTATCATTTTGCACTATAACTGTTAAAGGAGCAAATTAGAGATTATTTTTCAGTGTTAGCCATATCCATTCCAGTGGGAGCAGGCAAGTTAGAAATCTGGCTATTTGTTTTAATGCTGATTGAATCACTTCATATTGTAGTAATAGAGCAGCTAATGTGAGGGAGTGTCTAGCTTTCTGCTTCTTTACAAGGTTTTCATTTGTGATAGCAGCATACGAATGCCCTTTATATCAGCTGGCTGTATAGCCTAGTTTTGTGTCATAGTCTTTGCAAGACTTCTGTGGCAAAATTAGGCCATTGTGATTTACTTATGTTACTTGCTCATATTAACTTTCTGTGATCTATAATAAAGCCCAGCTATCAAGTGAGTTTTCTTTGCACTTTTAAATGTAATGTTATAGCAAAGTAATTTGGAAGACATTTCCCCACTTTAGCCACGCTGGGGCACAACCTGAAAATCATCATGATGTTGAATATCAAACACGATTCAAGCTAAATAAGTGAAGTGAAAACACTTCAGATACAGTTATTCTCAAAGTTTTGAGATCAGATTATTATAAGAGACAAGTAACATCCAACATGTTAAATAACTTTTGTTTCTATGCTTAATAGGTTTTCACAGTTTTGGTGTGTTATGTGCCAAAAAATTGAAATGTGTATCTGACTATGATTAATATAATCATATGGATTTAAAAGATATCTGAAAATGTAATACTCTGTTCAGTCCTTGATTTACCTACTTAAGCACCACTAATATCTGCTCCATTTAATTTGTTTAGCGTGATTAACTTCTTTTTCTTCATCGTAAGCCAGTCGACTTGTGTTAGTTTGCAGTTATTCAATGAATGGACAGTCATGATAGAACGTTAACAGGTGTGTGTTTTTATCCACAGTTTTAAAATATGTTGACCAGACTCCAAGGCTTTTCAACACTGGCTTCAACTCTTCAGTGTCACACTGCTTATTGATTACACTGTTTGTAGTTTTCTGCCGAAGCAGTTTTGCATGTCATCAAAGTGAATGCCTTTTAAAATGAGGGTACAAAAAATTAATGCGAGGGCATTTTTATTGCTGTTGTCCTACAGGTTTTGACTGAGAACTCAAAATGTAATTGAATTTTCAGCTTGTTTCGGTTCTCGTCATCATGTCGGAGGTAATTTCTAACAGAATATCACTCCCTTAGATCAGCTGCTAAGGATCTCCATGGATGGGACAGCTGAAAATCCATTTAGTTGCCTGAGTTTCACTGGAATGTGGGAATGGAGATATGGAATAGTGCACCAAACTTTAAACTTCACTTGCGGAGAATATTCTTCTTCAGTCTAATTTTACCTTGTATCGACTTAGAAGTCAACCTTATTGTCTTTTCTGTGAAAAGTTCTTTTTCTGTTTTGTCTTATAATATTAAGTAGGAGTAAGCCTGGTTCCAAATGTGACATTCTAAAGCAGTGAATGAGAATTAGATCAACATCTATAAATGATTAATAAACAAAAGAAAAACAATTCACTGTGGCACATTTCATATTGATCAGTGTTTGAAACCATAGCTTTTGTTGAGTGACTAAAGTATTAATATTTCAGGATTATTAATTTGGATGAGTTTGTATGCATTTGTCTTCACTTGACTAGTGGGGGTTCTATTAAGTACTGGATAAATTCCATATGTTCTACTGAAATGTGTTTTGAACCACAGCCAAAATTTTAAACCTCTGTTCAGGAGAAAAACTGTACCATTGTTGAAAGAATTTAATTTGGAGAAATCTGCAGCTGAAGGGAAAACTCAGGAAGGTTATAAAAGCTAAGTTTGCACAGGTCATTAAAGTCAGTGCAGAGCAAGCTAACGTACAAATATTGACTTCCACAGAGGCAGCTACAAAGCAATATTTATCCCTTTGTAAATTGTGCTGACTTCACAAATTCAGATGTCACAAATGGAAAATATTTCAAGGTACAAAGCAGTCTGGTATTAAATGCAAAAAATTTGGAGAACATTCTGCACATGGGTAATCTTCAGTAATTTTGAGAGACCAATCTATAAACCAACAGTGATAGAATTTACTTCAAGTGATTATTTTAGTAATTCTTAACAGAAAATTGAGTTTACAGTTTATAGAGATTGAAGTTGCAACTGAAGGCACATGCAGACATATGAAATGGCATAACTGAAATCTATGATTTGTCTTAATGTTTCTATAAAAAGACATGACTAACAAGTAATTATTCCTTTCTGGAAGCAAATGAATTAGCTCCAAGGCTAAGTGTTTATCAGTAGGAAATGTCCTAAAATGAATTAGGCAGAAAAGGCCATTTTTTTTCCCTGTCTCCCAGTAATCCTACTATTAATTAATAATATTAATCCCACAAAGGGTTTACTTAACTAGCTTCAGTTCCTAGTTTTTGTTTAATTGATTCATAGGATGTGAGCATCACTGGCTGGCCAGCATTTATTGCTCATCCCTAGTCACCTTTGAAAAGGTAGTGGCATGCTGACTTCTCAAACATCTGCAATCCACCTGCTGTAGTTTGACCTGTAATGTCCTTAGGGAGGGAATTTCTGGATTTTGACTCTGTGGTAGTGAAGTAAAGGTGATATATTTCCAGTCTTGGTGGTCAGTGGCTTGGAGGGGGACTTGAAGGTGGCGGTGTTCCCATGTGTCAGCTGCCCTTATCTTCTTAGATGGCAGTGGTCATGGGTTTGGAAGATGCTCTCTAAAGATCTTTGCAGAAAGAAATTCTGCAGTGCATCTTGCAGAGAGTATGCACTACTGGTACTGTGTGTCGGTGGTGGAGAGTGTGCATGTGGTGCTAATCAAATGAGCTGCTTTGTCCTGGATGATGTCAAGCTTCTTGAGCATGTTGGAGCTGCACTCATGCACACAAGTGAGGGACATTCCAACACGTTCCTGACTTGTGCCTTGTAGATAATGGGCAGGCTTTGGGGAGTCAGGAGGTGAATTACTAGCTGCTGTATTCCAAGCTTCTGACCCGATTTTGTAGCCATTGTGTTTATGTGGTGAGTCCAGTTGAATTTCTGGTCAATGGTAACCCCCACGATGTTGACTGTGGATGATTCAGTCATGGTAACTCTGTCAAGGGGTCGATTGGAGCATCCAGTGCCTCCATCCGTTTCTTGATATCACGTAAAGTGCATTGAATTGGCTGAGTACTGGTATTTGTAATGCTAGGGACCACTGGAGGAGGTCGCAATGGATCAACCACTTGGCATTTCTGGCTGAAATTGCTGCAATCTTAATGGTCAACCACCATTCCCAAATGTATGTGGCAGGACTGCAAAGCTTAGATCTGTGGGATCACTCAGCTCTGTCTATTACTTGCTACTTATGCTGTTTTTTACACAAGTAATCATGATTAGTAGCTTTACCAGGTTGACACCTCATTTTGAGGTATGCCTGCTGCTGCTGCACTCTCTTTCCCAGTCACTGTTTGCCAGTCTCATTAAAAAAAAATGTTGACAGGAATTTCAAGATGCTGTTACGTGATAAAGAACATTTTCAGTTTTGCATTTACTGCCTCATGGACTGGCCAGAGTGTGTTCCTAGTAACCCTGTCTTCCAGCACTATTTTGAAGAAGGCAATCACATTAGGATGATTGATAATCTTTGAGTTTAAAACCAGCATTTGATGATCCCAAAAACTCTGTAATGCATCATCCTGCAAAAGATCCGTGGATGCAGCACGTAGTCAAGAAGGCTATTGGAATATTAGCCATTATTTCAGAGGGTTGGGGTATAAGAGTAGGAAAGTGCTACAGCAACTGTACAAAGTGCTAGTGAGACCATGTTTGGAGTATTGTGAACAGTTTTGCTCTTCTTATTTAAAGAAAAATACTTCACTGGAGGCACTTCAGAGCAGATTCACAGGATGATTTCTATTGTAGAATTGTTTATTCTGTTTAGTAGAGTGGAAAGAGGCCATTTGGCCCATTGAGTCCTGCACTGACCCTCCGAAGAGCATCCAACCCACTTGGTCCCATCACCCCACATTTCGCATGGCCTATCTACCTAACCTGCACATCTTTGGACTGTGGAAGGAAACTATAACACATGGTGGAAACCCATGTGGACACGGGAAGAACATGTAGACTCCACACAGACAGTCACCCAAGGCTGGAATCAAGCCTGGGTCGTTGGCACTGTGAGGCAGTAGTGCTAACCACTGAGCCATTGTACCACCCTTTGAGTGGAACTCTAGGTTGGAACTCTATTCATTGGAGCTTAGAAGAATGAAAAATGATCTTATTAAGACAGTTAGAATTCTTAAGGAGCTTGATAGGGTAAGTGCTGAGAGGATGCGCCCCCTCATGGAAGAGGCTCGGATTAGAGAGGTAGTCTCAGAATAAAGGGTTGACAATTTAAGAATGTGATGCAAAAGAACTTTTTCTTAGTCTTTGGAATTCTTTGCCACAGACCTATGGAAGCAGAGTCTTTGTGTATATTTCAGGCTGAGACATATTCTTGATCAGTCGGGATATTGAGGGTTACAGGGAAAAGGCAGGAAAATGAATGTGAGGGATGTTAGTTCACCCATGATCCTGTTGAATATCAGAGCAGGCTCAAGGGGCTGAATGACCTGTTCTTGTTCTTATTTCTTGAGTTCTTATGGTCTGATTCAGTCTAATTTTATTAAATTAAAATATGATTTGACCCAAGTGGACTGGGAGCAGCTACTTGCAGAAACAACTATGTCAGAGCAGAAGGAAGCATTCAAATAGGAAATAATGAGAGTGTAGGAAAATATATTCCAATAAAGACAAAGAGTGGGACAAAGAATGGGTGGCATAAGAGTTAGGGTTCAAAATAAAAGAGAAACTTATGGCAGATACTGAGAGGTCAATACAACAGAGTTCCTAGAGGAATATAAAAAGAGAAGGGGACCTTAGAAACTAAATTAGGAAATCCAAGTGAGCATTGACTGGTAAAATAAGAAAACCTCAAAAGGTTTTTGTGAAATGTATAAAAGAGCAAGAGAATAACTATGGAAAGAATTGTACTATACAGTAATACTTTCCTTCAGTCTTCACAATTGAAAAGGACAATGCAGGTAGAGAAGAGTGAAATATTGGAAGAACTTGACGTAAAATGGAGGGAGTGGATACTTTAACAGCCTTAAGTGGGGTAAATCCATAGGCCCGGATGAGTCATAACCGAGGCTGTTGAGGGAAACATGAGAGGAGATATCAGAAACCCTGATTTACAGATCCTCTTTGGCCACAGGTAAGATAAAGACAACTGGAGGACTGCAAACATTTAAAAAAGAGAGTGAGGGTTAGACAGTCAGACAAACTTCAGTAGTGGGGAAGTTATCCGCAAGATGTTGGGACATTAAGTAAATGTATGGAGAAGGAAGATAGATTTTTAATTAGTAAGTGGGTTGAAGGGTTATGGAGAGCAGCTAGGAAAGTGGAGTTGAAGCCAAGGTGAGATCGGTCATAATCATATCAAATGGCAGAGTGTGCTTGAGAGACTGAACTGCCTACTCCTGCTCCTGTTTCTTATGTTCTATATTTAAGTCTGTGGGACAGAATTAATCTGCACTTGGAGAAATATGGGTTCATCAGGGATAGCCAGCATGGATTTGCTGAAGGAAAGTCATATTTGACAAATTTGAATGCATCTTTTAAGGAGGTATCTAAAAGTGTTGAGGGTAATAAAAGCAAAAGCAAAATACAGCAAATGCTGGAAATCTGAAATAGAAAGAGAAAATTCTGAAGGAACACAGCAGGTCTGACAGCATCTGTGGGGGAGGAAAACTAATTAACGTTTTGAGTCCAGTATGAAGGAAAAATTGAAGATCATATCAGACATATAACATTAACATGTTTCTGAGGCTAATGCAATTTATATGGTCTATGTGGACTGTGGAAAGACATTTATAATGTCCCTCATGTCAGACAGGTCAATAAAGTAAGAGCCCATAGGATCCAAAATTGGCTGAGAGGCAAGGAGCAAATGATGATGTTAGAGGGATCTTTGTGTGACTGGAAATCTGTTTCCAGTGGGGTTCTACTGGGCTTGATACTGTCGCCCTTGATAATTGTTAAGTACATTAGTAATTTGGACTGAAGGAGACACAATCAACAAGTTCATAGATGATATGGAAATTTTTAGGGTTGTAAACATTGAGGATAACCATAAACTGCGCGATGATATTAATGCTCTGCTTAGATGGGAAATCGGTGGCAAATGGAATTCAACCCAGAAAAATGTGAGGTAATTCACTTGAAGGGCCAAAAAGGTAACTCATTGCACTGAATGGTATGATCTTGGAAAGTACTGACAATTATAAGGATTTGGTGTATGTATCCAATGATCCACGAAGGTAGCAGGGCAGGTAGATAATATGGTTGATGTGGTAGATAAAGAAGACACATGTCATATTTGTATTTATTAACCAAGACACAGAGTAAAAGAACAGGGAAGTTATGCTTGAATTGTATAAAATGCTGGTTAGAACTTGAGTACAGTTCTGGTCACCAAATTATAGGATTGCATTCGAGAGGGAGCAGAGATTTGCCAATTTGCTGCCTGACCTTCAATGTCTGAGCAATGAGGCAAGATTCAATAGACTGGGATTGTTTTCCTCCTTGCCTGAGAAGGAGCCTAATAGAGTATGAGGGGCGAGTAGGAAGGCAGTTTTCCAAGAGTTGTGGGGTCAATAAACAGGGGTATCAATATAGGTTAAGAGGTAGAAAGCTAAGAGTAGAGTTAAGGGTGGTAGGAGTCTGAAACTTATTGCCTGAGAGGGTGATGGAGTCAGAAATTTTCAACAATGATATTCATTTGCATTGCTGTGGCCTTCAGGGCTATGGGCCAAGAGCTGGGAGATAGGATTAGTGTAATGTGAATTTGGCTTGTACATGATAGTTTCCTCATATTTGCTTATATCTATCTAAATTGACAGACCAAGTTTACATTTTCACCAGAGACAGTGCTCGTGACCTTACATGGCACATTTGCTCAAGGGCCAGCTGCATCAGGCACACTGCTGGCAAGGTTTCGGGGTGATTATACCCCGAATGCATTGTCCAATCATAGAGGACTACCGTGATTTTGGTTCAGAAGCTAATAACTGGATGCCATCATGCTCTGATCCTTCAGAAGACACTGAGGCCATCCAGCCACTAATGACTGAGACGAAGGCTGCTGACTGTCAGAGAAACAGATTAGCGTGCTCCAGTTTCCACACGTTCAGGAAGATAGATGAAGCTACCTTATATTCTTTCATTGTAAAGCATAGAGTTTTGGAAAACAATATATGTGTGTATACAATGAAGTAGGATAAGGGCTTAGTTAGGGAGGGAATTTGCAGCAAAAGGGTTAATATTACCTTAACTTAAAGAATTGCAGCTGAGGATTGGGAAAGAAATGTGCTCATGTCATAATGACGACAGACCACATGGAACTGGGGACTGCAGGATGCACTCTCTTACCATGCCTCACAATAGATACATTTAATAAAACCTATTAATATTTAGTCAAGAGATTAGATATTACATCATTACATTAGATATGCTACTTGGTGCGCATGAACAAGAGATTTAGATACTTACCTTCGCAGATAATACTAAAACTAAATTGTCAATTGCATTTCACTGTTTTAACTGAAATCACGTGGAGCAAATATTGATTAAAATTATAACATCTTTAGCTTCACTTAACAGTATATAGCATGCCTATTTAAACCGTAATTGTAATTCATAATTATGCCTTAGTTAAAGGCTTGGACTTTGCATTAAGAATAACAAGGAGGTTATGTCTACATTGTTAATTAAAACTCAAGTGGACAGCAACCCTATGGGCACAGTTAAATGTCAAAATGAGGACGTTTTTGTCTAGGTTACCCTATTCCTCTGGAAATTTTGCCACGCTACTATCTTGTCAAGCGAATCTGCCTTAAAGCATGTAGAACATTCCAAGTTGCTGCACTTAGGTAATAGATAACCACAAAACTTGCTAGAGAAGGCTAGGCTTTGTGATTCAATTGAAAATGAACTTATAATTATGTGTTAACTTCAAATTAGCTCCAGACAACCTTTCTGATGCTCAAAATTAACTTTAACTGCAAAGCCTCATTCCTTCAGGTTTTATTAATGTTATAAATTTAAAATAGAAAGACCTTTTCCTTGCCTGCTATCTGTCTGGTCTAATCCCACCTTTCTGTCCCTCTTGGTGTATTTGCTTTCTGTACTTGATTTGTAATTAAGTTAAATATTTTATTTTATACTTACTGGTTCAGATTCTGCCCAACTCAGTAATAATTCTTCAATCTGATTGATTAAAGAGCACATCAGTGGTTTGTCCTGTTCACACAGAACTAATATTCTCTGCAGGGGGCACTGTGCTGAAATGACTTTCCAGTTACAACCAATTCCAGTGCAAAGCCTGTGGACAAGTGTTAGTGTCTTGAACAGCTGGTACAGCTCATTTTCCACTGACCGCAAAATGCAAGCCAATGCTTCTGTGCCACAAATATTAAATGCAGGAAGAGATAATCTAATCAGAGTTTACAGTGGACGATTGAGCTACAGTCAGACATTGAGTGCCAATTGGAATTTTTATATCCCATGTTTAGCTATTAAAACAGCATGACACCTTCTTAGTGATCAAAACCTTGGTTAGCAGATGTGCCTTATTATAGTAGTTGAAAATGGAGACAAATATGTGAACTGTCTTAAATTATGAAAATAATGTATGCTAAGCTAATTACTGCAGTTTTATGATACAACTGGATCATTGCAAAGTTTTAAAGGTTTTTGGTAAGATTCACTATATTTTCTATGATGAATGTGCAAATCCTGCATAGAGATTTCTCCACAGTTCCAGCATATATAAAACTATGAAAATATGCTTCAATGAGAACTATATATTATTATATATATATAGTTCTCATTGAAGCATATTTTCATAGTGATATAATGGGGGAAGCTTATTCCTTCCTTACTCATTGATATGAGAAAATCAGACTGACATTAATATTATTTATTTTGAACCTTAGATAACACTAAATAAGTCTTTTTGGGAAACTGCTAGAATCCATTTTTAGAAAAGAAACAACATCATTTAGAAAATCTTAGCGCAGTCAAATAAAATCAATGTGGTTTTATGAAAAGAAAACCATGCTTAACAAATTTACTAGAACTCCTTAGGTTGTATTAAGCAGATTTGAATAAGGGGAACCAGCAGATGTAGTGTATTCAGATTTCCAGAAGGCATTTGCTTAGGTGACATGTAAAAGATTATTGTGTAAGATAGGAGCTCATTGTATTGGCAGTAATGTATCATGGAGTGAGGATTCATTAACACACAGAAAACAGAGTTAGGCTTTATTTTTCAGGTTGGAAAGACATGGAGATTGGAGTGCGACAAGGATCAATCTAGAGCCTCACATATTTACCATCTGTATTAATGACTTGGAGGAGTGGACAGAATGTTATGTATTCAAATTTTCTGATATAAAAGTAGGTGGGAGGACATGATGCGATGAGGCAATGAGAAATCTACAGGGTAATACAGATTGGTTGAGTGAGTGGGCAAAACTTGGAAGGTAGAGTAGGAAAATGTGAAGTCATCAACTTTGATGGGAAGAATCAGAAGGCGGGCTATTACATAAATGTAAAGACTCCACATAGGGATCTGGGTGTTCTTATGCATGAAGCATGAAACATTACCATGCATGTACATTAAATGGTGAGAAGACAAATGGAATTTTGGCCTTTATTGCTAGGAGGTTGGAGTTTATAAATAGGGAAGTCTTTGTTACAACTGTACAGAGTGTTGCTGAGTCTATGCCTAGAGTACCATGTACAATTTTTGTCCCTGTATTTAAGAAAGGATACACCAGCATTGGCGATGGTTCAAAGCATATTCACTGGGCTGATTCCTGAGATAAAGGCTGACTTATCAAGAACGGCTAAACAAATTAGACTTTTATTCATTAGAGTTTAGACAAATGAATGATAATCCTGTTGAAACATTCTAAGGGGGCTTGACAGGTTAGTTGATGAGAAGATGCCTTCACTTGTGGAGAATCTTACTGAGAGTTCATAGTCAAAGAATAATTGTTTAAAGTTGAGACACAAAGCAATTTCTTTTCCCGGAGGATAATGAATGTTTGGAATTTTCTTACCCAAAAAATTGAGGAGACATGATCACTGAAAGTATTTTCTCAGGTTGTGGATAGATTTTTGAATTATCGTGGAGTTGAAGGCTGTGATGAGCTGGTGCAAAAGAAATTTTGAGGCCTGGGACAGGTCAGCCACAATCTGTGTCGTGTGACACAGTGTGACTGAGCAGACAAAACTCCCTACTCCTGCCTTATGTTTTTATGGTTGTTATTCAGTTTTCATAACACTTGCTTAATCTGATGTGATAGAACTAACTACTGCAATTTATTATTCATCCTGCCAGAAAGTCTGTTTCAGTATGGCATGCTTGTCAATCTTATGCCACCTTTGCACATTAGACTATGGTTTGAATAAAATCACTGAGAATCCATCATCCACGTATGCCTGGTTTGACCTCTCTCTTTGCTGCCCTCCACCATGGCTCTCCAGAAGAGCTCTTAGCAGTGTTTTAATTCTGATCAAATATCAAGCTATGTTTTCTTGTAATTTCAAGTATCTCTTCTTTTATTAAGTTAAAAATCACACAACACCAGGTTATAGTCCAACAAGTTTAATTGGAAGCACACTAACATTCGGAGCAACGCTCCTTCATCAGGTGATTGTGTGCTTCCAATTAAACCTGTTGGACTATAACCTGGTGTTGTGTGGTTTTTAACTTTGTACACCCCAGTCCAACACTGGCATCTCCAAATCATGACTCTTCTTTTATGTTAGGGTCTGTATATTGAATTTTTAATATCTATCTTACAATCCACTTTTCAAAGTATTTTAATGTATAGAGCTTTACTTACTGTTCAGGAATTTGAGGCAGGCAGAAAAGTGGACTATTTTTAAGTTTTTTGTTTCCCTTGTTTCAGTCTTGAGTTTGCTTGTTGGCACATTCTTCAACTTCACAAAATTACCTCCAGCTATCTCTATCACTTTTCTTAATTCTGCACTGTGTCTGCTATCTTCTTTTACCCTTATTCCAGTGTGACCCATCCACTTCAATCTCGATACCTGATCCTTCTAACATATTCCTTCTGACCGCCATTCTTTTTGGCCCTTTTGATGTTTTGATTCCATAAGTAGTGCAGTGCTGTGTTGTCAGCATACTTCAAGTTTATATTCATGCCTGAAACTTCTATTCCTGATAGTATATCTATTCCTTTGAATATTTGCTCTGTACACAGATTGAGTAATTTTGCTGACAATATGCACATTTGTCAAATGCCCTCAGGAGGAGGCTTATTGGTATTGTTATTGGTATTAAACTCTGGGGCATGGGTTTCAATGCTAGCACGGCAGATTGTGAAATTTAAATTCAGTTTATAAATCTGGAATTGAAAGCTATTTTGATAGTGACCATGAAACTATTGTTGGTGGTCTAACAGGGTCCCTAATGTATTTTCGGGAAATAAAATCTGCCATCCTCACTTGATGTGGCCTACGTGTGACTCAAAATCCACAGCAATGTGGTTGACTCTTAACTGCCCACTGAAAATGTCTAGCAAGCCACTTTGCTGTATCAGACAGTGACATTGTCTAATAAATGGAGCAAAACAAGATGGACCAAGGCATAAGAAGCAAAAGTGGCACACATAACCTTGTTGCTCCTACTAAGTGCTCCTTATTAACATTTGTGCTTTGTGCCAAGATTGGGAGAGATGCCCTACAAGTTAGTCAAGCCTTGGCAGCCTGACATTATCTGTCAGGTTTGATTCCCCAAAATTACGAAGAATCCTGACTTTGCCATCAGCATTTTTCGGTTTTCTGTATCTCTCGACAGGTCAGGACACCAGGGGTACAGTTTTTACATCTCTTGGTATTAGATCAAACGTGGGCAACGAAAGCTGTGGCAGCCTAGCATCTATTGCCCCTTTGCATGAATCTGTACTCCTCCATGATGAACACCACATGGAGGGTGGACTAAAGGTGGAAAGGGCACAGGATTACTGTGTGAAGGACTATAATGTCTATCATCACATGTGGCTGCGTAGTATGGCTGCTGACCAAAATGCCAGATTTTTAAAGGATATGGCTACAAGGATAATCTGTGGCAGGTAGTGAGGGAACCAACTAAAGAGAAAATCTTATTTGATTATGTTTCCACCAAGCTACCTGTAGCAGATGCATCTGTTTGGGGTGGCATGGTGACTCAATGGTTCGCACTACTGCCTCATCAGGGACTCTGGTTCGATTCCAGCTTCAGGTGACTGTGTGGAGTTTGCATGATCTCCTCCTGTCCAGTGTGGGTTTCCATTGGGTACTCTGGTTTTCTCCCACAGTCCAAGTTAGGTGGATTGGCCATACAAAATTACCCATAGTGTTCAGAGGTAGGTACAGTAAGCTAGGTACGTTAGCATGAAAATGCTGGGTTACAGGGATATAGTCTGGGTGGGGTGCTCTTCAGAGGGTTAGCATGGACCTATTTGGTCGAATGATGTGTTTCGGCGAATGGCCTGTTTCCACGCTGGGGGAATGCTATAAAAATTCTGTCTTTTAAAAAAAAAACGTTTTGGTCGGTGTGATTAATACCCAGCCCTTGTGGAGACTAAATCCTGCCTTTATATTGAGGATATCCTCCATTGTGTCAAGTTGCATTCTGACTGGGGTAGATTTTGAACACAGCAAGCAAGTAAACTCTTAAGTATCTATGAGACATTGGGCCGTCAGCAGAATAGTATTCAGTCATAATCTGTAATCTCATGGATTGGTGTTTTCCCACTGTACCTTTAATATTGTGGTAGGGGATCATCCTGGTTCAGTGAAGAGTGAAGGAAGGCCTGTCAGGACCAACACCAGGTTTAGCTAGAAATTAAGTATCATTCTGATGAAGCTACAATTCGTGACTACTTGCATGCTAACTAGCAAGCTAAACAAACCCGCAACCAGCGTTTCAGAACTAAGCTTTGCAGTACTATCATATCCAGTCATAAATGGTGGTGGGCAATTAGACAGTTAATCAGAGGAGGAAGTTATGCAAGTATCTCCATCCTCAATGATGAGGTAGCCAAGCATATCAGTACAACAAACAAGGCTGAAGCATTTTCAGGCACCTTCAACCAGAAGTGCCAAGTGCATGAACCATCACTGCCTGCCCTTGAGGCATAGAGCTGTACAGCATAGAAACAGATCCTTCAGTCCAATGCGTCCATGCCAAGCTGATATCCTAAATTAATCTAGTCCCAATTGCCAGCATATGGCTCAGATCCCTCTAAAGCCTTCCTATTTATATATCTATCAGATGCCTTATGAACGTTGTAATTGTGCCAGCCTCCACCACTTTGTCTGGCAGTTAATTCCATACAAGCACCACCCTCTGTGTGAAAAAGTTGCCCCTTTGGTCCATTTTAAATCTTTCCCCTCTCACCTTAAACCTGTGCTCTCTAGTTCTGGATTCCCCTACCTGGGGAAAAGACCTTGAATATTCACCCTATCCATGCCCTTCATGATTTTACAATCTTCCGTATGGTCACCCCTCAGCTTCTGAAGGTCCAGGGAAAATAACCCCAGCCTATTCAACCTCTCCCTATAGCTGAAACCCTCCCACCCCAGCAACAGTCCTGTAAAGCCTTTCTGAACCCAGAGATTCCAAGGATCACAGATGCCAGTCTTAAACCAATTTGATTCACTCCACCTGATATCAAGAACTGTCTGAAAATGTTAGGTATAACAAAGGCTTGTGGGCCTTGACAAAATTTTGGCAATTGTGTTGAGTCTTGTGATCGGGAATTATCTGTGCCCCTAACCAAATTGTTCCAGTGTAGTTGCAACACTGGTACGTACCAGGCAATGTGGAAAATTGCCAAAATATGTCCTGTTGGCAAAAAGTTGGATGAATCCAACCCAGCAATAAACACCCAATCAGTCTAACATCAATCATCAGCACCCTGTTAGACAATGCTGCATACAGTGCTATCAAGCAGTACTTAGAAAACAATAATCTGCTTATTTAAATTTGGCTGAAATTCCACCATGCCCACTCACCTCCTGGACTCATCACTGCTTTGGTCCAAATGTGGGCAGAAGAGGTGGACTCAAGGAGAGATATGGGTGACTGCCCTTGACAAGAAGATTGCATTTGACCAAATGTGGTATTAAAGAGTCCTAGCAAAACTGGAGTCAGTGGGAATTTGGGTGTGGGGGATCTTTCCACTGTTATTGTCTTACCTAGGAAAAAGGATGATAATTATCATTGGCACTCAGTCAGTTCAGTTGGAGGACATTGGGCCTGTTTCTATGCTGTATGACTGTCTGACTGTAATCAATATACAACAAAATTATTAAATATTTAATAATAAGATTGATGAGAGAATTTAATAATATGCACAACAAAAAGTAATTAATATTTAATAACTGTTTTGGCCCTGAAACATGAACTTCACAGATGTGGAATGATGTCAATTTTATTAGTAATAATTACTGACTCATAGTTTTTAATTCTACTATATCAATTAAATGTGACTTACTTCCTGTATGTTGTTTCATGGTTTAAACTTGCTCCACAGGAAGGATTCAGCAACCTGACTGATTGGAATATCTTGCTGATGTATTGCCCTGTTCAGACACCAGTTTCCTTTTAGAAGATACTATTAAAACAATTTCTAGATGACTGAAAGTCTCTAATGATGAGCCTGAGGAAGTATGCAAGGTGAACAGAAGCATTGCTTGTTCCAGAAAGAATATATCAGATGCATCTGTGTATGCAACAAGGGAAAATAATCATTGTTAATAATCATATACATTTCTGCTGCACACTTGTACTCAAGATTAAGAGGCTATATTACTGAATATTTAAATCATTGTACAGAATTTGATTATTGCTTACAAAAAAGCATCATTTTGATTAAGCTTTTCATGTTGCAATAATTAGGATGATTTGCAAGAAAACTCATGTATCAAAGCAACATTCATACAGCATGAGGAGAGTGCTGATTCATGGGCAAGTGGATTCTGGCAGAGGTGTTACCATGGAGAATATACCAATTATTGATGACTGACTGTCAAGCTTGTTTAAATTTTAACAAGGCAGGTTGACTCTGGTCAAGGTGTTGCCTTGAGAAATGAACCAGTGAATGCTGTCACCCATTTTTGGAATAGTCATAGTGCACACTTGCATTCTTTCTGTCTAAGAACAGCAGGACCTTGTCTTTTTAAATTTCTCTTCTAATATTGCAGATGTGCCACACTGCAAGCCTGACTGACAATCCCAAATTGTTTCTCAGCGTAATATTTGTTACACAGGGATTATTTAGCAATGTTTCCATCCGAAGAAACACGTCCGATGTTGGTCACTGAGAGTTTTGCCCGTACAGGGTGGTTATCGGCCAAGTGGATGTCATGATTGAAAGGTTCACTACTACTTTCTACCATGAATCTATCCTTGCTGCACTAAATACATATTGGGATTCCTACAGCTCCATGGTCTTATCAATAAGCGGTACATCTTTCCATATTTTAAATGTGGATTGAAATAAGAAAAACATTGTTTTGAAACAAAGGATTGCTGCAGATTTGAAAGCAGGTAACGGAGTATTTATTGTATCACTGTTTACATAGTCACTGGTTTCAGCAGTGGTTGAAGTGTGGTTGCAGACAAACAGGAGCCAAGCAGTTTGGTTGGTTCAAGTAGCTATTTGGTTTGTGGACAAAATACCATTTATTGATGATAAAGGCCTTCTCCCTCCTTACACTTGTGTTCTAGGCTATCTGAACAGCTTGGGCAGTTAACATGATTCAGAGAAGCCTTCAGACCTTCACCAGCTTGAGCTGTCTCTTTTCTCTGCAGTAAAAGCCAGGATAATCCTCCAATTCAGCAGTGCCCTCTTGAACTGTCCTACCTGTCCATCTTCCTTTCTACTATCTGCTCCATCCTCCACTCGGACCTATCACCATCACCTCCCCACCTTCATCCACCTATCGCATTCCTAGCTACCTACCTTCCCCCTCCTCCCCCTCCCCCCAGCACCACTATCTCCCATTTATCTCTCAGCCTCCTTGGGCCCCCCTCACATTCCTGATGAAGAGCTTATGCTCGAAACATCGACTGTCCTGCTCCTCGGATGCTGTCTGACCTGCTGTGCTTTTCCAGCGCCACACTTCATGGCTCTGATCACCAGCATCTGCAGTCCTCACTATCTCCTAATTGTATAAAACAACCTTGTTCATTACAAGTTGGGTACTGACTGGCCAACCAGCACATGCTTGAACATGTACATGCACAGAGCCTGATCCAAATCAACAAAATAGGTGATGACTGTTCTTTGATTCATTCTTAGGTTGACTCTGATTAATATGCTACTCTATCAGGTTTACAATTTAAACAAAGCTTTACAATTAACTGTCAGTCACCATTCTCTGATGCATTTGCCTGGCAATGCCTCTACCGATCAGACTTGAGTAGCCAACAAATTAGACCTGTTATACAGCATAAGTGTTGGTTTCTGCTTGGTATTTTTGCAAATTATACTGAGTATATCATTGGTCATAACCCAAGTCCAATTTAAATTATTCCAATGTTGACAGTAAAATTGAAGTCAGTATGTAGGTTTGAAAAACTGAGATCATTTCAAACGTTGAGTATAGTTACGTTTACAATGTTATAGTCACAATTTAGAGTCATAGAGATGTACAGCCCAGAAACAGACCCTTTAGTTCAACTCTTCCACGCCAGCCGGATATACTAAATTAACCTAGTCCCATTTGCTAGCAGATGGTCCATATCCCTGTAAACGCTTCATATTCATATAACCATCCAGATGCCTTTTAAATGTTTAATAGTACCAGCCTCCACCACTTCCTCTGGCAGTTCATCCTATACACACACCACCCTCTGCGTGAAAAAGTTGCCCATTACATTCCTTTTATATCTTTCCCCTCTCACCCTAAACCTATGCCCTCTAGTTCTGGGAAGACCTTGTCTATTTACCCTATCCATGCCCCTCATGATTTTATAAACCTCTATATAAGGTTATTCCTCAGCCTCCAACACTCTGGGGAAAACAGCCACAGTATATTCAGCCTCTCCCTATAGCTCAAATCTTCAACCCCGGCAACATCCTTGTAAATCTTTTTTGAACCCATTGAAGTTTCACAACATCTTTCCTATAGCAGGGAGACCAGAAATGCGCACAGTATTCCAAAAGTGGCCTAACCAATGTCCTGTACATCAAAAACATAACCACCTAACTCTTATACTCAATGCTGTGACCAATAAAGGAAAACATGCCAACTGCAATTAGTATTTTGAATTTGGAATTCTGGTTTCCTTGCCAGTTATGTAAACAAGATTGACCTAGATTATGGCTAATGAAATCCCAGCAATGTATAGTCCCTGAATTGTAAGAGTCCTCGAGTATTGGGAATATATGCCGTGTTTCTGGCAACCATCATCTTACTTCGCTGAGAACATAGATGTGTTTAACAAGTTCCTTTGACTCAACCATGCTTCCAAACATTGTTTGAACATTAATCTGGCAATTCATAATAACATATTCAAGTTTATATTGATCTAACACCTTCAGTGTGGAGGTGGTGGAGAACCTTTTATTGCAACATCAGAAATGTTGCAAATCAGAGTGTGGCTATAACTCATAGCCCTCTATTACTGCAGAGACTTCAATTACTAAATTAAAGTGGTGCTGTTTTGTGTAAAAGTATGTGTTAGGAAATCCTTTCAATTTTTATTACTGCAGAGCATGATAACATATATTGCATTAAAATTCTTTGCAGTATTTCAACATGATGACATTTTGATAAATAACATATAAGTTTTCACATCCACTATATAAGGAAGACATGCTGCTGTAAAAATCATGATTCACTCTATTACCATGGTTTTACCATGGATTCACTTTTAAAATTGCTGAAATAGACACACAAACAAATTTACTAGATTAAACAATCAACAATCATATGGTACTATTAATTGAATCAACTAAGTATAATATGGTTTGGACTAAGTTTTAACTTGGGTACAACTTTATTTTCAATTGATTCATCATGAGTAATTTTTTTCATTGTTTTGAGCTAAAACATGAATGTTAACTAGTAAAATGTTTGTATTGAGCGCATGAGGACAATAAAATCCGAATAAATTCTTCAATTTAGGATATCCTGTAATCATTCAAAAATGCAATCGGTTTACATAATTTATTTCAATATGAATGGCAGTTTAACTTTTGAGTAAGTTATATTGAAGATGGGATTGGCAGATAAAGGTAACACAGTAGATTTGATCTGTTTTTAATTGATTTTCAGTAAAATATTTCCTTAGTTATAAAAGTTTAGTCATATGGTGTAAGATTAAGTGTAGCAACATGGGTAGAAAGGTGGCTTCAGGCAAAAAATAAGCAGAGATCATGACTTGAATTGATGATAAATTGGAAGTTTGATATCCCCATGGTTCACAATTCTGGATATTGACAATTTTGATTTGGACAAAGCCAACATAATATTGAAAGCTTCTGATTATGAAAAACAACATAATCATAAAACATTGAGATCATGGACAGCTTAATAGAAATAGAACAGTAAATGCAATTTAGTGCTAAAATAATGATTTTGAGAGGAACAACATAAAATAGAAACATCTGCTAAAGGGTATGGATAAATGGAGACTGAGGGATTGAAATCCATAAAAGTGCTGGTCTAAGTATTGGACATGTAAATGCCCAATAATAATTTGAATTTTAAATCTAGTGTATAAAACATAAAGATGATGAGGAACAATACATTTGTTGAAAGGCAATGGTTATGCCACATTAAAAAGAATGTACAGATGTTTTGAAGAGAATGTAGATTCAGAAGATGAAATCTGACACCGTTACATTGCAGTGAGAAGTTGAGAAGAAATTTAATGAAGGCTTTTTAAATTTTGATAGATTTTCATGGGGCAAATAGGTGACTTTTCTGAAGTCAATAAAGAGGGGTCATCAGTTTAAAATACTCGCAAAGTGATGAAAGACTTGAGTTACTGATAAAATTAAAGGAAGGCTATGGGGGGGGGGAAAGTAGCATAGTGGAATTTATCTTGGATTGGTCCAGCCAAATGCTGATGTGAATACTATGGTTAAATTTCAGGCAGTATGCACTTTTTGTGGTTGAAAGTACTTAAGCATCAGGCAGAAGACCACTTCGTAAAAATGTATATTTTGTTAAGAGTAATTTAAAAGGACATGATACATTCTTTGAATGTTGAATTAAATAGGATAATACATAATAAGGTTTAGATGGACATGTTCATATAATCTGAATAATGAATTTTGTTTTCATAACAAATATTTTTGCTAAGTATAAAACTAGCTGAAATTGAAAGGATACCACTCTTAAAGTCCATCACTGCCCCATCATATCATTTAGTGTGATTTGAAAAACATAATTGCATAGCTTTCTTAGTGCTCAATAGCATTGTAGTTTCCAAGTTTGCATAATATGTCTGCTTTTGTTGTTCACTTTTTTATTACACTTGAAAATCTTAGTTAAAAACAGCCCATCGTGAAGCCTGTATTTGTTTCTCTATAATGTGCTACAACACTCTGAAAATACCACCAATGTCAGGTTCCACATATGAGTTTAAAATTGGCCCTTCATACTGAGATGGATAACACGTTCACTGTTGATTTTAGTAAATTAAATTGCTAGCCTGCTGTCAAATTCAATTTGTATGTTGAATCGGCAATACACAGTGTCCCTGTGTGACTAGCCAGTTCCAACAACAGCTTATGTATCTTTTATTTGTTTTTGTTTTGTTTTCACTTATAGTTCTGAAACGGGCCATTTTCAAAAATTAGAAGTCTACAGATCCTTCCCGTTTCATGATTTGATTAACTTGCGTCTTAAGTGCACTATTTTTCAATGTCTAGCCTGTAAGTGAACAGTTCTGTACTTTAGACTGAAGTGGCCCTCTCTTAACCTTTTTAATTGCAGGTTTACCTTTGTACTCTTCTTACATTTACAGATGAGCAATAGAAATGTGAAAATTTTGGGCAGAGCACTGACCAGTTCTGTTTTTAATATGTATTAAAAAACTGTTGGTGGATTTTGATAATTTACCTTCATTTTTTTAATCATTTCAGACTTGATCCTGTTATTTTAATCTGAGTAGAGTTGCATAATGAAAGCTGTTTGGAGAACCTACTAAAAATCTTTTGCAATTAACCATTGGAGTAATATTCCATAGTTTTCCTGCTTTTTCCCAGGAAACAGTGCAACAGAAAGACGAGAGAATTGAGGAGTTGGAAGAAGCCCTGCGTGAGAGTGTGCAGATAACTGCAGAGAGAGAGGTGATTCTCGCCCAGGAAGAAGCTTCTAGATCTTCTGCAGAGAAACAGGTCTGCATGAGAGAACTTGATTTCATTCTTAGCCCTTTGTGGCTTAATGTCAGGGGACATTCAATGGCTCTTAAAATCCGCCACCTCCTCTCATACCTTCCCATTGTGTAATTTTTTTTATATAAAAGAGGATTGCTTCATTAATTTTCAATACATACAACATCTTTTACACCTGAGAAGTCTCAAATGTGGCTTGTGTTGTCTCAACCAATGTGACTCTACTTGCTCAGTGTTTAAAGCATTTTCTGTTTAGTTGTTTCAGGTTCTGTGGTATTTTGAGTTATGACCCTTCCAAAACACACAATTAGAGTATACATAACTTTGATTAAACACTTTAGTTAGATGAAAGCTTAATTTTGAAAATATTTTAAATCATCTTCTGGAAATTGAGCTTATTTGTTCCTTTTTTGATATCGTGCAAAGATTTTGAAAATCTAATATTAAATGTGCAGTGCTAGATTTCTTTTTTATGAAGTATTTTGAATTTTATTTTACTAAATTGCCCTGCTTAGTTCAGTTCTAAAATCCTGTCTCATGTCTATACAAATAATACAGACTGATATTTGCTCAATAAATGATAGGACATGATAGCAACTTAGAGGTGTTTGCATCTCATATAAATACCATATTAAGGATGTTCCTGTTCTATTTTCCAGTCCATCGGTGATAACATAGTGAGAGAAACAATTCTCTGGGTATGAGAGAACAAATGTTCTGCCTCCCAGACACAGAATCCCTTCAAGCTCATGGAAATGTCATCTTTTGTTCATCTTTAGTTTGAATCCTATAGTGTATCTTCATTTGAGCAGCTGGCCAAAATGCTTCATATCCAAAGTGCTTCAGAAAGATTGCCTGTTCGTTTTAGAACTGCAATAATCTTTGCATGTTCTCGCACGCTCATCATTGAAATATTCATTATTGTTTGCATATTTGCTCCATTGTTGTAGCCTGAACTCAGACTCATTGAAACATAGCCCTTGTGTGTCTCCATGAGATCTCATTCCTTCAATGTTGCCGCACTTGTATCCATCACAAACCAGTGATTGTTCCCTGACAGCCTAATAATAAAAGTTCTTTCATGTCCTGTATTTTTCATTCTCTGCAGCTTTCAGCTAGGTTTCATGCAAGAATTGTAAGCATGGAGCCAGGTAGATGAAGAATGAAACTTTTTCAAGTTAAATGCTACTGTGTCTTGGGAGTGTCACTGTATTCACTAAGTTAAAAATCACACAACACCAGGTTATAGTCCAACAGGTTTAATTGGAAGCACACTAGTTCTTCTTCCACTTCTTACTTTGCAGAGCCATAGAAAAGAGTATAAGCTTTGGTAAACTTTTGTACAAGGATAAGTTGTACATAAGCGCAATGAAGGAAATATTACTGTTACCCAGCTTTAGGTTGTGAAGTTGGTGTATCTCTAATCATCTGTTCAGTTTAGTGTGCTTTCATGATTTTTACATTATGAAATGTACTTGTTATATGAACACTTGTTTGATTTTCTTTTCAGCAAAGTGATTTTTACCTTACTCTAATACTACTAAAAATGTGCTAAACATCCAAATGACATAGTACAATTCTTGATGTGGTCTTTACTAAGACCAGCTCGGATTACTAGTGTAAGTGCTGATTGTAAGAGGTTTAATTGGTCAAATGTGGAAAACGGTGAAACTCAGAATTAAACTAAGTTAATAATATTAGATGAGGAAAATTCAAACATCTTATGCCACATGATCTAATTGATAATGTTGTCAAACCATTCAATTTCTTGGGATTGATGCAGTATGCTAAAATTGAAATAATGTTATGAATTTCTTGACCAGAGGCCTGCAGTATATGCTATTGAAGTGATTCAGCTGGATACCTACGAAAGAACAGTTTATATACCTCTTATTTCTGTCTATACTTTTTCCTTGTAATTCTATTTCTGTTTTCAAATCTAAGCCACTATTACATTTATTGTGTGTGATTGTATGATTACATTGTGTAATCACACGTTCTTCTTCTTGATTTCAGCTATATTTAATTCCACATCCTCTCTAAAACTAACCATTTCAGATTTATGTTGTGATTATTGAAGTAATTTATATGGATATCTTGATCAAAGTGCAGCATGTATTAGGATCACCGCTGTGGGAACCAAACCTTATTTAGTGTTCCATGGACCTCTTTGACTTACACACTTCGTGCATTTTTTATTGATCTTCATCCAAATGGAAAAGATGTGTTTTGTACACCTGTATGATTCTAAACAGCATTTCTAACTAACTAATTTGATTTCTTCCAGTTGCTGTAAAACTTGACTTACTACTTCTTTCACTCCATTGATGCACCATTCATCAAAATGACATTCACTTAATATTCATTTTAATTATTTTACTTTCTTCTGCTCATTTACTTGTGAAATGGTTCAAACTGAAATGAGATAGAGATGTCAAAATTTGCTTTATGTGCTGATCAAGAGCAGTGGGTGACTTAAGAATGCATGCAACTGCCTGTGAAGTAGGGGCAAAACACCGTGATGCTTGAGACCTGAAATAAAATGAAAAAGTGCTGGTGAAATTCAGATCTGGTAACATCTGTGGAGAGCGAAACAGAGTTAACACTTGGAGTCCAAACTGGCTCTTCTTTCAAATGTGCAATTGTCATTTCTATTTCAGTTGGTGGAATGAGGAGGCTGTGGCAGGAGAGGCATTTTTGCTTCTACTCTGCAAGGAAATCCAAAAGGCCTTTTTAAAGACTTATTTTTCAAGGGCTTTTTTTGGTCAGATTTGGCCCAGAGGGCAGTGACTGGGGTATTCCTTCATACTGCTGTCATGATTTGAGTTGGACCCAGTGACTCAATTTGGGCTGATTATTATAGTTAATGAATATGTCCACTGGCATTGGAAACTGTTGATGTGTCTGCAGTGAGCAGGGTGTTTTCCTGGGTGCCTGGATTTTAGGGGAGGCAGACTTTAGAATCTTGCCCATTTTTAACCATTCTACCCCCCACCCCCTTGCTGTACTTAATTTCCATCTGGGGGAAGGAGGTAAAATTCTGTCAGATGTTTGTGACAAATATAAGTTGCATTGATTTGTGAAAAAGTAAAGTTAATCCTGGAGTCATGCCTTTACATCAGTGCCAAGATACACCAATGGAGAAGCTGTAGGTTTTACACCTTCTGAGACATTACTGATTCTTATTCAGTCTGTGACGGCAAGGGGCAGCCACTGAGATGGGTATATACAGCTTCTCTTCTATTCTATTTTTGTCACTAGTTTCTTCAGCACAGATCCATGGGTATCTCAGGTGTTTGGATTCTTTCTCTACTTAGACTATATTGGGTGCTGCTGTTAATTTCTGTCCAGTTTTCAATCATCATTTTCAAGAAATATCAGTTTATTTTTTAAATGTGTCAGTTGACTTTATATCCATACAGACAAGAGATATTGCATCATCTTAAAATTAAGTACTCAGTCCTTTTTTTTATGCATTTCCTTTCTTTTGTACCTACTGAAATAATTGTGTGCTTCCATTTTAAAACAGTTATTGATTCAGTTTCCAACAACATTTCTGGTGTCCTAACAACTCCCTCTGTACTAACTTCTAATTATTTCCCTTTGTGATTTAAATGATTATCTTAAGTTATTGTCTTCACATTACTGATTCTATCATCAGTGAAATTCATATTTTTGATTTGGCTTGTCAGAACTTCCTAATTTAGAACATCGCTTCTGATCACTTTTTAACCATCTTATATAAAAAGCCCTAGTTTCTTATCCTCTCAATCCATGATACCATCATAGTAAATCTCTTCTATGCCTTTTCCATGGCCTTGACAGAATTGTAAAGTAAACTACTCAAAATTTAATGTCACACACTCACTGTGGACAAGCCATTGATTTGTAAAATATTGGCATTAATTCTTTGTTTATGCTGTACTCTCCTGTTTGTAGAATTTCATATCACATCTAGTTTAGCAGTTTTATAATGTATCATATTGACTTTTAAATGTTGACTGAACACCCAAGGCCACCATTATGAAGTGAAGATGTTTCTAATTTGAGTATAGTACACTTAGTTTTCAAAAATCTATCAGCTGGAATTATTCTGTATTTTTGTATCATATAAGTCAATCTACTAACTTGCTTGTCTTCATGAAGTTGCTTACAATTATCTTCACAGTTAAATATGAGTCCTACCTTTGTATCATCTATATTATTTCAAACTGTGCCTGGATGCCAAAGTTGAAATTGCTTATTTTTGTGTGTGTTGAGATAATCAATGCCCCAATACTGGATCCAAGGAATTTAGCATCCCTTTAGTTTGGGTGAACAAAATCCATTAATATTTATCTCATTTCATTCCTTTAACCAACTTCATTCTCACGTAAATGTGCTACATTTTCTTCATGAATTTGTCAGTCAAGTATCATGAGCTTTGACCGTTGCCTCTCTTTTTAATATTAATGTTGGACTTATTTAATAATGAACAAGCTGTGAAATGCTTTAGGACAGCTGAGGACTTAAAGGTTTTATATAAATGCATTTTCTTTTTTCGAGTCATCTGTTTCATGTCCAGTTTAAATGGCTTGTCTACTTTAGAATAGCGAAAGCTTCACATTCTGTTAAAGATCTTAACTTTGCACTTTTCTTTAAGTCATGGAGTTTGTGCTGTACATACTGTTACATCTCCTGAGTAGCTGCCATGGAGTTCTAGAATAGTTATAAATTGACAAACTTGCTAACTCATTGATATATTTCAGCACTATCCTCTGCCACCAATATCTGATTATGATAGTACTTTAAAGAACTTATTATGTGCAGTTAGCATTGCTAAATCAGGTGTCTTCAGTTTTTCACGTGAGAGGTTGCCAATGTTTTTACTGGCTGAAGGTAAATTAGGTTTTCCACAAATTTTGTTGTGCAGAATATTACGCACTATGCTGTTGGATTAATAAGCTTAACAACTGGTGAGCTGCTTGTAAAGAGTTACAGGATTGGTGGTTTCCCTTTACTGCTAATGAAATTGTACTTTCAGGAATTCACCTGTTTCAAAATGTAGGTGTCACTGAATTTGTCAGAAGCTCATAACTTGCAATGAAAAGCAAGTTTTTTTAAAACACTTTCTTTCATCTGTTTATAATCTAGTCCATGATTGATTAAATGTCTTGGCAATAATTCAATTTATTAATTGCTGACAAAATTTAAATGTTGGAAATTTTACAAAGGAGATCGACAAAAATCAAATCTCTTACATCAGATAGCTGATAAATGAATGCATTTAGATATGAGATATTTTGAAGTTAAAGTTTATACCTCTATCCTAAGTTTTACATCCATGAGGAGTTATGCTGGGGGATGGGTGGTGGGATGAGGTAAATTCACTCGCTACCAGCATCCATTCATTTTACACACAGGTGTGGATGATCATTCTACCTCAGGCAAGAGCTCCATTTTGCAGCTGTTACATGCATTCTGCCAGCATGACACAATCATAATCAAAGAATATTTAATATTGCAGAATTTATTTGTACAGAAGTGTCCAGGTGGCTTTCATGTAAAGTAAAACAACTTTAGCGACGCCAAAATTCACCGATATTAACATCAAGTTTAAAGCTTGCAATGTTGTTGTTTCAGCAAAGGCATCAATAATTAACTTCTGTCCTATTCCTTTACTCATCCTGATTTTCTATTGTCCTGTTATAACTAAGATGAAAGCCAAAGCATTTTTGACAGCTCAGCAGTATTGTACCACTTAGTTCAGTGCTAACCTTAGTGTTGCTGACATTATACAGAATGATCCAATCAACAGAATTGCCTGGTCTAATATCTCACTCTTCACTGGAACTCTTACTACCAATTTCTTATGTTTTATAAGAGGACTGTTAAAGTAAATGATCTCTCATGAGGTGAATTTGGTTTGATTCATCCTTGTACACATAAAAGTAACCTTGCCTGTTCCTTTGCAATCTTTGCAAAATGCGGTAGTTTGACACTTAAACGTTACTTTTTGGCAAAACTTAAATAAAAAAAATGTTGCTCAACACGACAGGTTAGCTAAAAGACAAGAAGGAACCACGTTATCTTATATAAATTGCCACTTATTTATTTTATTATAATTAATGTATCCCATGAACAGTTTGCACTTAATATAAAAGCTATGTCAGCACAGGATCTGAGGAATTTGTTGCTGTGTGAGCTTTTCCAGGAAATTCTTCCTAATGGGGGTGGGTTGATAATTCCAGTCACCCATGTTACATAAACAAATGTGCATCACAGAACAGTTTCAGATAATCTCTTTTTACTGGGGTTAAAAATGTGGTACAAATGGACATTAATGGCCAGCTAAGTTGCAATACAGCTCGTAAATTCCTGGAATAACTGTACATTGGAAGAAAATAAAATTGGCGCTTGCAAACTTGAGACCTAAGTTTTTAATTATGTAATTGGCATTGTGCTTAAAAGTGTACATACATCTTCTTTGGTATTGATAGGATTATGCTTGAATTGTTTTAAAAGAATTATATCAGTATAATAGGAAGTAAGTTTTAGCAGACTGAACGTAGTTCCCTCTCAAAAAGTCATTACGAAACATCAGTGTTCAAGTTCCTCACTATTCCAGACTCTTATTCCAGAATAAAGAGAACAGAAGTATGAACATGTAAGTCCTAGGTTGTCAATTTTGAGATCTTCCCTTTGAAATATGTTTGGCTATGTTTGCTGTCCTTTAACTGACTATATACACTGATGTTCAATCTTAAATAGGAAAAGTTCTGTCATTCCTCAGACATCTGTTATCTTACTCAGTGTATAAATCATAAAGCAAGACCCGAATGGTTCTACCTCAGTCTGAGTCTCCTATTTTGTGCAAATATAAGATATATATTTGATCTAAACTCAGTGGAAAGCACCTGGGCTTAATTTTATTCTTCCTTCAGTTAGATCACTTACCTCTCCCTTCCCTTGCTCCCCTTTATGTGTTTTCCAGAGAGAATAAGCTGGTAAGCTATTGCTGATTTTACACTTCTTTGAATTTGGGAGCATCAAGTGACTTCCCTTTCCAGCTCCACCTGGTGGTAGAGCTTTTGGGCTTCTTGACCCCCTCCAGTCTGAAAAACTCTCCTTAATCTGTTACTTCTCTACTCAGCCTCTTCAAAACCCCTGTCCTCCTCAATTGCTTCTCACACCTGTTTCTTCCTACGGTGAAACATTTTACTGTGATAAAAGTGTAATACTAACACAAGTGTTTTGTTATGTTGAAGTTATGTTGTTCTACAAGTTAATTGCTTCCAAATTAACTGTTGAAATTCTTGACAAAAATGGCGGCTAGCTTTTAATTGTCCCAAACTTGAAACCTTCAATCAGGGAGCTAGATAAGTTTTTTAAATGTAGGTGATTTAAATGAACTAACTTGTTAATAGATGCTGGGTAGCACTGCATCTGCAGCCTTGAAACAGCCAGTTTCATGCACACTGAATTTTTTGGCTTTCACTGGAGCACTAAATCTCCTGTGTCGAAAAACTGACACCCATCTAATATTTGGTAATCCTTCTCCTGCTGTGCAGTGAATAGTGCTGAATTGAGACCAGAAGCTGTAGTGGAAAATTATCTGACTTTTTAATCTATAGACAATCCGAAAGGTTAAGTATGGGAAAATGCCAAATTTGATCATATGCATAATTGTACCTGAGTCCAATATAGCTTCCAATATGATCAAGTTCGAGCAATCAGCAATGGAAAGACTGACCTTTTAGTGTCCTCTATATCACAAGGAGTAAAGTTACTTTTAGTATAACTAATGCTCATTCAGAGATTAATTAGTCTGTGCATACAAAGAAGGAATCCATAGTTACAAGCTATACTGAGTCGTATTTTCACCCACTGTGTGCGCTTAATCCAATGCTCACGATTTTGCAGTCAGTTGCAAAGCTTCAAGAAAACTATCCACAAAGATATTGTGACCAATACTTCTCCTTTCAAGACCTCACTTTGAATCCGTTGCCGATTTAGGGTGATCTCCATGCACCTAGCAACAGTATGTCATCAAGCAGAATAAGTAACCAATCACATTCAAATATTCCCACATAAAAGCAAGACAGAATTAAACATTAAATCTCTTTAATGTAAATATTTGCAGGTAACAAAATTAATGGAATTTAAAATTACAGTAGAAGTTAAAATATCAAACTTTTAGTAACGTAAAATTACTTACGTTGGCAAAATTTTGGTATTCAATAAATCTAAAAATACTCTTTCAGGGCCAGTGAGACTGTTTAATGGTAATTATTATTGTAGTTCTTCATTAAAATCACAGTTATTCTGAATTCAGTGAGGTTCAATTTTTTTTAAGGAATTGTTCCATGAGACTTAAGAAGTTCTCACCAGTTCAAAGATTTCTAATTAGTTAGAGTTGGGCTCTCAGCAGCTGATTCTCTGACAAAGCATAGACACACTGACTGCAGCTTCTGGATTTCCACATTTAACTGCTCATGTTTGAGTTCCTGGAATTATTGACAGTTGCAGAAGAGTTTGGTACTGCAAAATTACCAATTTTTTTTTTTTTAAGAATTGTGATCTGGCTTTCCACATTGTGGAGTTAAATTAACCAAGCAAGAGTTGATTTGATCCAACAAAGAATTTTACAAACTTTAATGTAAGGTAGAAAATCAAATTTGTTGAACTACAAAGATGATTTAAATTAACTGTTTTCTATTCATTGATTTTACGTTATTTTGCTTTCATTCATTAATGAACTTCAGCTGTGTTATTCAAATAAAAGCATTCCAGTTTCCAACTAAAAGAAACATTAAAAACAAACCACTTCTTCAGAGCGTTGGGGCCTTCACTTCGGGGCAGAATGCAATGTACGAAAACCGAATGTACCTCGGGCATGTGGCGATGTTGTCAGCTGGTTCTCATGTAGTTTGTGTGATGTTCCAGCTGAGGGGAGCCCTGAAATGGTAGGCATTCACAGTGAGTGCCTGAAGCAATGGGACTGAGGAGATCATGATGCAGTACAGCTCTCTGTTAGTACAATTTCCACTTTCCAGATTTGATCGATGGTCAACAAATTTCAACACTCAGTTTCGAAAAAGATCAGTTTTTCAGCTGGAAGATGAGCCCCAAACCAACAGTACTTAATGAACTAATCAACAATTTTTCACATGAGGTGCTTTTCACAGGGTTCTGCTGAGGCTGTAGTCACAGTATGTCTGTTCGTTCTTTGGGGTTGTTTTTTGAGGGCTGCGGTTAATAAGTGAGGAGGAATAAAAGAATATCTGACCGAAGTATCAGGGTTTTGGTGGCTTGATTGACAACGTGTACAGGAAGTGAACTGAGGATGCAGAGAGGAATAGCAGAGTTTTAAGCAGACAGCCCTATCTCTCCGGGGCTTCAGGTACAACACAAGATGGTGACTAGACTGGTACATCCCCTTCAACCCAATGTGGAGACGCTCGGCAGGGTGAAGATGGCCTTTCTCATGATCATCAAAGTCACTGTGACCACTCCTCTTCATCTCTTTAGGCAGGAAGGGAGACAACATTGACATTTCTCCGTATTCTATTTATCCTAGCATTAAGGAGGTCATGGACCAATCAAAGAAAGTTCATGTTTTCGCTGAACAGGGACAGCCATAATGTGAAGTCATGTGTCTTTGCCAGTGATTTCTGATGATGCAGAATGCTATTGACTATGTGCACGTTGCTCTGTAGATCCTACATGCCCACACACATGAGGCATGAGAACAGAGAAATTTCCATTAAAGAGCAATACAACATCCCAGTCATCACCGTCACTAAAATTGTCCCACTGACAGGACAGACCCATCCTGGGTAGCAGCACACCTTTAAGAGAGTGTGTTCCCTCTGAAATCTGATGGCAAAGGTCAGACATAGGCAAGGATACCTGCTGAACAATACTGGCCTCCCAACCCACAACCTCTCTGCTGATGAGTCAGTACTTTCTATGTTGAACACCAATTGGAAGAAGCACTGAGGATGACAAGGACACAGAATGTAGTCTGAATGATGGGCTTTCATAGATGTTCTTTCGCAAGGACAGCTCAGTGTCACCACTACTGAGTGAGTGGCTGAGGCCCAACGGACATAATTGCTTAACTGGGCCTACGATAGGCAGTGAGGAAATCAACAAGGGGTAAAGCTTACTTTGCTTTATTCTCAACAATCTACTGCTGCAGATGCATCTATCCATGATCGTGTGGCTAACAGTAACCAAATGCACAGTGTGGAGATTAAGTCCCTTTTCACATTGAGGGCAACTCTTATTTAAGTTGTATGGCATTGCCCAGTATTAAATGCTATAGATTTTGGGTTTAACTAAATTTGGTTTATCTTGCAACTCAGAACGGGCTATCCATGAAGTGCTGTGCAGCAGAATAATGAACATCCATAGTCTGTAACCTCACTGCCTGGCATATCCCCTACTCTACCATTATCATCAAGCCAAGGGATCAACCTTGCTATTTCAGGAGCAGCATTAGGCATACTTAAAATCATGTAGCTTCATCAGGTTGATACAACACAGGTATACTTTCTTGCTGAGCAACATTGACAGAATGCAATGGTTATGCACAGAAATGAACAGTCCTGAGTTACTGGTAACATGAATACCAGTCTTTGGTCAATTTGATTGCTCCATGTGATATTAAGAAATAGATGAAGGCACTGGACATTGCAAATGCCCTGATAACATTCCATCAGTAATACTGCAGACTTGAGCTACAAAGGTTGCTACATCCTTCGGCAAATAACTCAAGCTGTTCCAATACTGGCATCTACCTGGCAATGTGAAAAATTACCCAGACACATCCTGGTCCTACAAAGCAAGACTTTGACATCAAAGCCACATTTGTCCAGGTATGGCATCAAGGACCCTTGCAAAACTGCGGCAAAGAGTAATCAGAGGAAAACTGTTTAGAGTCATTCATACTAAGCACAAAAGAGAAAAATAATTGTCATTGTTCGTTAATAATGGTTGGTGGAGATCAAACAAACATTCAAGTCCCGGAACATCACTACAGAGGAGTCAAGGTTGAATTATGCCAAACCACCTGCAGCTGCTTCATCAGTGACCTTCCTTTCATTATGAGGTGAGCAGTATAGATGTGCAGTTATCAGCAAACAATGTTCACCACCATTTGTGACTCCACAAATACTGAAGTAGTGATGTTAATGTGCAACAAGACCTGAACAACAATTATGCTTGGATTGAGAAATAAGGTTTGTTAGTACACCAGTATCAGCCAATGTCCATCTCCAAGGTGAACTAGCTGTCTTCTCTTGGCATCTAATGGTGGTACCAATGCTAAAGCCCCATTATCAATATCCTGTAGGTCTCAGGGTTACAATTCACCAGAATCCATCATATAAACACAGTGGCGACAAGAACAAAGGCTGTAGTAAATAACTGACACCTAAAAGCCTGCCCACCATCCACAAGGAACAAACTAAGAGTGCAGTGAAGTACTCCACTTTCCTGGATGGATGTGGCTCCAGAACAAAGCAGCCACCCACCATCTTCCAATATTTACTCTCTCTACCATGAGCACACAGGCAGCAGTGTATGCCATCTACAAGAGGAATTGCAACCGTTTCCTACAGCTCCTTCAACAGTATATTTGAAACCCACAATCTCAATCATCTAGAAGGATAAGGGCAACAGATGCATAGGCACACCACCTGCAAATTTCACTCCAAGCAATACACCACACCATGCTAACTTGGAACTGTGTCCCCATCCTTTCTGTGCAATGGAGCTCAACATTTGGAATTCTTTTTCTAATGGCACTGTAGATGTCCCCACACTGCATTGACTGCAACAGTTTAAAAAGACAACTTGCCACTATTTAGCAACTCAAGGGCAGTTGGGGCTGGTCAGTAAAATCTAGCCTGGTCAGTGAATGTATTAAAGAGAAAATGCTGCGCAATCAACTCTGCCAACCATTTTTGGTCCCATAAGCAGAACCACAGATTGGCTATATGAGAAGGAGTTCTTTCTCTGTATAAAGCTGATTATCCACCTCTGCCATCCCATTACACAAGTGGCATGGATAACCACAGAGCCACTTTGAAAATTTGTCAAGCTGGTAATCCACTATCTCAAACAATATTTTGAGACTATTGTTTTGGAAGCATCACAGTACATGCCAGAGTGGGTCTCAAAGTTTGTGGTGATCTGCTATGTCCTTCATAACATTGCCATCAAGGATGTAGAAACGCAAAGGCTTTCTCAATGGAGATGAAGAACCGAAAGAGATAATAGAAAGAAGGCATTCTAGATTCATTGTAACCAGAGGAGCTGAGAGAAATTGGTCCATCAGGCTGCACTTTCAGTGAAATAATTTCCACATGCCAATATTAATAATAATGCCAGCGATTACATTCTTTGAGGGCACTCTATCCCTTTGTGGCTATCCAACAATACAAAATCTCCATTTTAAAATTTTCAGTAACATTTTATTCTGAAGCACATGCACTTGTACAGTTGGGAATTACCTACTTTGGTGGTTTCCTTTAGGTCCTGTTTTGTAGATGCTGGTCATAGTACTGCCCAGTGGCTGCAGCGCAACTGATTGACTGCTGGTTTTCAGTGGAATGACAGATGGCTTTGGAACTTGAGTCACAGCTTCAGACTTCCTCACACCAGCAAGAATGGCAGCAGACTCTCTGAAGGGTAACAATTTTATGAACCATAGTGCCACTGCCATTCCACCTAGCTGGCACCTCAGCATCCTAATAATCTGTTGCAATGTAGTCCTTTGGACCTCTGCATGAGTCTGCTTGTCTGTTTTCAGCATCACAGTTTGGGAGCTGAATGGCTTATATGGATCTCATGTCCTCAGTCTGAACTACCTCCACAGAACCGAGCTGGCTTTAGTTCATATGCCTTCCACAACTGAAAATTCAGGGGAGTATGAGTTGGCAGCAATTGATAGGTGTGACAGTAACATCAGTCACCCTAAGTGCACGTTTGGGGCTAGTGCCCCCCACGATCCACCCCTGAATCTTGGAGCCCTTTCTTTCATCTCCATTTCCGTTTACCTTGTTTGTAGGCTTTACTTATCACGCATACTGTCTCTTTTAGGGAAACAGATTGTCTTTAAGAGCTAGAGGCGGAGTTAAACACAGGCCAGCCTCTCACCCTCTTAGGTTTCCTGCCTCCCTCCCTCCATTACACAAAAATGCACCTTTTTTCAGCAGACTGGAAAAAAAAAGTTAGTGGAGGGATGGTAAATACCATGTGCCACTATCTGCGGCAATCGTAAATAAGGATGTGGATTCCAGCACCTGAATAATGTACATTTGTTTATTTTTAGCTCTAACCATCCCAGCTAAGATTTGCTCATACTTGATTAAAAAGCAGGTAGCACTAGATTGACCTTGTTGACCCTGTCATGATCAAACAGCAATTTTTCATGAGATCCAAGCCATTTCTCTCCTAACCCCTTGACAGTTGGGCCAAACTGGTGTAAAGATGGATAAAATCCAATTATACCCATGCTCCTATTTCTTTTGATACTGATGGGCCTGCCTTCAAACATTAAATGCTATGCAACTATTTAAGAAAATAAAAACTACTTGCTCAGTGCTTTAGCAACAATATTTATTAAGTTGCAGGGAAAAAAAATAATTAATTCAGGGTGGCACAGTGGCTCAGTGGTTAGCACTGCTGCCTCAAAGCGCCAGAGACCTGGGTTCAATTCCCGTCTCGGGCAACTGTGTGGAGTTTGCACATTCTCCCTGTGTCTGCGTGGGTTTCCTCCAGGTGCTCCGGTTTCCTCCCACAGTCCAAAGATGTGCAGGTGAGGTGAATTGGCCATGCTAAATTGCCCGTAGTGTTAGGTGAAAGGGTAAATGTAGGGGAATGGGCCTGGGTAGGTTGCTCTTCGGAGGGTCGGTGTGGACTTGTTGGGCCGAAGGGCCTGTTTCCACACTAAGTAATATAACCTAATCTAATCTAAATAATGTGAATTTTGTTGTCTTCAAAACTTACAGCTAGCCAATACTGACTGCTTTCTTGTGTTGTGTTATGTGTTTAAAAATCCCTTGTATAGCAAATAGGATTGCACACACTGATTGTGAAACTCAATAGAGATACTACCAACAGAGCTAAAAAGAAACCTGTGTAGTAGTGATGTGAATTTGGTGCCCTTTTACAAAAGCATGTGTTGTATGCCACTATTGTATAGTTAAGTCATATGTTTGAACATGTATTTTTCATTTTTCAACACCCACTACAGTCTGTTCTTGTATAACAGGATGGTTGCATTCTTGTGCAACCCCTTGTTATAGAAAAATTGTGCTTTAGAAGCAGTGTTTAAAGTGTTAGTGATGTAATCGTGTTGCAGCCAACACAAGATTTGAAGGTTCGCACTTTAGAAACAGCTACCCCAATTCGTCAGTCGCGTTATAGTGAATTTGAGTTGACGAAATGCACGTTATAGTAGAATGACCAGTGTTTTAGTATCATAGGAACCAGGTCTTTTCAAATGGGTCACTGTCAATGGTACGTTTATTGGAAACTTCAGGCTACTTTACTTTTAATTCTGAAGAATAAAAGGCCATTATAATTCTGCATTAAAGTAGTTGATAGTATTATTGCACAAAGGCTAATTGCTCCCTCCCTCCATCACCATAGATTTGGAATTTATGCTACCTTGAAATAGTACAGAGTCCGCTTTGGATTCACATAAGCAAAACAGCTTTGATGGTCTTTATACATTAGTTGACTTTTCAAAAAGATTATATATTTATAGTCCAATTTGAGAATTCTAATCTTAAATGTGGTAAATAGGATTTGCCCAGTCAATATTAGTTGATTTCTGTCACACTTCAAGGATCAAATACTCAAATTTACATACCCCACAATTTAAAAAGTATAAGATAGCCAGTCTCACTCATTGTTTTAAACAATGCACAGCATTTACACTTTGTAGCCTTAATTTAACATGCAGCAAACTGCACAGAGATAATTTTAATAACACTGCACATTGCTCAGAAATCATAAATTCTTCTTCATTTATAAAACACCATATTCTCGGACGCAACATTAGTTGTAAAGGAGACCTGCGAGCAGTCAGTGACCTGTTGGCATTTTGAAATAACTGTCTCAATGTTTTTATAAAATTGCTATTACTCAGTGACTAAGATTGAAATGTAGTTAAGCTTAAATAAAAGTGAAGTCAGCTAAGCAAAGTTATAGAACTTCACTAATCTGCAAACAAATTAAGCCAGGCTCAACAGTTAGATACACTCAAATCTAAGATCACCAAATGTCATGACATCATTACTTTTGATGAAGATCACACACCATTTCTAATTTGTAAATTTAAGAAGTTATTTGAAGTCTTGCTGTGCTTTAACTTGACAGTTAGAAGAATTGATGGCCACTCTGGAGAAGACGAGACAAGAACTGGATTCCACCAAGGTCAGGCTAACCTCAACACAACAGTCTCTTGCTGAGCGAGAAGCACATCTCGCTAATCTACGGATAGAACGGAGAAAGCAGCTGGAAGAAGTGCTAGAGATGAAGTAAGTACTAATTGAAAAATTTGGCTTCATCAGATTAAATTTTTATAGAGTTCTCATAAAAGGAATGAAAAGTGCTTGAAAAGAATAGATCAATTTTGATTGCAACTAAAATGTACTGTAGTTTCTCAATTGAGATAAAATATTTTTCAGTTTTATTCCACTAGTAACTCATAGTGAACGAAAGTGAGCAATCGTGCATGTCTTTGTCCCTGAGTTTGAGATAATCTGTTTGGCTGTCACTTCTGCTTCACTTCCTTTCCCTCATCAATCAGGTCAAATTCCCCTGAAAGTTCTTTGTCCACCCTCGTCTTTTTCTTGCATCATCCTCTAGTTCTTCTAACGTATCTCTGAACATCATCTCTGAGCTCTTTTTACCCATAAATCCCGCTTCTCCTGTGTCCCCTCTCAATTCTAATTCTAACACACTGGCTGACCACAAATATTCCTTCCCTGGCCCAATGTTTGCTGATATTGTTAATGGTTTCCTGTCCCCTTCATGTTTGTTGTTATCATCCCCTCTTTAAAAAGCAATCCACAATTGTCTCTCTTTACAAATTACCACTCATTTCCAACCCCTCTTTCCAATCCAGGAATGTGTTGTTGACACCTTCGAAATTGGTTGGCATAGTTTCTGGAACTCCATGTTTGAATCTTTCAAATCAAATTTCTGTCCTTGCCACTGTAGTAAAATGGTATTTATGAAAGGTTTTCAATCATATCCTAAGTAATTGTAATAAAGCTAAAGTATCTGTCTCTTTTGTCATGGTTGGTCACAAAATCGTCCTCTGTGATCCAACTGAATGGGACTGCCCTTACCTGGATCTATTCTAATGTGTCTAATCATGGACATAAAAGGGATCTGCAGTGCTTTCTCCTCTTGTTTTAACATCATTTGTTTTTGGTGCCCTTAAGGATCTTTGTTGACACCTTCCTATGTCTCATCTAAATGTACCCTTAAGTGACAAAAAAAAGATGAACTAAGATTCTGCATTTCTGTTAACAACATCCATCCCTACCATACATTACCTCTTGTGATATCTCCAGTGTATCTAATTTGTCACACTGATTTTCCACCATCAAGTCGTGGTTGAGCAGAAATATCCTCCAACTAACGATCAAGAGGAGTGATGCCATTGTCTTTAACCACCTGATTCTGCTTATCTGTGGCTGAAAATCTCAACCACATTTTTTTTTACTTTTGGACTTGACTGTTTCAATGCTGTCTCTGCTGGCCTCCCATCTTCCACCTGTAAACTTGAGCTCATCAAAATCTCTGCACTCCCACTCTCACCATTTCCCATTCACTCATCATTATTGTGTTCACTTACCTACGTTGGCTCACAATGTGAGAATGCCTTCATTTTAAAATCCTCAACAATGTTTTCAGATGCTTCCATGGCTTTGTCTCTCCCCACTTTAATCTTTCAGCTTTGCCATTCATAATAACCTTGTACATCCACCACTGGTGTCTCTGAATTTAACTGTTTCAAATTCACTACCTAAGTCTGCTCTTCATGGATGATAATGGGATAGTGTAGGGGGACAAGCTGAGAATAGTTCACAGGTCAGCGCAACACAGAGGGCTGAAGGGCCTGTTCTGCGCCGTATTGTTCTGTGTTCTTCACTTCTGCAAATCATGTTTCTTAAAACATACTCCATTGACTAAGCTTTTGGTCAGCTGTCTAATGCTGGTTTATGTAGCATGGTGTCAAATTTATTTGCTTATATTGCTGGGACATTTTACTTCACCAATATTGTTATAAAAATGTTTGTTCTCTTCATTGAGTTTTTTTGCATTGATTGAAATGCTCTCATTATTCTGCAAAGTACACTGTTGGTATTGTTAGTTTTGATCTTACATTTCACAAAGTGAGTCAGTTACTGTCAGATTGGGCTCAACTTAAGAAATAGCTTTCTTGTTTGATCTGGAGTTGCAACTTAACTGCTTATACCATTATTCTGATTTTGTTAAAAGAAAACTACTGTAGTCATGTACGGTTAGTGACCACCATTGTTGTTAAGTGCAATGACAGCACATTTTTCTAAACATCAAAAATATGGAAAAATTGCTGTTGTATAGATCTAAAGCTATATGATCTTCAATGGTTGCTATCACTGCTAAACTTTTTCTCATAGGTGTTTGCAAAAAAATTGAAAGAGGTGTCATTGCAATTTTATTGGTCAAACTAACCTGTCCTTCTTTAATGAGGTTGCATGAATACTGTAGTCAGTTGCTGTATAGCGCTTGATTGTGCCACTATCCTCAGTTATCAACCAACCAATCTTTCATTGATTGGGATACATTGATTTATGACAGTCGTCATAATTTTTAAATTCAGTTGGTCTGTTAGCTGAGTAAAAGGTTTGTGAGTAAATTGAATTTGTTTTTAATGGTGAAGCCATATAATTGTAAGAAGAATACTTCAGTGATAGCATTTTATTCAATAGGTGAGTAAGATTGGTGAGAAAAGCCAGCTAAGAATGTAAGAATAGGTGCAAATGAAATTAACCTTAATGTATTTTTTTTCAACTATTAACATTCAGACGCTTCTATGACTGCAAAAGACTTGCACAATGAAAATTGTCAAGATTGGTCCTGATAAACATAAAATACGTACTCTAATGTCAAAATCACATGCATTGTTGGTCTCAGAATCCTGCATGATGTTTCACTTCACAATTAGTAAATGCTAGTCTTTTGCAAACGTGAAAATGGCCAGACTTTCTTCAGTATTAAAAAAACTTCCAGTAATTTTATAAAATGCTCATAAAGTAGCTTAGTCTGTACATTAATTTTTAGTCTGTCCTATTTGGTTTTACCATATTTGAAAGCTGTGCACGCGATTGAAACATTATTGCATCTCAAGATAGTTTTAATAAAAGTTCCAAAGAAATCAGTGTGCTAAAACTGCATAATATTAAAAGTTGTATGTTCCTTTAATTTTCCTTTAAGTTCACTCTTCTTTTCTGATAATATCATCATTGAAGCACTGGAAGATGCTGAAATTGCACTTCTTAAAAGTTGTATTTTTCAAGAGGACTAAAGAAACAATTATAGACATCTCCTTTATTATTGAACCTAGTGTATCATTTTAAGAGAATGCCACTTACCTTGTTTACGGTTACATTGCTGAAGTAACGGCACAGAAGCTGGTATACCATCATTAAGTCACCCTTTAATTACATGTACATGGGCTTTGACTAGCCAGCTCAAAGCCAGTCCCTAGTAGGAGGAGACCTTAATCTCCTTACATCCATCAGCCAGAGCTCCCTGATTGGCCCAAGTTAACAACCCTAATCAAGAACTTCATAAGTCAATGGGATCCATCTGGCCGTGGCTCCAACCACTACCCCCAATCCCTCCCAGGTCCAGAAATGCATAATGCAGCCCTGTTCTTTCTCTAGTAGCTACTCCTTGATGTTTTCGCCCCAGGACCATTTCCTGATTTGGCCTGTGATACTGGTGGCGTGTCCCAGGCTGTAGCCCATCTCTTGCGTTCAGACTGTCTCAGGACAGTTTTCTTCTCCTCTTCCGATGGTAACAGTGCTGAGACCATGTCCCTCTTGGACTCTGAGATTTCCTCAATACTAGACGGAGAAAGAAAGTCCATGGTTTCTGACAGGCCTTTTTGACTGTTCTGAGGGCCAGATATGTTTTATTCCTGTCCTCTTTTTCACAACACTGCTTTCATCTAATCCATCTATCTGAACATTATAGGTCATGGGACCTGACCTTCTGTCGACCTTGCCTTATACCCATACTGGGCCATTTCTGTGGTTCCAGCATATAACTTTATCCCCAGAAATAAACTTGCATAGAGGAGACATGTAGCTGGCATTGGCTTTTCTGTTGCTTCCCCACAAACCACGCCATTACCCACCGTCCCGTCCCCCCCCGCCCGCAACAGACAGACACACACACACTCAACACACACACAGGCTTAACCTGATGACCTGATGTGGAGCTTTCTCCCCATCAGCAACTTAGCTGGAGCTATCCTTCCACCAGACCATTGGATGAAGTCGTCTCTATGTGCCAAATGCCATTTGACTTTAAGAAATATTCAAATTCCCTGCTGATGAATCACATCCCATTGTCTGTGACCAATACTTCCAGGAGTTCATGTATCTCAAACGATGCTCGCAGCTTTCCACTCATCATCCTTAAGTTTGCCGAATGAACTATATGCACGTTCAACCACTTTGAATGGACATCCACAATGACCAGGAACCTTTGTGCCAATGAAAGGACCAGCATAGTCAGCGTGTAGCTGAATCCAGGGTTTACTAGGCCATGCTCACAAATATGGGGGCACTGCCTGTGGTAAATTTTGTCCTTCCTGACCCTCTCTAGGCACTGCACCACCAATGCATCTATGTTGACATCCAATCCTGACCACCAGACATAACTTCTTGCCAATATCTTCAACTTGGAAATCCTCAGATGACCCTCGTAGAGTTCAGCCATTATCCAACAGTGACCTTTACTCAGGACAATTACTCTTACTGCCCGTAGTGAGGTTCTGTCATCTACAATGATCTGGTATCGCCAGATCCAGAAAGGCTTCAATCCTCGTTGTGATGGCCCTTCTGTTCCCCCCATTACCACCAGCTGTTTTAGTTTTGCCAGGAAGGGATCTTTTGGTCTCCACATTTGGATATTGTCAGCAGTGGCTGAAAGAGTGTCCAAAAAAATTTAAAACCAGTCTCTAGACAGGTAGGACTCTAACATTATAGGTCATGGGAGTAGGGACAGTATCTCTGTACTTATCTGTCAGCCAGGACTCCAAGTGGCCCAGAATACCCCCCCAATCAAGAATCTCCTCGTCAATGAGATCCACCTGGCCGTGTTTCTAATCGCTATAATTGTATTTTCACACTGTTTATCCAGCAGCATCATCACTTAAAAACACTCTTGTCAACTGAGGAAACAGATAATAGAAAACTTCCAACCTAATTTTTCCAAAACATTCCTGGTTAAACTGAACATTTCTGTGTATTTTCCTGTACAATGACAAAATCTATGCATACAGCCTGTAAAACAAAATACTTGCAGTTCAGCTATTTTATGGTATAGAAAATGTTGTCTGATTTTAGCTAGTTCATTTCTAAGACCATTTGTAACCCTATTGCTCTCAAGTCTAAAATGCTTACATTAACTACAAGTGACCCGATCCGGATTATAAAGTATGCATTTTTTTTCTAATTCTATTTTCATGGGGTGTGAGTGTCACAGCATTTGCTGCACATCCTAATTGCCTGTTAACTGAGTAACTTGCTACCTTTGGGGGTGGGGGGGGGAAACCAGTTAAAAGTCACAACATTCCAATGGGTCTGGAGTCACAAGTAAGCCAGACCACAGAAAAATGGTAGATTTTCTTCCCTAAAAGACATTAATGAATGAGGTTTTTTTTAAACAGCAATTACTGATGGTTCTGTGGTAATCACATTGCAGCAATGTTTAACTCCTGAAAAGTATTGCTCATAAAAAGCTCAAAGACTCGTAAGTGAGAAGAAAAACTCTATCAAAAAAAATTTGTTTGTGAACGGGATGAAACAACAGGTTTCGAGAACCTGAGCTGTGTCAAGGTTGTTTCATCCCGTTCACAAACAAATCTTGTTCAGTAAATGTTCAAATGTTAATTTTTCAACAACCCATTGTTACTAGCACTTTTTACTAGATTGTGGACAAGTTGATGCATGTAGTAATGGCAATCCTAACCAGATCATGTACAGTACTTATTAAGTGGTTCCCTTCTGCACAATAAAGCCAAAGCTATCAAAATGTTCTTTTGAAAGAATGGCTACTTTTGAGCCTGTGATTTGACCTTCATAAGAAACCACATACATTTCAGTTTACAGTTTCAAAAATTGAAAATTAAGTTGGACTGCTATAACTGAAAGCGTTTAGCAAGTTTAAAAATTAGATTAGGATATCTGGTCGGCATGGATAAGTTGGACCGAAGGATCTGTTTCCATGTCTATGTACAGTATTTTGTATTTGTACGGTAAGTTTGTATTTTGTCTGGACTTTTGATCTTCAGAATTTCGTTTACCTTGTCTACTTTATTTTTCCATCCAAAGCATATAGTTTAAATCATTTGCCTTTGTTTATCTTAATTGTGATTGAGTTGTGTATTTGGAGTTTTGATAAGATATGGTTATGTCACATAAATCAGAAAACTTTTCACTGATATTGTTCCAAATTGAGTGTTTTACAGTTAGTTGAGGGTTTGTTTTCCTGTAACTTTTACTGAAGAAAACCTGGTGTGAATTGCTTTCGTCCTGTGTAGCAGATCTTGTTGGTTTTATACATGTGCACTTTTTGGGACACCTTTGGGATGGTGGGATCTGCATTCTTCCCAGTTAAGTTGTGACAACTTGGTCTATTTAGCCTAGCTATAAGAGTCAGCATTGTCACTAATACTGAAAATGAATGAATACAAGAGGGAGAAGACTGGTCTGAATTCTAGCCAGCTACTTCATGAGGGGTCAGGAATTTAAGACAATCCGTAAAAATCAATGTTGCAGAAGCCAGTTTTAATAAATAATGTATGTTGAAGAATTTTGAAAGCAACAAATTCTGAATTCAGCAACTTCGTAAAGTTATAGAAGCAAAGAAAAATTAAGGACTAGAAAAAGTTCATTCAGCCCATGATGTCTGAACCTGGCCTAGGCAATGTTTAAATTGTTTGTTTTTTAATTGATCTATAGAATCCTACTACAATTGCAGCAGTCAACAAAGAATTTTGAACAGCTATCCAGTCGGCATTGGAAGTAGTGTCCAAAAATTCTAAAGTTTATTTTGCACGTTATTGTGAGGTTGCTGAAAAATCTATGTAAATATGAGCAATTCCTGATGTGTTGCCAGGTAACCAGACCATGTTGCACAATCAGTCTTCTGGGTGAACATTTTGAAGGTAGATTTGCATAATAAATTGATCAAGAAAGTTTATTTATACATGATATTAAATTTGTAACAACTTTCTTTTAGATTGTTCATCTGCAGCAAGAATACACTCTACAGACAGAAATTTGCCCTGAAGCAGTTAGTTTGTAGAGCTCATGCTGAGAACCTAAAGTCATATCCACAGTTAAATACTTCATGACACACAAAACAGCAGGATGTTGATACAACTGACTTCCACAGGAAGTTATTTGAATTGTAGCAGACCTTCTTTAAAAAAAACCCACCTACTTGATAGAAAGACTCCTATGACAGTGTTTGCACCTAAGTGGACCTGTAAGATGACGGTCCTTGACCAATTGTTTTCACACAAGCTTGCAAAGATTGTAAAGGTTGGAGGAAACCCAAACAAAGGCTTTGTTCACGGTGCAAATGAATGTTGGCGCAAGGTGAAGCAATTTGTACGAGAGAGAATCTGGCAAATGGCAGAAGGCAGTAAACCCTCTGAATAAAACCGTATCCAAGGATAGTGGTCATTTATTTGGCAGTAAAAAGTCAAATCAATTTAAAAAAATAGTGTGGTTGCTATGGCATTGTTGCACTGTTTATTGGCCTGCAATTTGTGGATGTTTTACAATGGAGTGCCAGGGTTCATCATCATTACTACTCTGAATATGACCACAATTTCAGGACTTAATGATTCAGAATTTAGGATAAATGCAAATGAATGCCATAGGCTATGCAGTGTGGCTTTGTCCCAACCACCCAAGTAACCAAGCTAGTAAAATCAAACCTGGTGAGAACATTCCCTTTTCCACTCATGTGCCAATGTTAGAAATCTTATAAAAGATTAAGCCTTATTTAAGGAGATGTAGCTAGATTTTAAGGTGCCTAACCACTAAACAATATTTGGAATATTGTCAAATGTCTTCACAGTGACATGTAATTTTTTTTTAAAACTTCATGACGTTTTAACCTTTGCCATCATCCTTGAATACTTCTCAGTCTCTCTCTCTCTCCAAAGTTTATAACAAGTGTTTTATTGTAATGTCTTTCATTTACTGGATTGCTGTCTGTAAAATGCCTTTAATGTGATTGGTTGCTTGAACAGCTTGATCACATCACTGTAGCTCCACGCAGGGAACTTGCATTAAGAATGCTATGTTTAATCAAAAGAGATCAAGTTCTTGCTACAAAGTTGGAACATCTCTCAGTGAACTTTTTCCAGGTCAGTGGCGAGGGCTGTTGCTTCAGCAGCAAAAATGGAAAACATTATGTTTGGAACAAGATTGCCAAAGTACACCATTGGTGTATAGCCATATGCCAGTCTACTTTGTGATGAATTGTTGTATTTGGATGCTGGCAACACAGTAACAAAACCCCAACATAATAAAATGGTACAAAAGCAAAATGTTGCCTTGCATTCCAGAAATTATATAATGCCTTATTTTAGCTTTGAAAAAGGAGGAGCCTATTTGTCAGACATTGCAAAGTTGTAGATCACACTAACTGAATCACTTTATTTGCCTCAATTTTATATTACACAATTCTTGTTTGTAAAGAAATTGATTGAAATCATAAAGATTGTGATGGGAATAAAATTTTATCCTTCTATTTTAAAAATGATCATTCATGATGCTCTGACAGATGCCATTGGATTTAAATGTTTAAATTGTTGAAAAACATCTGATCATATGTTAGTGATGACAATTTATTCCACCTTTTGATGGTAAATTTCTTCCATTATAAACCCCATTTGGTTCAGCAATGTCAGTTTTTAAAAAAAAACTTAATTTTTTTTGGAGGTTGGCTCATGTCAGCCGAAATATTTTTGTACCTGTGCATGATCCAGTGATATGGTACTAGCATATCCTATAATCTGAACTGGTCTTGTCCAGTCCCTTTGAAGCAAGACAAAATTAGTGAGTTCAGGCAATGTTTGATTTGTAGCCTGCATGCTTCCCTGGCATGAAAATAATGGATTTACAATTCTGCAATATCTAAATGAATCAACTTTCTCAAAAAAGAAGAGTGCAAAGCCTTCATAAGGGGTGCAGAAAAGATTTGTGAGAATTATTCCAGAATGAGGGACTTAATTTACTTAGGCTTGAGAAAGTGGGGGTATTCTCCTTTAGAGAAGACTGAGAAGAGATTTTGGTGAAGGGATGAAGCATCAAGATCGAGTAATTAGAAGGGAAGCAATCACATTGACAGAAGGGGCGAGGACCAGAGTGCACCAATTTAAAATGATTGACAAAGTAGCAAAATTTCCACCAAAGCAAGACGATCTTTTCTACACTATAAACAGTTGTGATCTAGCATGAACTGCCTTCAGGGAATTGATGGCAGATTCAATTGTGACTTTTGAGGGGGAATTAGTTCAACATCCGAAAGAGAAAACAAAATGGCAGGTCTAAGAAGAAAGAGTGCATAAGTGGGCTAAATAAATTGTATTTGCAGGGAACCAGTATGAACTTGATGGGCCTAATCCCCGTGCTGGAGCTATTCTGTGATTCTATAATTAAAACATATGAACTTCTATATTCAAGCTCATCATTTAATATCTCAGAACTTATTTTTAAATTTGCTCAAATATATTGTGCTTTTAAAATCTATTCAAGATTAACTTTTTGATTTGAAATCCTATCCTTGAAAAAAATGGCCAAAAGGATGTGCTATGACATTCCTCCCTTCCATCATGAGCCCTAGATATAGGTACACCACGTTACTTAATTGAATTGCTCTCGGTATGGGGATGCAAGTGCATAGATATCTGGTTTGAATTGGCAGTGTTGTACCTTGTACTTAATTGCATAACATACATCCTTCATCATCCCAGAGAAATAGATGGGTGCTGTTTCTATATTCTGTAGCATGTTATGTTTGGCTTTTCGTAAGTCCATTGCTAAGTGTAATGAATGACTATCTCCATCCTCACTGTGCGATGCACCATGTATTCTGTAATGATACTGTGATTTTAAGAGGTGTAGTTTTGTCCTTTTTTTGTGAAGAGAGGTTGAGACCGAGGTGAAGGGCAGTCTGTTTTAAGTTGGAACAATAGAAGCAGCATCTTAGTTTAACTTTCAGCAGTTGCTCAGGTCTTGAAGTTGGATGTGAAAGCTGTTAGTTACTCTCTCTCTGTTGCAGCTAAAAGCTTAGAATCTCTCCCTGCTGCTAGAATTGCATGTGAGACTAACTATTTTACTGAATTTACTTTGCCCGGGGTATGTTTATGGGATGTTACTATATTGCTGTTTAGTAGTTGAATAATATTTTATTCTGTTAAGTTTATAAATGCAGTTGTTACTTCAATTCTTTCTCTTGTTTGTATTTTAAATATAGTGTAATAATAAAGTGTGTTTTGCTTCAAGCCTAGTAGTTTAACCAATTGAATTGTTTCAGGAACATAATGCCTTACACTTGCCTTTAAAAATACGAAAAGGTTGTAGTCTCAGCTAACTTGAATGAGACGGTTGGTCTGATCCATAACAATTCCCATTAATAGGGAAGAACTGACACTGAGTGCATTGGGTCTAGTGCATTCCTCCTGCCCAAATCTCCCATCTCTTCATATTTTCCGTTTCCAATGCCCCTGAACACTCCCTCTACATTTTTACTAAATAGCAGTTTTGTTCAAAATCTTTGTTTTATCTTGTAAAGTCCAAAGATCCTAAATCAAAATGCTTATTTGGAAGCTGACACTGTAGTCATCCTACCACATACTCTTACTTTGGGACAATGTATATTCTTAAAGATTGCTCTAGCTTAAACAATATTGGCCTCATGGTTGAGCATAATTGGAAAATGTGACCCGATCCATGTTTTTTTGAACTTCATTAAGATTATTTTCTTTTTGAAAACCCTCTCTGAAATTGTTTGCTTGTTCCAATTTTATGGTGTTTCTAAAGCCATATGCAGTAACATGACATTTCTTAATCGTATTGTCACAGATGCAACCCAGTCTATGCATATGTGAAGAAAATTAACAGGCATCAATAATACCCTTGATGTTCCTTTTAAGGACTGTTGCCAGCATTTATCCTCTTTTCAAAACTCGAAATTGTACTTTATTTTGAGGAGAAATACTAAACAAGAGCTTATATTGCTGTATATTTAGGTTTTTCTCCCCAAGTGGCAACAATTTGGGAAAATTGATTTGAGTACTAAACAGTAACATTTATAGACTTGGGCAGTACTATATTCACAGCAAGATTCCAATATGCCATTTAGGCATTCATGCATCAGATTAAGCAATTACACTATTTACTTCTGGGATCATTTTCCAGGGATGCTTCTTGCATTTTCTCTCTAAACCTAACAAACTGTTTTAATTGAGAATGTTTCCAAGCCATAGTTATGCTCTTGGCTGAAATCTATTCATAGTGAGATAACAGCAACAGCGTATCAAAATTACTAAGACTCTCAAAATTAAGTTTGGTGAGAACTTGAGAATATTTAGAGTTTAAACATGGCTTGGGGCATTACTAATAATTTTGCTTAGAATGTGGTCATGTCAAAGTTTATACAGTAAATTAAAATGAATAGGTTGCAGGATCTCAAATTTCAATGCACCAATGCCTTGTTTTTAAGCAACAGTATAGTTTTGTTTAGTCTTCCTTTTGTACTTCTAAGTTTTTTGTCCTAAATGTGATGATGTTCTAGAAGTGACAGTCTGCAATTATTTCCCACAAGTGTCCACTTGTGTGTGAACTTGATGAGTGTTTGGAAGCTATTTGATAAAGGAGATTTTACAGACAGTTTTCCTTCTGTCCATACACATGGAGTTCCTAGTAGGGATCACTGGATAGTGATGAGAAGCAAAACCAGGTTGATTTTGTTTGAGTTCCCAAGTTAACAGAATGTCCTAGTGCACCAAAATCAGTTAAATATAGTACAGTTCAGTCTTTGTAAATGATAGAGGAGCTGTTAGAAATAGCATTGAGTGAAGTCTGTCATTTTATTTAGTTTAAAATTGAATTTTGATTATTTAAAACTAGAACATTTTGTGTTATGGTCCCATTTGTCATCATCCTTGGCATATGTGGGACAGTGCTGTATAGTTGACTGGGGCTGCCTTGGAAATCAACAACATTGACTCCAAACCAAACAAAACCCTGTGTCATGTGGTCACATAAAGTCTAGGAAGCCATCTGCTGATGATCACTTAATGCCAAACTCTAGCTGATAATTGGTATTCTTCATTGTTCAACATAAATTAAAGGAAGCATTAAAGTTTGGAAGGGGCGTAAAACATTTTCAGGGTGAGGGATTTATTTGTCCATAACCAAAACTGGCTCTGGAACACAATTATTGACTAAGCTGGCTGTTGAATTAACAGAAAGGAAAAATATATTTGACCTCATCCTCACCAAACCATCCGTTGCAGATACATCTATCCATGACAGTGTTGTCTGGAATGTCCATTGCACAGTTATTGTGGAGGTGAAGTCCTGTCTTCATATCAATGAAATCTTCAATTGTGTTATGTGGCGTGAGCACTGTGCTGGACAGAAATACGTCAGGAGCAGCACCAGGCAACACTAAAATGAGGTGTCACTCTGGTGAAGCCATAACATTTGCATACCAAACAGAAGAACTGATCTATGATGAGGCAGGCCTAAGCAATCCCACACAGCAAATCACTTCAAAGGTCTGTAATCCTACGATATCAAGTTGTATACAGTAGTTGTCAATTAAACCATGAGTAGGAGGAGGAGGTTCCACAAATATCCTCAACGATGGGGAATCAAAAATATGAGGGCAAATGACAAGGCTGAATTATTTGCACGCAACTTCAACTGTAAATGATAAGTGGATAATCAATCTTGTCCTCCTTCTGTGGTCCTCTGGATCAGAGGTGCCAGTCTCTAACTATGCAAAAACAAGAAATGACTGAAGATCCAGGATATTGCCAAGGCCATGGGCCCTGACAGCATTTTAACAATAGTACTCAAGACTTGTGCTCCAGAACTCGGCATTCCCCTTGCTAAGTTGCTCCAGTACAGTTGTACCATTGGTGTCTACCCAGTAATGTGGAAAATTAACCAAGTATAAATATTTTAATCAATCTGGTTGGCCATGTTATGGCACGCCTCCAAGGCTGGTAGGACTTGAAGTCAGTCCTTTTGCTCCAGAGGCAGGGGCACTATCACCTTATTAACTATTTCAAGTCCACAAGTAAAAACCAACCTAGTCGATTTGCAGCAAATCAGTCCGCTTTCAAACTATCAATCTCAATAACTTGCTCACTCAAACATATTTTAGGTTCTGCCTGGGCCAGTTAGCTTCTCATCTCAATACATATTGGTCCAAATGTCGACAAACCGGTGTGGGGTGAGAGCTTGGACATTAAGTCAGCATTTGATTGAGTGTGGTACCAAAGACTCATAGCAAAATTGAGTCTGAGAATGTGGGAAAACTCCACTGGTTGGAGTTATTCTTGCATAAAGATTGTTGCTGTTGTTGCAGGTCAATTATCTCAATCCCATCACATCACTTCAGGAGCTCTTTAAGTCATGCCTGAGACCAACTATCTTTAACGGCTTTGTCAATGGCATTCTCTCCAATATGAGGTTGAAATGAAGATGTTTGCTGATGGTTCACTACCACTACCACTAGATAATGAAAGAAGATAGTTCATTATGTATCAAGATGTGGACATTGTTGAGGCTTGGGCTGATGTGTACAATATGGTACAATAGTGTCAGGCAATGACTGTTGCCAACAAGAGAGACCATGGCCACCTCCCTTTGATGCTAAATGTAAAATCTCCAGGACGGACTTCAGCAACTCAGCACATCGTCCTTGGTATGACCTTTTAAATGTGTGGGCTCTGTAGCCTAGAGGAAAAGATGAAACAGGTGCATGGGAAAATCAACATCTGTGAGTTCCTCTCTAACTCGCACAGTTTTCTTACCTAAAAATATATTGCTGTTCCTTCATCTTGTTGCTTCCAAATGCCACACATGCTGGATGACATGACACTCAACTCTGATCTGCAGCAACCGCAGTCCTCACTTTCTCCTCCGTATTGGATGACATTCCTTACAATAGCATCAATGCCCAGAATCTTTACAGTGTATGTTTCAATGAGATGCTAGTGTGAAAAGGAATCAAGTGGAAGTCTTGCGTATTTGGCTGCTGATATCACACTCTAAGCAATGAAAGCTGTTGGCAAATTATTTCCACTTTCAGACAGTTTGTTTTCTTGGTAAATTGGCCAAATCCCAGATGGAACGTATGTTATATAACCTCCATGGAACCCGGATTCCTGTTTCGCTGCCAGAGGAATGTTGGCCGTGCAAACTGTGGTTCTCAAACTTCCTTTCTCCTCCTGGAGTTTCATCAATTTGTTAAGCCAGATGAGGAAGAACAGGGAAATATTAAGAGAGGTTCAGCACTTGACCAGCATCGGCTGGTCTTTGTTTGAATAGTTAACAAGATAGGTTAACTGTTTGTGGTTTACTCTGTCGGTGATGTGCTGCTTTTTGCATTTCAAAAGCATACGCACATAAGTATATGGAGGGAATAAATTATTTGATGCCAGAACAATGTGAATAATCCCATTATAGGTGATGAGTATTCTGTCTCATTTTGAAAATTTATGAAATAAAGGATTAAAATACACTTCATTTCTTATGAGTCTTAGGATTTCAGTCTGAATTCCTGCTGAAGATCTATTGGAAAGCAGTATTCTATCAAATGAACTATTATTCCATTTCTCATTCATTTTCCGCTCACATTGAGGGAGAAATTACAGTATCTGGAGTATGTAGCAACGAAATATATGTAGGTACACTAAGTTCAACTGAGAGTTTCCAGTTCATTAAGTTATTTTTTAAATTCCTACTTATTTATTTAACACTTTCGTATTTTATATCAGCTTCAGGTAACTTTTTGTTTAAATAAATGTCTAAATTTCATCCTCGATTTGTAATCATGTTATCATTTCCACATGGCAGTTAGAGGATGCATCTCTTAAAAGATGTGTCTTATAAATAGGTGTAACTAATAAACCAGAAAAAGTTCTTGCTGACAAGTTTTACCAAATAACATTGTGCTGAATTTTAAGTCATTATTTTGCTGCAATTTTACAAAATGTGTAATTAAAACAAAAATAACAAAAATAAAACTGCTGAGCACATGATGGAAATAGCAATACTAAGGTTTGGCTCCAATCATAGGGAACTTTCACTCCCCTGACACAGACTGAGACTGGAGTCATTATGCAGTTTCCTCAAAAGCTGATTACCCAGTCTTGCTATTGCTGGTGCTTCTCTCTTCACTAAACTAGCAATCCTTCAGTACTTCACAAACTCTTGCTGGTAGCTAGTTCTGGGAAACTAGTTGCAAGTTCATCTTACACGAGGGGAAAGGCAATACTCAAGAAGACAATGAAGAGTCCAGTTGGGAGTTTGGTGATCATAAAATTGTCATGGACAAGGAGAGAGATGAATTGAATTAATTATTGTTTTCCTCTTGTGTATGTAAGCAGAGGTGATTTTTAATTTCTCTTTGTTTTTGAAGTAGGCCATGCTGTATTCACACCAAATCCTTTGTTTGTGAAGGCCAGTTTTAAAATGGCGACCTGCAGAAACAAAGTACATACCCCACAGACGCTGTCTTAGCTGTGCCTGAAGACTGGTGTGATGTCATCAGTTAAACACGTAGCAGATCTTCTCAATGTTAATAGCAATCTGCCTCCTAGCAGGTAGAGGCAGAGATTCAGAAAATATATAATTAAACTTTTTCTTCAAAGATTAGTTGCTTTGATCTTATGGTGGGATTCCTGGATGAATCTGTTTCAAAAAGCATCCTAGCTTTTATGTAACAATTGCTTTTTATCCTTATGACCAGGACCATTGTCTCTTTGTATGAGATCAGTGCTGTTAGCTCCCCTTCCTACAAAATGAGTTTCAATAGCTTCCTTTTGCTCACATCTTGAGGATACATCTTGTCACCCTGCCTTTTTGTGTTTGTGAGCTATTGATCAGAGTCTTTCTAGAAATTATGGTCAGTTTTCAGAATTTGATTTGTGACAACTTTGATTTAATCCAACGAAAATATTTCTAATATTTAAATGAGAAAGCACAGTTTTTAAAACAATTCATGAGTTCTCTTCGTGTTGTGAACATGACAAAGTTGTCAGGTTTTTTTTGAGGGATGAATTGAAGTAGAACAGGTAAAATAACAATGAAGGAATTTAATTTCAGATGAGCAAACTTTGCATTGAAATCCCAGCTAAGATGGTGCCGGCAAGGTAGGGAAGTGTTCAGGCTCCTGGGCCCATCCACTCCAAACCAGCTCTTTCCTCCTTTCTTTCCTTACGCTTTTCCACTTTTCTTTTTTTTTCTCTTCATCTTCTTCCTATCAATGGCAGCGGAGAATGTGACATCATGGAGGAGAGTGGCTGAAGCAGTAGTCTTGATGACACGGTGGCCTGGCCTGGCAATGGAGCCAGGGATTCTGGTTGTGGTGGGCCCAGAGCAGGGACTCCTAGACATCGCTGAGGTGGCTGTAGCAGTGGGAACTGGGACCCCTGATGTGTTAGGCCCAGAGTGGAGACTCCTGGTTATTGGCATTGCAGTGGCAGCAGCTCCTGCTTGTGGTAGGCCTGGAACAGGGACCCCTGGTTATGAGTGAGACAGCGGTGGCAACGGAACCAAGGGCTCCTAGTTGCAAGGCAAGTGTGGGTCCAGCAAAGGACCTGGCATTGTTGGACCATCAGTGAGTTGGCCCAGTGATGAAGAGATGGTACCTGAAGAGTGGCAACTCTGGTGGTGGGACTAGTATAGGTGTCGTTGGTGAGCGTACTCAGGACTCTCATAGTGGAGGCGACAGAATAAAGAGACTTTCTTTCAGCTACATCGCTTTATTCTTAATTCAAAATGGCACTGGATATAGCGACAGTTGAAGCTTTTCACTATTTCATTGTGTTGCTCGTTTTGGAGTTCAAGTACCAATAAATCATCATTGTTCATAAAAATGAAATGGAGGATTAATTGGGGAAAAGTGGGACTGTTTTGAGGAATTTTGCTTACAATGTTGAGACAATTTATTCAAGAAACAAATTCAGACCAAATAGAAAAGAAAAACTGACTTGGATGAGAATAGAATCTATGGAAAACAATAATTTATAAGAAAACAGAATTTTTTAAGAAGAGCAAGAAATGAAGCACAAGAAAGGACACCATACCAATGATATACAATGCAGTCTCATAATCAAAATATCTTGCAGGCAGATGGGATTAGGGTTAGTATGGACATGGTGGGCCGATGGGCCTGTTCCTGTATTGTACTGGTCTATACTTCGTATCACAAGGAAAAACATCGTATGAGGGTTCTGCATACTGAAATAAAACATGGCTCGGCTCTTCACATTCTCTGTAAGAACATTGGTGTGGTTGGCTGAGGCACTTATGAATAACTTTCAAAGCATGTTGATTACTCTATCCAATCAGAAGATAGCATTTTTGATTCCCATTGTTTGAAAAAGAAACTTTTCTGAACATTCAAATTCCAGGCCTGTGAAAATTGCCTTAAATATGCCGACCACCCAGTCAGAGGACAGCATGGGTTGAGAAGGGGCTGGTTATGGAATACTAAATAAATGGATGACTTTTATATTGATCTACTGCACAATGGCATGGAGCAGATAGTATTTACCTGCATTTCAGGAGTGTGTTTAATACCACGTTACATAACAGATTGCAAATGTAAATGAATTGCCATGTGTTGATGCCTGGCTTAACTAGGCAGCTAAGATTAATGATATCTGGAGAGGTGTCAGTTTGGGAGCTAATTGCAATCAAAGTCTCATTGGTTATTGACCGAAGTTGCTTATAATTATCATAAATTTTAAATTTAGACCAAGATGTTTTAGTTAATTGATGCTAAATTGGATGTATTGATCAGTGGATGGTAAATATGTGAAAATTAAAAGAAATTTGCATATCCTGTGCTGGTGGTCATGGAGGTAAAGATTTCCACAATTAAGTGTAATGTCATGATATTTGATAGAGGAAGTATAAGATTTAGCTTTTTATTCATTCATGGGATGAAGGTGTGGCTAGCTACACCAGCACTTATTACCAATCCCCAATTGCCAAGGGACAGTTAAGAGTCAACCACTTTGCTGCGGGTCTGGAGTCACATGGAACCAGACCAGACCAGGTAAAGAAGGCAGTTTTCTTCCCTGAAGGACATTAGTGAACCAGATGGGTCTTTTTCCTGACAATTCACCATGGACCCATGGTCGTCATTAGAATATTAATTCCAGACTTGTAAGGTTTAAAATTAAATTAAAATCCCAACATCTACTGTCGTGGGATTTAAAGACGGGTTTCCGGAACACTACCTGGGTTTCTGAATTAACAGTACAGTTGATAATATCACTAGGCCATTGGCTCCCTTAAATGCTACACATTAATGTGCTTGATGTAGTAGATGGATAAAGGCCTAGGTTTCTTGATGGGTAGATCAACAAAACAATTGTTTCAGTGTTTGAAGAAGCAAATTAATTTTTATGAAATATAGTCAAGGGCATGGCTGACCAGTTTAAGGAGGTCTTGCTGCATTTGCTGAAGCTCCAGCTCAAATACACTGAATGATGTGAAATTAGTTGAGGGTGCCCAGAGGAGTTCTGAGGTTCTGAATCTTGCTCAGTAGGCACTGCATCATGAAGAAAATATACTTGAGGGCATTGCTCATTTGCGAAGAACAGGATGATTGGGAACCCGATGGAGGCCTAAAGAGATGTTTGGTGCTTAGAAACGTTTAGATCTAGGCAAGTCCTGCAAGGCAATACATTCCCAGATGTGATGGCACACTTTTACCAAATGCGTATGTAGTTTCAGCAAGTGTTTCAAAAGAAGTAGGGAATCCAAGTAAGTTCTCTTTAACCGTAATAGAATATTAGTCAGGGTCCATCCAATCCTGGCAATGTTTTTCTACAACCTCTACCATCGGAGAGAAGGTACAGACAGAAGCCTAAACACAGGCACCAGCCAGGTTTGTAACAGTTTCTCCCCTACTGTTGTTAGAATACTGAATGGACTGTCAAACTCTTACCGTTTGCCTGTACCTGTTTTTTTTTGTTTTTGCCACTGTTTACCTATTATCTATGCTACTCTTCTGTATTACCTGCAAGACAAAGCTTTTCACTGTATCTCGGTACATGTGACAATAAATTCAATTCAATTCAATTCACTAGTTTAAGCAACAGAATAAAAGAGCTGGTTTTAAATTAAAACTTGATTACTTATTCTTGTTGCATCAAAAAAGACATATTTCTTTAAAGTACTGAAACAGATTTTACATAACATAAAATTTTAAAAGTGCAAGTTACAAATTACAAAATGGGTTGGTTGAATTTGGTGTTCCTTTGAGTTCTGTTCTTAGTCATGTGGATTTGTTAGTCTGAATTGTTGGGAGCCAAGTAATTTCTATCTCATTTTGAGCAGGCACAATATGTTCCTGAGCTTTAACTTGGATTGTTTTAAATGTCTATGGCTAGAGCTACTAATAATATTTGCGTATGGGTAATTTAAAAATGAATCATTCTGGCTATGTATGAAATAAATTACTATGCATTCCTAAGACTTAAGTCTTAGTACTTGTTTTAAGCAGTTTTAATGTTCATAGGTAACCTTTTCAGCTGTGTACAGCATTCTGTGTGGTCTTTATAAAGGGGAAATGAGTTACATATAAGTCTATGGGGCTTCATGCAGTATTGAATGCTAGAGCTGTAATAGGCTTCACATTCAAAAGCAGGAAAGCAAGCTTAGATTAGAACCGCATGCCAGCAGTAGAGCCACCTATAGCGTGCCATATTTCTCTTCCTGACATCCGACCGTCCAGGAGAAATCACTCTACCAATTATAAGAATAAGAAATTCAGCCTCTGAAAATTGCAAGTATCAAACAAAGTAAGTGTGAAATGAATGCTTTCCAAGTCTTTGGAATGTTGCCTTCAATAGAGAAAGATTTAAAAGGAAGCACTTGAAATAAAACGTGGTTTCACTTCAGGAGTAGTGAAAAACGTTTTACACTTATAGCACCTTGGCTTTACTTGGTGACTGAAAAATACCTAACAGTTTATGTTTTATGCTAGCAATATGCTTTGTTTATTCTGCTTAAATTTAATGTGTGGACAGTTATTGATAAACTTAAAAACTTTTTTGCCTCAGGACAGTATTCACGCAGTGGTATTTTATGAATTGGTAGTAATGGTGATATTCATATTTTAAAGTAATGAGAATGTTTTGCTAAGCTTACACAGGCATATTAACAAACCAACTCCAAAAAAGACATTCCATATTGTATAAGCCTTCCTACTCGACACCATATGATTCCACTTACATCTTAATTGCTTGTCTATATGAATTTAGAATGAGGTTATGACGAGACTATTTCAATATGTTTACAATAGGATTCTTGACGGTCTTTACCTCTTTCATGTAATTTAGCTTAGCTCTATGTTCAGAATGGCATTAAATAATCCTGTTTTGTTGCATTAAGTCAGTCTTCCAGCTAGAGAGGATTAGACCTAAATAACCATATCATACAGTTCCCTGATGGGACTTCTGATGGGGAAAGAGCATACACTCAAACTGTCAAGCTGTAAGTACAACGACATAATGCAACAAAGAACTACAGATGCTGGAGATCTAAAACAAAAGTAAATTGCTGGGTAAACTCAGCAGGCCTGGCAGCATCTGTGGGGAGAAGCAGCGTTAATATTTTGTGTCCCATGACACTCCATCAGAACTCAAAAGATATAATATGAAGTCCTGCAGAAACCTGGCTTTAAAAAAGCAGAAGGGTTTACTTTAAGTGTTTTTTGCAAGAAAAGAGTACCTGTTAAACTCCTGAGCTTTTTGTTGTTATCATCCTGTTCAGAGATGTTATTACACATTTCTGGAGCAGGTTGGACTCGAGACTGGGCCTTCTGGTTCAGAGGTAGGGACACACCACTGTACCACAAGAGCCCTCGCTCAAGCTAATTCTTTTGCTGAACAATTCATACTCTGGAGAAAATTGGACCCACCCAGAATTTTCTGTTTAATATTGAATTATACAATAGTACCTTAGCAAAGTTGTTTTATCAGCAACTTTGATACTTATGGTCATTTATGACTTAGTGAATTACCAGGGCATAACAGATAACAGGGACGTCTTGTTAGAAAATCAGTGATGTCAAACGCCAAAATGTCTGTTGATAAGCAATACCTGACTCACAAGGTAACATTCCTGTTTTGCAATTACTGTCTGACATAACATAGTAATAGACAGCAGTATTCAAAGTTCACAGGAGGGCATTTTGTCCAGAAAAGACAAATCATTGGGGTAACCAAACAGCAAAAAGTCACCTGCCTAATAGAATAGACAGAATTGGTGAGGAGCTGCTTCTCCATCAGAAGCTGATTCTCTCACATGTGCTGTTGAGAAGTTCACCAGTGCAAATGCAGAAGAAGATCTGCCTGCTTCTGGAGGCTCAACAGTCAGGATAAAGAAGGAAAATTAAGTTCAAGCGCCATCAGGGATGCTTTTTGTGAGGGGTGGCAAGGCTGAGAAGCCATCTGTTGGGGTTCTATGTGCCAAGTCGAATGATGAAGCATTGGGAAGGATTGGGCTGAATGATTAGAGATAAAGGCTCCAAGGGTTATTGGAGAGAAAAACCGACTACGGCTTTGGGGATTCCTCAAGGTGAGGGCAGAAGGGAAAGAGGCTGCTAGGTGGGCAGGGGGGGAAGCTGCAAGGGGTTGGGATAGAGAGGGAGTTGGTATTGAGGGAAGAGAAGCAGGCTGTGGATGATGGAGACAGGGAAACTGCAAATGAGAGAGAACAGTTTTAAACCTGTCAGCAAAATCAAAGCTGGAAAACTTGAAATTAATTTGTACTGAATGAGTGATGAATTTCTTGCAAATGAAACTAGAAGCTCCAGCTTAAAGCTGCACATGTTCAGGACCGACTGTAAAGAGAAACTGTAGGTAGATGCTATTGTAATGGACACTGCCTTAATAATTAAACTTTAATCTGAGATACACTTTTTTAAGAAACTGGTATCAGCCTCATAGTAATCTTCTACCTTTATACATACGAGATGGAAATACAATAACTGATTTTATCAATCTGTGAAAGGTGTCTTTAGGATTATACCTTTTTGTGTGTCAATTATTTTGGGAAAATAAATTCTGCTAAACTTATGTCTGTTACTCTGAGCAAACTTAAAGATTGTGATTCTGAATAATGTTTTTCTTGTTTTGTGGCTTTCAATGTAATTATTGAGGCTATTGATGAATTCTTGTAATTCTATTTTTGTGTGAGTACAGTTAACTGATAGGTCAACACAAATAAAAGGGTATTCCATCACTGAACAAATGAGTCAGTAAAAATGGAAAAGGAGCACTTGAAACCCAAAAAGGCCTTGAGAAAATCTCACAAAGAGTCCGAGAGGTGGCTTTCATGTACAAATGTATTCTTTTAAAATGATTAGTTAGATAACCATTGTTACCTCTGTTGCACCCATTACCGCACTATTGCCATTGCACCACAATTGATTATATATCTGTATTCAGCACACCTCAGAAAGAACCTATGGATTATTCTGTCCAGCACTTGCACAAATCAGCTTTTCCTGCTCAAATATTCATTCTTTATCCTTTTCTCAATTTCCAATTTACTGCCATTTTTAATTTAACTGGTTTCCCTATGGAATTAGTTGGAAGAGGTGACCTAAGCACATGTTCAATTGTGACAAGTGAACTAAGTACCTGTTCTATAAGAGGTACTGTTGTTAAATCAATGTTTTGCCCTCTCCAGTGGGTATAAATAAAATAGTGTGAGAAGGCCTGGGTTCAAGTCTCATCTGCTGTAGAGGTGTGCAATGATACCTCTGAACAGCTTGATTCGAAAATATCTATCTTGAGAAACTCCTCAGTGATGTCCTATAATTGAGATGACTGGTCTCAAACAACCATATCCATCTTTCTTTGTACTAGTTCTTCCCCCAATTACCATTGATTTGAATTTTTCTGGGGCTCTTTGATGTCATACTTGGACAAATGCTGCCTTAGTGTCAAAGACTAGTCGCTTTCATCTCCATGAAATCACAGTTGATCTAGCATCCACAATCTTCTGGGAGTGAGAATTTTGCAATTTCACTTCCCTTTGTGAAAAACACTTCCAAATTTTTGTCCCAGAACTGTCTCATGTTTATGCCGCCTTGTTCTGGATTTCCTCTCTAGAGGAAATAGTTTTTGTATATCTCTACTATCAAGTCCACTAATCATTTTAAATACTTCGATATGGACATATCTCAATTTTCTGAACTCAAGTTCACACTAAGTTCATGTAGTCTGTCACCATAATTTAACTTTTTAAACCCTGGTGGTATACTTTTGTAGATCTTTGCTATATACCTTCTAAAACTAACTTCTCTGAGGCTCAGTGCCCAGAATTGATCACAGTACTCCAGATAGGCTTTGATGACTTTATGCAAAAATTATTTCTGAATTCCTTACTCCTTGTCAACATACTATTTTTGATTACTCATCTTATTGCTGGGGAGTTTTCTATATGTAAATTAGTTTTATGTTTTCCTACATTACAATAATGATTACTTCTGAAACGTACTTTTTTGGTTTTACAACACTGAACTTTTGAGTTTATGAATGGTTTGTTAAGATCTGTCTTGCTATTTATAAATACTATTCCCTTAACTCTACAAAAAAGATTTTCGTAAAAACAAATGTAGTTCGTTCATTTCAACATTTTTAGCAGGCCTTGGATGATGTCAGCAGTATTGATTTCTGTAGAAGTATTTGGAAGCAATAATATCTTTTTAAATGTGATTTTCCACCTTTAACAAAGATACCTTACAAGTCTAATAATAAACAAGGCCAGCTTTTTGGTGTCTTTACAATATAAATTCTGACTTATAAAACTTAATAACTTTGGATAAAGTATCATTGCTTCCAGATAATATTTTCCCCTCATTATATTTGCATGTTCTGTGTAGACTATCTGCACTGTGTCTCACTCATATTAAAATGATGTTTGGCAAAAGATTGGATTAGAATTAAAAATTACTTAACAATGTGTATGACAAAAATAAACTGCTTGTTAAGTCTAGTGTTTTCATAATAGTATGCTATAAAATGTTTTTATTACACTTTTTGATTTCGATAACAGTCAATAGTCAAATATTCTTTCTGTCAATCTTTATTTGGTTTTCGTGTGGGAAACACATCGAGACAATTTGCATTTTACAGGCATGTTTGTAGTTGGCAAGTTAGTTTGTCTCATGGGAAAGACTAAGTTCGAACAGCTAAATAGTCATTTGAAAGAAAAAAAATGTTTTTTTAATCTGTAGCCAGCAGGCATTGCATTCTAGCAAAGCTATTTCTTACAGCTATAGTGAATGAGTGCAACTTGAAGTAGAATATTCATTGATTTTTAAATTGCAAACTGAATTCAGACATTGGAGGTATACTAGGGACATGTATCATCAGCTGAACCCCCCCCTCAAGCTGATTCAAATATAACTTTGTTAATGTGATTGTGTTTGTAACTAGTGTACAATTATTCAATCAATGTTTATTTACTCATTTAAAAACATCACTGAGTAAAGTAATGGGGAATCTGAGTTAATTTAAGATGACTTTGAATTGCAAAGTAAAAGTTCTTAATAACCACAAAGGTTTTTATTCTGTTATTTAAATTTCTGTATCAAGTTGTAGTCATCACTCTGCACCACCAAGGTTGGCTTACTATCACAATTTGGAGGTGTCAATGTTGGTCTAGGGTGGACAAATTTTAATATCAGGTTATCGTCGAACAGGTTGATTTGGAAGCAGGCCTTATTAACAAAGCACTTATTCCTTCTATTCATGAGCCATATCATCTGAACAGAACCAGAGGCTGATGCGTATTTGTCAAGACTGGAAAACGTTAGGTATGCCCAAGTTTAAAACTAGGAATATAGTGTTCACTAAGTTGTTCAGGTATTAATTGTGACTTGATTTGCTCATTGCACAACTAGCAAGTGTCATATTGAATAAGTGACTTTACTGCCCTGAATTCTGATAGTACAGTACAAAACAAATAAACCAATATAATCAAGAGATGGTCTTGTATCTTGAAGCTTGTTTCTGGCAACCTGTCTTTTCTGTATGGTAAGCTTCCAACTATTTGAGCTCTTAAATCAGTTTATTTTTAATTTATCATGAGCTGCATGTGTTGCTGGCTTAAATGTGACTCAACTTCATATTATGTTTTATAATACTCCCTTGAAGCATCTTATGAATTTTATTGCATTAAATTCATAAGTTTATGCGACTTAAATTCACATTGTTTCAAGTGCTTTAAAACACTTCACTTGACATTGACCAAACTCTGTCAGTGTCTTCCATTTGTCAAATGCAGCATGCCTGTCAGAACTGGTTATATTTTTCACTCCTCCCCTTTAAATATTCCCTCTAGCTACTGTTGACTGTAGATAGCCAGCAGATTGACAAGTGGCTGGACATTAAGGTAGTTTAAAGGTGAATTTGTTTGTTCTCTACCTAGGGCGGTCCCAGTTGTTTCCCAGCTTAAGGGGATATTGTTCTTGTCAGGCTTGAAAATCTGTAATACTAAAAATACTGTTAAGCATTTGGAAAACATTTTAATAAACTTTGTGCTCTTACTTCCTCCTGCAAACTGGCTGGTAGGTGTGTGTCTGTATATGTGTCAAATAATGCTGAACTGTACTCAAACAGGACCTGTATTTTTATTGCAAACAGAGCCAACCATAAAAATATATTGCTCTGGTATTGCCTTCAAATGTCAAATTTGAAGAACTGAAGAACGTTTTGCTGAAATATTGAAAGATTGTAATGAGAAAGGAATCCACAAATCTCAGAATAATGTGACATTTTTGCTTCACATTTTATTGTATATGAAACTGTTATGGTACTGAATAATATGTTCTGCCATTTGAAAAAAAAAATTTAAAGGAAGTACTGCCCTTTTCTCATGCTTGTCCACAGTTCTATCAGTATCATTTAAAGAATATCCCAAAGTGCTTTCCAGTTCAGGAGGTACTTTTGAAGTCACGGCTTTAATAGAGGGAAGGGCAGCAGCCAGTTTGTGAACTGCAAACAGCAATGAGCAACATGATTAGACCATCTGTTTTAATTAAAGGGATCAGAAGGATTTATCTATTAGTTGAACAAATTACAAATAACTTCTTACTTGCATTTTTTGAGGAAATATACAAACTATTACCTCATTCCTGGCTTTCATGAATGCGGTAAACTTCAGAACACAGCAATTAGCTGTGTCCCACATTTTACCTGGGGGCAAAGGATCAAAAACATAACATTGTTAAAATAACATATTGATCTACATATTAGGTACGTACAGATTATACTAAGCATTGAACACATTTAATATATAGCTGTATCTTGACAATGTACAGAAATTGTGTAGAGATACTTTGTAGTAAGACTTTGTATACTCTGGAAACTGAACATTTGTGCAGAATCAAAATTTCACTTAATAGTTGAAGTTTCAATGAACAATACAGTAAAAAAAGTTGTTAAGTACATTTTGAAACCATTATTCACATCTGTTGCAATTTCCTCAAGCACCTTGATAGATTACTGAGATTTTGAGAACAGGTCAAGTGATCCACAGTTAAGTATTGTGATTTACTTTCAGAATATATCGCAATTGAAAATACGTTTCATCTCCGGCTTCAGAGAATCTTATTGCAGATGAACCAAATGTGATGTCATGCACAGGGTGGGGCCTCACCATATCCCTTTCTATAACAGCTTAATCCAATAATGAGAAGACAGTCTGGCCTCTTGTTTGTCAGTGATGCAATTGGTGGAGGATGGTGGACAGCTCAGGTTGAACTCTTCCATTAGGCAAGAATAGGGCTAGGTGTTGATCCAGGTTTCAGAGATAAGAATGTTTGAGTTGGCTCTCCATAATTGGGATAAATGGACTCCTCCATTATAAAGTATCACAGCCTTCAGTAAACATTATAAATTCTGAGCTTCAACAGAAATTACAAGGAGCAAAATAAACATAGTTATTTAAATGTAAACATAGCCATACCAAAAATTTTGAAAACCTGCCATTTAATAGTCAATGGTACCTTACTGATCAGAGTGCATTCCTTGTAGAATAAGGACGACCTTGTACCCAGAGTCATAGGAGTCAGGTCAGTGGAATTTGCCAACTATAATGGGAGAAATGATGGGAAACTGTTTCCTGCACAAGATTTGGTTGGGCAGTACCGAGTTGTTCTCCAAGATATTCAGGGCGGATTTTGAAATGAAAGAGGGAGTGAGGAGTGATGCAGTACTTGCTGTGAGTTTTCCTCAGCAGGGTATTTTATATGATCTGGCAACACTTATGATCACCCTTGTAATGTAAGAAACTGGGCATCAATGTCATGGTATTGAAGAATGCAACTGGCATTTATAGAATCATAGAGATGTACAGCATGGAAACAGACCCTTCGGTCCAACCTGTCCACACCGACCAGATATCCCAACCCAATCTACTCCCACTTGCCAGCACCCAGCCCATATCCCTCCAAACCCTTCCTATTCATATACCCATCCAAATGCCTCTTAAATGTTGCAATTGTACAAACCTCCACCACATCCTCTAGCAGCTCATTCCATACACGTACTACCCTCTGCCCCTTACATCTCTTTTATATCTTTCCCCTCTCGCCCTAAACCTATGCCCTCTAATTCTGGATTCCCTGATCCCAGGGAAAATACTTTGTCTATTTACCCTATCCATGCCCCTCATAATTTTCCAGGGAAAACAGCCCCAGCCTGTTCAGCCTCTCCCTATAGCTCAAATCCTCCAACCTGGCAACATCCTTGTAAATCTTTTCTGAACCCTTTCAAGTTTCACAACATCTTTCCGATAGGAAGGAGACCAGAATTGCATGCAATATTCCAACAGTGGCCTAACCAATGTCCTGTACAGCTGCAACATGACCTCCCAACTCCTGTACTCAATACTCTGACCAATAAAGGAAAGCATACCAAATGCCGCCTTCACTATCCTATCTACCTGCGACTCCACTTTCAAGGAGCTATGAACCTGCACTCCAAGGTCTCTTTGTTCAGCAACATTCCCTGGGACCTTACCATTAAGTGTATAAGTCCTGCTAAGATTTGCTTTCCCAAAATGCAGTACCTCGCATTTATCTGAATTAAACTGCATCTGCCACTTCTCAGCCTATTTGTTGTAATCTGAGGTAACCCTCTTCGCTGTCCACTACACCTCCAATATTGGTGTTCTCTACAAATTTACTAACTCTACCTCTTAAGCTCGCATCCAAATCTTTATGTAAATGACAAAAAGTGGAGAACCCAGCACCGATCCTTGTGGCACTCCACTGGTCACAGGCCTCCAGTCTGAAAAACAACCCTCCAGCACCACCCTCTGTCTTCTACCTTTGAGCCAGTTCTGTATCCAAATGGCTAGTTCTCCCTTTATTCCATGAGATCTAACCTTGCTAACCAGTCTCTGATGGGGAACCTTGTAGAACTCCTTACTGAAGTCCATATAGGTCACATCTACTGCTCTGCGCTCGTCAATCTTCTCTGTTACTTCTTCAGAAAACTCAATCATGTTTGTGAGATATGATTTCCCATGCACAAAGCCATGTTGCCTATCCCTAATCAGTCCTTGCCTTTCCAAATACATGTACATCCTGTTCCTCAGGATTCTCTCCAACAACTTGCCCACCACTGATGTCAGGCTCACTGGTCTATAGTTCCCTGGCTTTTCTTTCCGCCCTTCTTAAACAGTGGCACCATGTTTGCCAACCTCTAGTCGTCCGGCACCTCACCTGTGACTATCGATGATACAAATATCTCAGCAAGAAGCCCAGCAATCACTTCTCTAGCTTCCCACAGAGTTCTCGGGTGCACCTGATCAGGTCCTGGGGATTTATCCACCTTTACCCATTTCAAGACCTCCAGCACTTCCTCCTCTGTAATCTGGACATTTTGCAAGATGTTACCATCTATTTCCCTACAGTCTATATCTTCCATATCCTTTTTCACAGTAAATACTGATGCAAAATATTCATTTAGTATTTCCCCCATTTTCTGCGGCTCCATACAAAGGCTTCCTTGCTGATCTTTGAGTTTCCCTATTCTCTCCCTAGTTACCCTTTTGTCCTTAATATATTTGTAAAAACCCTTTGGATTCTCCTTAATTCTATTTGCCAACGCTATCTCATGTCCCCGTTTTGCCCTCCTAATTTCCCTCTTAAGTATACTTCTATCTCCTTTATACTCTTCTAAGGATTCACTCGATCTATCCTGTCTATACCTGACATATGCTTCCTTCTTTTTCTTAACCAAACCCTCAATTTCTTTAGTCAATAGGTAGCATCCCCTATACCTACCAGCCTTCCCTTTCACTCTGACAGGAATATACTTTCTCTAGATTCTCGTTATCTCATTTCTGAAGGCTTCCCATTTTCCAGCTGTCCCTTTACCTGCGAACATCTGCCTCCAATCAGCTTTCGAAAGTTCTTGCCTAATACCGTCAAAATTGGCCTTTCTCCACTTTAGAACATCAACTTTTAGATCTGGGCTATCCTTTTCCATCACGATTTTAAATCTAATAGAATTATGGTCGCTGGCCCCAACGTGCTCCCCCACTGACACCTCAGTCACCTCCCCTGCCTTATTTCCCAAGAGTAGGTCAAGTTTTGCACCTTCTCTAGTAGGTACATCCACATACTGAATCAGAAAATTGTCTTGTATGCACTTAAGAACTTCCTCTCCATCTAAACCTTTAACACTCTGGCAGTCCCAGTCGATGTTTGGAAAGTTAAAATCCCTGACCATAACTACCCTATTATTCTTACAGATAGCTGAGATCTCCTTATAAGTTTGTTTCTCAATTTCCCTCTGACTATTAGGGGGTGTATAATACAATCCCAATAAGGTGATCATCCCTTTCTTATTTCTCAGTTCCACCCAAATAACTTCCCTGGATGTATTTCCAGGAATATCCTCCCTCAGCACAGCTGTAATGCTATCCCTTATCAAAACTGCCATTCCCTCTCTTCTCTTGCCTCCCTTTCTATCCTTCCTGTAGCATTTGTATCCTGGAACATTAAACTGCCAGTCCTGCCCATCCCTGAGCCATGTTTCTGTGATTGCTATGATATCCCAGTCCCATGTTCCTAACCATGTCCTGAGTTCATCTGCCTTCCCTGTTAGGCCCCTTGCATTGAAATAAATGCAGTTTAATGTAGTAGTCCTACCTTTTCCCTGCCTGTCCTAACTGTTTGACTCAGTTCTGTTCTCAACTGAACCAGTCTCAGATTGATCTCTTTCCTCACTATCTCCCTGGGTCCCACCCCCCCCCCCCCCCCCCCCCCACCCCCGCACCTTACTAGTTTAAATCCTCCCAAGCATTTCCCTATTATGTACAAATGTTACATCTCCCTGAGGATGCAAGTGTTATGTTAATAGTTTGTATTAAAGAAGCATGCTTTCAGTAGTGTGTCTTTGCTCATGTAATCCCAGAGTAATGTGGCATATAAGGAAGTGATTGCCTAGTGGTATTATTGCTGGATGGTTAAACCAGAGATCCAGATAATGTTCTGGGAACCCAAGTTCAAATCCCACCATGGCAGTTGGTGTTACTTGAATTCAATAGAAAAAAGTCTAGAATTAAGAGATTAATGATGAAATCATTGTTGGTTGTCAAAAGAACTCTGGTTCACTCATGTCTTTCAGGGAAGGAAACTGCCATCCTGGACTACATATGACTCCAGACCACAGCAATGTGGTTGACTTAACTTTCCTCTGGGATGGGCAATAAATATTGGCCTAGTCAGCGAGGACTTCGACTCATGAATGAATTCAGAAAAGAAAGGCATTTATATCCTCCAATTGTATGCCTTGACAATGATAATATCATAAGCATAGGTCTTAAATGCATGCTGATGACTGTGAAGCATAACACAATAATAGGCCTAGGCAAAAATACAATAGGGTTTGAAAAAGATAGAGCAGAGACTGGATGAAATGCGCAAGGGAAAGTATGAGTGGGAAATGTGGTCAGCTGATTTCTTTTGACCAATGCTAAACCCTGGGTGTGGTGGTGTTTGGTTAGCATTGATTAATTTTAGGATCCAGATGGTGGATGTCATGCATAAGTCAGTGAGTAACATTACATAGATTGTTGCAGTATATCAAATATTAAAGAGGCAAGATTTTAAATCGAGCTTAAGCATATGAGAATCTATTTGTTAAGTTTAAATTCTCATTGCATTGTTGCATTCGGTGATTTCAATCCTATAAAATTCCCTGTGACCTTATGTAATGACCCTGGACACATCAGCTGAGATATATTAAAAAAAAATCCGCTTGATAAACAAAATCACTGAGATTTACACTTCAGTCAAAGGTCCTTGTATTTTATTCTGGTGATATTGTGCCTCTGGGAGTTTTTGGGCTAATCTGGCATGAAGGTGTTTCTTCACCTGCCTGTAATGCACAACAAACACGTTAGCTATTGGTTCTTTTTGAAGTTTATTTTAGTTTGACACGGTGAGAGGGGCCTGGAGTTTCTCATCCCTTTGCTGTATTTGCACAACCTTTCCACACTAATGGCTGCCACCTTGACAAGTTAAATTGGTTTCCCATGTCTCTTTATGGAGTAAAATCCCTCCAAAAGCTTGCCCTTGCCCCATTTCAAAAGGTGGATATTATTGAGCAGATGTCATTAACAAATTGGTTGCAGGTTTCCATTATACTGGTAGATGAAGTTCACGGAGAAGGTAATTGTCTTAAAAGTTTTGAAATCATCATAGAGACATTGAACCACAGACCATAGAATTGTGAATCAAAAGCAAGTCCTAAAATTAATTTTCATAGAATTTGGTAATGGTGGAATATTGTAAACATGATGTGTTAACAGTAATGTAAAATGAATAATGGAAAACAAATTAAAGTTCTGGCATTGTCAGTTATGACTGTCAGCATATAGTCCACATTTATGCGCTGTTCACATTTTGTTTCAGGATAGTGAAATTACATGCTCTACAGATCCAGACATGCAATTTTGCTGAAGTTGCCACAAACTTTTACTTATAATACACAATAAAAGAAGTCCTAGAAATACGACACATTAAACAAATATGCAACAGATGATTTCAGGATGGCTGAGTGTAATTAATGTGCACTGGGGCTGTAGCAACATAAAATAAGAGATAAACATACCTCTGACACTTGCAAGTTAATTGCTTTAGTGAAGCTAAGTTGGAGGATCCTCCAGTGAGAGCTGTGAAAAAAAATGAATGAATTGTGCCCCTGACAAGCCAGGAAGGTTTAATTGCAGCTTGCAATCTAGTGGGCTCAAGAGTTATGTGTCTGCTATTTGGGTTACAGAAACAGGTGTTAGTGATATTATCTGTGTGACCTGAGGAGGCAGTGACTTCAGTATTCACTCCCATACTTAGCCTGGTTGATAATTTACCCAGCTATATATCTGTTCTCTGATTCACACTAGACAAGGGAATGAAAGCTTATTCAAGATGACAGTAATGGAGGAAATAAATGAGTAGGCGAGATCATAAGTAAATATGGAAAAAAAGCAAGTAAATAAATAAAAAAGGTGAGGGTGTACTGCTAACAAATAAAGAAATGTCACAATGAACTTAAGAATCACATTTAGTTCAAAGTTGAAATAACTTACTTTTCCAAAACTACTAAATTTTGTCAAAGCTTTAAGCTGGGACTTGGGTGTTTCAGGGCTGGGAATCAATGATGTGGTGAAACGAACCAACTTGAGATAAGTATTTGCATATTAGTAATTTTGAGGATATTAATAATTGCTACAAATAAATGTATCTGTGCTTGGCTGAGAAATGTTACAAGGAAGCAATGGAGGGTATAAAATATAAATGTCACATTGTAAGGATATATAACAGTAATATGTATCAGAGGGAATACATATTGAGTATCTATAAATAAACAGACATGTTAGTCAATATGCTGCACTGATGCAAGGTGCAGAATATAGTGAAAGCTGGAAATATGCAACGGCTCAGACAGGATGTGTAGAGAGGAAAACAGTTCCCAGTTCATACCAGTGACCTTTCATCAGAACTGGAATATCTTACAAATGTAACAGGCATTACATAAACCTAGGAGCAGAAAAAAGGTTTTGGGTGGATGGTGGGGGTGAGGAGAAGAACAAAATAAAGAGTCAAACGAAAATCTCTTTTGAGAGAAAGGAGACCTTTGTTCAAGTTGATCCTTCTTGGAAAGGAAGCATCAGTGAGTTAAATACAAATTCTTTGTAAAGAGAAACAGAATTAAGATTATCCATTTCTGGTTACAGCATTTTCTGTTTATAATACAGGTGAATTGGCCCAGCTCTTTTAATATCTGAATAGCTGATGACTGGACATATTCCACAAGATGCACATCAGGACCACTCAGAAATCCCATTGCAGTGACTATGTGTGAATTGTATGGGAAGTTTAAGCTAATGTTGAGCAAATTATCCTGGATCCAGAACCCTCGAGCTCTGAGTTAGAATGAAAGGTCTGAAGGGGTTTTGGCTTTAATAGTTACCTAAGCAATGTTGGATGGTGAAGTTGAACAGTTCTAACAGTACTGACTTTACTACACCATCCTCCCAACGACTTGATACTTGTTTTGTACATTCATAATGCATGAATAATCCTTTCTTCTCTTTCCCTCACTCCAATAGTTCAATATTTAACATTTCCATAAATTTATTTTCTTAAAATTATATTACAGTTAGGCCTTTCTTTCTCATATTGCACCCAGAATTATCTCTTAGTACAAGAATGGGAAAACAGAAGACCCACGCAAATCTGAATTTTCACAGACGCAGAACACAGGTACTTCTAGAAGAGAGAAACTCAAATAGATTTTATATTTTACAGGACCTTGCCTTCACATTATTTCAATGTGCTTCACTGCTATGGAATATTTTAAATAGCAATTTTCAAATGAGGTAATTTTTTAAGCCACTTTGTACACAGCAAGATCCCAACACCAGCAATAAGATAAATGACAATTTATTCTGTCAAGATTTTTAAGTTAGTTTTTATTAGAGTTGTTGTAGGATACATGTTGGCATTGGAAGATCTTCCTACAGTGCTGCAGGTAGAGTCATAGAGATGTACAGCATGGAAAGAGACCCTTCAGTCCAACTCATCCATGCTGACCAGATATCCCAACCCAATTTAGTCCTGCCAGCACCCGGCCCATATCCCTACAAACCCTTCCTATTCATTTATCCATCCATATGCTTCTTAAGTGTTGTATTGTATCAGCCTCCACCACTTCCTCTGGCAGCTCATTCCATACACGTGCCACCCTCTGCATGAAAAAGTTGCCCCTTACGTCTCTCTTATCCCTTTCCCCTCTCACCCTAAACCTATGTCCTCTAGTTCTCGACTCCCCCACTGCAGGGAAAAGACTTTGCCTATTTACCCTACCCATGCCCGTCATAATTTTGTAAACCTCTATAAGGTCACCCCTCAGCCTCTGACGTTCCAGGGAAAACAGCCCCAGCCTGTTCAGCCTCTCCCTATAGCTCAGATCCTCCAACCCTGGCAAATCCTTGTAAATCTTTTCTATAACCTTTCAAATTTCACAACATCTTTCCGATAGAAAGGAGACCAGAACTGCATGCAATATTCCAACAGTGGCCTAACCAATGTCCTGTACAGCCGCAACATGACCTCCCAACTCCTGTACTCAATACTCTGACCAATAAAGGAAAGCATACCAAATGCCGCCTTCACTATCCTATCTACCTGCGACTCCACTTTCAAGGAGCTATGAACCTGCACTCCAAGGTCTCTTTGTTCAGCAACACTCCCTGGGACCTTACCATTAAGTGTATAAGTCCTGCTAAGATTTGCTTTCCCAAAATGCAGCACCTTGCATTTATCTGAATTAATCTCCATCTGCCACTTCTCAGTCCATTGGCCCATCTGGTCCAGATCTTCTTGTAATCTGAGGTAACCCTCTTCGCTGTTCACTACACCTCCAATTTTGGTGTCATCTGCAAACTTACTAACTGTACCTCTTATGCTGGCATCCAAATCATTTATGTAAATGACAAAAAGTAGAGGACCCAGCACCAATCCTTGTGGCACTCCACTGGTCACTGGCCTCCAGTCTGAAAAACAACCCTCTACCACCATCCTCTGTCTTCTACCTTTGAGCCAGTTCTGTATCCAAATGGCTAGTTCTCCCTTTATTCCATGAGATCTAACCTTGTTAATCAGTCTCCCATGGGGAACCTTGTCAAACGCCTTACTGAAGTCCATATAGATCACATCTACTGCTCTGCCCTCATCAATCCTCTTTGTTACTTCTTCAAAAAAAACTCAATCTAGTCGATCTCTATTGTTCATCTAAACAAGGCATCTCATATTGAAGGTCTTTGGATTAGTCCTAAAATGGATGGTCGACCCTTAATTTCTGTATGTAAGTTTTTTTTGGGCCATTGCCTGCAAAATGGTCTGGTGCAATTTTCTTTCAGATATTTCTTCTTAAAGCATTGGACATCATTCAAGTAAAGTCTCCATGTACCCATTAACCTTTGTAAAAGTGTATGGGAAGATGCAATTTCTGCACCATAAAATGTGATTGTCTCTAAGGCCAACTACAATTTTCCCCAAAGAATATTTTTGATATTTATGTTGATACATGCTGCGTAAGAGCTTTAGGACCTTGGAGATCTCGTAGAACTGTTCTTCACTGGGCATTAATAGCACAATGTCTGCAGTGTGAATTAGATAAATAGAAGATATCTAGAATTCAGTGAGTAGTGTCCTAACAATGTACAGTGAGATTAGAGTCTGATGTATCTCAGATTAGCAAATATAATTGTATTTAGTATTAATATAAAATGAACCAATTTGTAAAGAAGCCCAAGCTTGAAGACACTCTTGACCTTGTTTTCTCCTCAACCAGTCTGTCTTGAGCCTAAACTCTTAGATTTGGACAGAGAAACTGCACATTGCAAGATAGTTGCAGTGATGCAGTGTGCCTGCTTGGCACGCTTTCCTCATTCCTGAAGAAGGGCTCATGCCTGAAACGTCGATTCTCCTGTTCCTTGGATGCTGCCTGACCTGCTGCGCTTTTCCAGCAACACATTTTCAGCTCTGATCTCCAGCATCTGCAGTCCTCACTCTCTCCGCAGTGATGGGATCCAGTGCCTTGAAAATTCTGGCTGTAATGAAAATCAAGAAACTGACCTGAAAATACCTGAAGAAGGGAAGAACTGAAAACAAATCACTTTTCCAAAACAAAGTTACCAGCCCAGCTTTCAGATCAGCTAGCAGCCGGACTAGCCCCAAGCATGAATGTCAGCCTGGTGGCTCAGTGGTTAGCACTGCTGCCTTGCAGTGCCAGAGACCCAGGTTCGATTCCAGCCTCGGGAGACCATCTGTGTGGAGTCTGCGCATTCTCCCCCTGTCTGCGTGGGTTTCCTCCGGATGCTCTGGTTTCCTCCCACAGTCCAAAAGGTGTGCAGGTTAGGTGAATGGCCGTGCTAAATTGCCTGTAATGTCCAGGGATGTTGAGGCTTGGTGCATTAGTCAGGGGAAATGTAGAATAATAGGGGTAGGGGAATGGGTCGGGGTGAGATGCTCTTCAGAGGGTTAGTGTGGACCTGTGGGCCAAATGGCCTGTTTCCACACTGTAGGGATTCTGTGATTCTAATATGAGGGAACAATCTCTGAATTTAAAAAATTGTGAATACAAATAATTTCATAACCGGTGGTAGGAAAACCAAATTTTTAAGGGAAAAGAAAAGCATTCAAAGTTCATTAGCAACCATCACACTTATGTATTACCTGGGAAGTTCACCAGATTATGTGTTCCACAGGTAACACATCGATGAGAAACAAGTTATGTTTGACAACCTCATAACAGCTTTCAAGTAGTATTTCATTTCAAGAAAAAGCAAGATATTTGCAAGACCACACTGCAATGGCAGACGAGCTGCCGGGAGAGTCTGTAGATAGCTTCATTAATTGCCTGTAAGTACTATCTGAACCATACAAGTTTGGAAATATACAAGAACTCATTTGAAATATAATCTCATTGGGCTCTTCAATAAAAAAAACCATTGAACTTCAGTCAAAACATAATTTAGCTCCAGAACAAACAGCAGTCAATTCTGTCTAGAAAATTGTTCATGAGCATTATAGAACATAACTTCCATTTATTGCAGACCATCCCACAAAGTATCAATTACTTTAAACAAAATAGGTCATTTAATCGCTCATCTGAAAATTATACCATATTAGGCAGCTTCACCAAGAGCCCCTAAACAATGTAATGCTGCAGTATCTTATCACAGCTGTTGTTCCAAAACCCCACCAACAGTCAAGAAAAAAATTTGTCTTACTCCAACAATATATTTGTCGCAGAAAAAGAGGTCACTTCTCAAAGATGTACCACAGTTAAAAGGATTCACCAAGCATCAAATCAAGTTGATTTCAAGCTACTGTGAACTTTCATACCCAGGAACAGAATGCTGAAGGACAGAGTTAAGACTGTAATATATGTGTTTTTAATATGATGAGCAATTACCTATGTAAGAATAACAGTGCTCTTTTCTCAGAGTTAACATCAATACCCGATCCAAATGCTATTAATGGGGCAGAAGATGTAGCCATAGCTTTCCTATAGTTACATAGCTGCAATTATATCAAAGGAAGATGCCACAGTGAGTACTACCTATTCAGGGCATGTCTGGCTACCAGATTGATTATATCTCTATACTAACAGAAATCAGAAGTTACATGACACCTGGTTATAGTCCAACAGATTTGTTTGAAATCACAAGCTTTGGAAGCATTGCTCCTTCGTCAGGTGAGGATAACAGAAATCAGAGAGAAAAAGAAAGCTCACCAATTTTACTTCCTGTACTCCTATACCACTTCTATAAATTATATACCAGATTTTTTCTGACCTGCTTCTTTTCACAGATGAATCAGGTGAAAGACTAGGGAATGGATAGGAGAGCAGTAATGTCACAACTGCTCCCTACTTTACATAAATAACGCAATGCGAACAGAGTTAGATAGGTGGAAGACTGATAGAATTCAAGAAATAGTCTGTTAACAATGTAAGATTAGAGCCTGGTATGTCTTACATTACCAAATACAGTTGTATTCAGTATTGTACGTAGTAAAGAGTTTTCAGGAAGACAATTCTTAACTGTCTTCTCCTTGACTAGACTGCCTTGAGTAAAGCATGCATGTCTTGGGTGTGGGCATGTATCTTTTATTACATGATTTACATGTCCGCTCTAAATCTTCAACTTTGAGCATGAAGTGTCACCCTCAAATATGCATACAAGTTTGTTTTTTCCATCAGGTGTTCTCTCCGGGTGCAAACATTCTCTTTCAGCTCAGGTATTACATGTGTAAAATATTTCCATTTATAAATCATCCACCAAAATCTCAGTTTCAGGATGATAACTGCTGTTGCCCCATTGTGATCTTTCCAATTCCTGAAGTAATTATTTTCAGACTGTTTCTATGATGTCCCATTAATGGCATATTAAAGCAGTTTTCTATTTTTATCATTAGTTTAGAAAATTACTCAGAACCTTTTTGATCTTGATTAACATTGATCGGGTGTTAATTCCATTTTGATGCAGTATTGTTCCCTTATTGTACATACTCGATTATACACCTTACCTCCAACTACGCTTTGCAGCATATCCGTATTCATATTTCATTGTTGATCATTATACTTGCTATTCATCTTGTAGAAAATTAACTGGTCTCAGTGAATTTGCTCTTGAATTTGTTAATATTAAATTCAAGGCCTTCATGACATGAAAAAAAGATAAAAGTTTGTGTCTGTGGTCTTTTGTACTATGTTGCACATGTACTGTGTTCCTTACATCAAAGTAAAGGAATAATATGGTATAAAGGATACAAACATGTACAGATATGATTGTCAAATGGATCTTTGAAAATACTTGATGTAGATCAATAATTTTTCCATGCTGATCTGTGGATCAACAAGAAAATAGTTCTATTGCTCTACTTGACGTGCATGAGCTCTTGGGGGACAAATGTCATTGACTGGCAAAAGAGTAGAACACTTGTTCTGTCTAGCAGGTATGATTATTGAAATTGAGAGACTGTTTATTGGTAGCATTCCTGTTGAAAATTGATTACATTGTGTGGAGCCCAAATTTAACTCTTCAGTCATTCAAGTCTTGGCATTGAGTCATGAATGGGATTTTTAAAAATTTTCAAAAGGTTGACAATTCAAATGATGAAGCAGAAATATCTTCATGAAATCTAGAAGTGAGATTAAAGAGAATAGCTGGATTATTTTAAGGATTATACTTCAGAAACATTGTTTGGTTTATACAGATAAGATTCTGATGTATGTAATTTTCTCTCAGCTTGGTATCAAAGTCAAGGTGTGTAAACTAAGTTATGCAAAGTCACAGCATTACAGAACTTAAACTTGTTTTTAAAGGGATATTGGACCAAGCTTATTTTGTCAATTATATGAAACACGTGCATTTTGTTCAATCTTACATATTTGCATTAAACATATTTTATATTTGTACATAGATACGTAAATGTAGAGTTTCAAGAGCTATTGGAACTTTTAGGGAATCTTTTAGAGCGTTATCAATATTTGAGGCTGATGTTATGGGTTTGTGAAACCAGAATTCAACATCCAAAATTTCTTATACCAGTAAGGTGTGATAAGTTTTAAAAATGGTTAGGTTAGGATAAAATATTTTGGATAGGCATGTAAAAGAGGATACTGCCTCTTTAAAAGAATTCCATGGTAAGTAGGGTAGAGGTGAACTTTAGTCTGAAAATTGTAATCCTGATTTTGCTGACATAATGTTTCCTTTATAAAAGCTGAGGTTTTTAATATTGAGTAGTAAAACCATCATTATCAGATTCTACATGGAATCCAGTGTGGTTGTTAATCAAACCCATTTCAGCATCTGGTAAAACTTAGTCAGTATGGACTTGTTACAATTAGAGGTTTGCCATGTCAAAGACATCATTCACTCATTGCAACGACCCATGTTGTGCTGAACAAACACATGAGTTTTTAATACAGAACAATAGTCTGACAAACTCTTTCCCAGCACATTTGAAGGTAGGTAGTTGCCTAAGGCAAATCTGGCCTTAAGTCATGTTTTTATGATTCTGCTTATTTGAAACTCTGGCCCACTATTGAGTAAAATTAAATATGCAAATGATCCTTTCAAATGGGACTATGTTGTAATGACTGTATAAGCACATAGCATCAGTACAACATTAAAATAAACAAGTAAACAGCAATTCCATAGTAACCTTTAAAAAGTGCAGATTGATTATAGAATAAAATATATTTGTGAATATAAAACTTGAGTTAATTCATGGTGATTAAATAATACAAGCAGCTCAGATTTGCTAAAATCCATTTGAATATTAACAATTCTGTTGAGCAGTTTTAATTAAGCTGGGGCAAATAATAACTGTATAGTCCTAGGACTAGCCTTAATGTTATACCAAATAACTATTATTATTGTCATATTTACGAAAGGAAATCATTATTTTCCCATGTGTATACAAATATTAATTTGAATAATATAACAAATTCCAGTATTTTGAGGAGCTGCATTTTATTAATTGCAATAATGTAATAAATATTGTGCTGAATAATGCAGCTACAAGTCTGGTAATAATAACAGGAAATGATACAGATAACTTGGAAGCAGTGATCTGTGCAAGTAGCATCAGTTATTTTTCTAATTGTGTCATTACTGTCTTCTATGATGGATTTAAGAAAAAAGTCACAACATTTAAAGTGAGTATTTGCTCTGTAAATTGAGATTACAACAGTGACTTAACTTCAAAAGTACTTGCCTTCCTAACAGCACTATGACTGTACCTTGACTAAATGGTTTGCATTAGTTCAATAAGGCAGCTTACCACCTCCTTCTTGGGTAATTAGGGTTGAGTAATAAATGCTTGCTTTGCCAGCGATGCTCATATTCCCATGAAAAAAGACAAGAGCACTTTTGGAACAGTTTAAAAATTGTGAAACATTTTACATAATGCAAATGGTTTTCTTATAAATGAACTAATCACACGAATTTGAAGGTTGCATCACTTCATCTACAGGTAATGACTGCATTATAATTCTTTGTTCTGAAACTTGGGTGATTTATGCATCAGGTTATTTTGTATGTTTTTAGTTCTTCACACTCTTTCTTATCTTAAACATTGCTAGCTTAGGGGTTTCAGAATATAGAATTACATCTTTAGTCACTACCTACACATGCATGAATGATGGAATGGTAATCTTTTAGAATCATGAGTTCAGATTCCAGTATGGCAGCCAGGGAATAAAATCAAATTACTAAGTGTAGAATAATAAGAATTAATAATTATCATGAAACTGCTGGATTGTTGGGAAAACCCATCTAGTTCACTTACATATTTCAAGGAAGTAAATCTGCTGTACTTAGTTGGTCTGTCCTCCACATGACTCCAGACCCATAACAATATAGTTGAGCCTAAACTGCCTTTTGAAATACCAAGGCAAGCTACCGTCTTGTGTCAAACCGTGAGGGAAAAGTTGAATAAAAATAAAACCAGACACACTGTCTAAGATTGACTTGGTTCCGGAGGAAAAAAAACATAGACACACTCAGTCAATCCTGTCTTCCTTCTGGGCCTGATGCCAAAATTGGGAGAACTGTCTTGAAGATGAGTCAGGCAATGGCCTATGACTTCCATCTCATTTTCCAGATTCCTGTGTCATCATCTCTAAGTATGCCTGATCCCATTGGAAGAACAAACCCAACAGACTGGCATAGAGTCATGAAGAAATAGCACTGGAAGACCTCAACATCGATTCTAAGTTCCATTAAATCATGTGGCATCAAATCAAGCATTGTCAAGGAAATCCCCTGCTGATTGTCACTTACTTCCTTTTGTCAAGTGATGAATCAGTGCTCTTTCATGTTGAACACCATCTAGAAGAAGTATTGAGAGCAAAAAGGACAATATACTTTGGGTGAGGGCTTTCAATGGCCATCACCAAGAGTGACTCAATATAGTGCCACTCCTGACCAAGCTGGCTGAGTTCTGAAGCACATATCTGCTGGATTGGGCCAGGGATAGGTTGCGAGAGAACCAACAATGGGGAGAAAGCCGCTTGACCTCACCCTAACTAATCTACCTTTCACAGATGCATCTGTCCATGACAATATTATTGAAAGTAGTCACCACACAGACTTTGTGGAGACAAAGTCTCATCTGCTCACAGAGGACATTTTTCATCATGTTGTGTAGCACTGCCACCATGCTAAATAGGACATACTCAGTACAGAACTAGCAGCTTAGAATTGATGTGGTGCTGCCAGTGTTGCACCTTGGAGGGCAAAGTCAGACATCACACAACACCAGGTTAAAGTTCAACAAGTTCATTCGAAACCGCAGCTTTCAGTAACCACTCCACCTAACAAAGGAGCAGCGCTCCGAAAGCTTGTGATTTCAAATAAACCTGTTGGACTATAACTTGCTGTGTGACTTCTGAGCTTCGAATTGGGCATCCATGGGCTGTAATATATTATCACCAGCAGAGAAATAATGTTCAACTGCAGTATGAAAACTCATAGCCTGGCATACCCCCAGCTCTGCCAATATATCAAGCTAGATGTCAAGTCTGGTTCAACAAGGAGTGTAGAGTTTCATGCCAGGAGCAGCACCAACCAATTATAGAAAGAATGATAGATAAAATTATTAATAATATATTTATTATGACTTTAAGTCATAAGTTTAAAATGGTGTTATCAATAGTTATCATAATTTACACTTGCATATAATTTTCGATATGAGATTCTATTTTTGACATGATAATCAGAACTTTGTTGAACCATAAAATAAGTTTCACATAAAGGCATGAGAGATTTCTCTATTTAGAAGGTGCCCAGGCACTAAAAATCACTGGGAGGAACACGGAAATGTGGAGGTAAGAATGTACACTATAGTGACAGAATTTGCCTGATTTTCCTTCCAAAGAAATTTGAGGAAAATCTGATTGGCTTTGTTAAGTGGCTGGCATCCCTTAACCAAATTTTCCTTCTGTGCTTCTTCTAGGCAATTATAGATATCCAAGTCATAAAGACAAAAGCTTACCCTAACGATGCATTTTCCTTCTGGAGTCTTGGTTTGAACTACAGCTGTTTTTCTTTGAGATATGTTTGTTGATCTGGCATAAGGTGCTATCCAACACAAGGTTGAGTTGCATCCTATTAGTTCTCAGAGCTGGTGAACACTGTTGATCACTGAGCAAGTTGCCCATGATTTATACCTGTTGACACTAATTGACAGCCTGACTTGAAAACACTGTTTGGGAGAGTGGTGTGGTATATAAAATATATATGGACACATTGGTGCAGTGTTGAGGTTCTCTCTCTCCTTCATTAGATAATCTAAGATTTTGAAAAAAATCAGTAAAGGCCAAACAGAAGTGGTACAGCATTTTGTACAACGTTTTAGTACAAAGTGCAAACTTGATTAATCAACTTGAACACAGCAAAGCTATGAGCTCATACTGCACAGTTAACCTATGTTTTCCTGCTCTTTTAAGTTCTTGGGGGAGTAGTTACATTTATTGGTTTAGCGCTGTGTATTGTTTGAATGACTATTTGCTCAAGGGATAGCTGCAAGAATAATACACTTAATATTAGAGTCCAAATCATATAGCAATTTGTAGAGAGAAGTGATATTCTGAGAGTTGTGTGTTATCATAAATTATTGAACAATCTGTGCCATTCCACTTTTAGATTAGAGAAATGGCAGATAACTGTCAACCTCTCCATGAGTATATCAAGAAATTATTGTATTTGTATAGTGAATAAGGACAAAGTTCATTATAAAAAGTTGAAGTTGTTAGTTAATAGCTTAAGGAACCTATTAACTGGAAGATTCATGATCCTGCAATGCCATTCAACCTCTCAGTCCCTAAAAGGAATGTTTGAACAGTGGTGCCTCATTCCTAGAGATTGGAAATTGTTTTCAGAGATCTTTTCAATTTTTGTGTACGTTTCCTTACTTTTGCTATTCCATAATTCAGTGTTTCTTTTCTTTCCTGTCATTTCCTATATCTAATTTGATTATAATACAGTCTCTGAATTCCTTCCCTGTTATTGCTCAGTTGTGCTATTCCACAGAATTCTGGATGACTATATTCATTCTGCACTGTATTTCCTCCTATAAATTATTGCATCCACACAAAATCTCCAGTGCTGTATATTGGTCTGCAAGGGTCAATCTTAATTGAGTGTAGTAAGCACCATGCACAGTGAGAATGCCACTAGGACTTTTTGTGTGCAGTTTTGTGTCCCATATCTCAGGAAGGATGTACTGGCCCGGACCGTGATCAGATGAGGTTCACAAGAATGGTCTCCAGAGTGAGGAAAGTTTGAGGATTCTAGGTTTATACTCGATGGAGTTTAGAAGGAATTGGGGGTGGGGGGAATTTAATTGAAACATATAGAATACTGAATCACCTGGTCAGAGGAGATGTTGGCAAGGTGCTTCCATTGGTAGGAGAGACTAGGATCCAGGAGAAACTTGTTCAGACAGAGAGTGGGTAACCTATGAAATTTATTGCCACAGAAGGCAGTGGAGGTCAGGTTATGGCGTATATTTAAGACTGAGCTAGATAGGTTCCTGAGTATCAAGGGGATTAAGGGTAGGGAGAAAGCGGAAGAATGGTGTTGAGAAACTTATCAGATATGATTGAATGGCAGAGCAGACTCGATGGGCTGAATGGCCTAATTTCTGCTCCTGTGTTTTATGTACTTGGTCGATGAATAAAGAAGCAACTTAGAAACAGGCTTAGAGCTGCTGTGCTGACAGCAGCCTCCGTAGTAATGTAGGTCATGTTCACGTGATGTGTAAATAGTTGCAGCAATGTAATAAACTTCTTATTGTTTACTCAGCAAGACTCTTGTAGCTAAACCAGAGCGACACATATCCTAATCCACCTCCAGCATGAAGGAACCTGCACACACATCCTGGTGACAGTGGTGGACCCCTGCCACAACATGGTGAGCTGAGTGACCAGCACTATTTCTAAATAGAGGCACCTAAAGAAATTAGAATGAGGGTTTCAAGGAAAGTGAGGGAAATAAATCCTGGTCACCCAGAAGACTTACAGTGAAAAGCTACTGTGAATTGCTACCAACAACAAAGCTAAATGTAGCATTCAGTACTGACGAATACTCCAGATAATGGCACAAGAAACATTTCAGATCTGACAGAAATGCATAAGAATAAGAAAAGAATTCTGCAGCTCTGTGGGAACGAGTGAGGTCATATTGAGAGGCAGTGCACTATGGAAGTAGTCATGACTTCACCTTGAGCTGGTCAGTTGACCAGAAAATGAGGCTCGTGTGAATCAAAACTAATAGTCCATTGTACAAAAGGGGAAAACTTAAAAGGTACAATGAGCCCATCTTAAAAGGCAGTTTTTTTTTCAATAGTTGCTTCAATCAGGCATTAGTGTTTTATACCATACTGATGCTATAAAGCAGTGCTGCAAAAGAAAGTTAAGAGGGTCATGAGATAAAATTCCTACAGCCTGGGAGCTGAGAACCAGGAAATCAGTTACCAAAGCACTTAAAGCAGAAAAGAATGTGTGTGCTTTAAAGAAGTATATGGTTCTGGCCTAATGTAGGAATATTTCAGGTTACAAGAGGAGCACAGCATGCCCTCAAAGCACAATAAAAACCTCCATTTCAATCTCACAGCATGGGAATACCTTCATTATAGTTGCAGAATTAATGCTGTGAACCATGAGGAAAACTCTAATATATCCATGAAATAAAAGAAAACAATCAACACAACTGAAAAATGCAGGACAACCACTATTTTATTTGAAAAGCATTCTAATACAGCAGCTTGAAAAGGGAGAATAAACATTTTTAAAGACAATAAAATACTTAATCACATTAGAAAGCTATGGTTTCAGAATTAGTAATGTCTGGAAGATCTGATTTCAGGAATGGGCCAAATAGAGCACAAAATTGGTCAAGATAGTTCTTGAGTAATGTGGCTTCTAAATTGAATAATAAGACAGAAACTGAACAAGTAAATACACTTATATATACCATGTAAAAGTATAGCAGATGATGTTAGTGCTTGACAAGATATAAAATGAAACATCAAATAAATTTGATGAGGTATAGCATTTGACATTACTTCAAGCTCAGAATGAATAAAGTTCTGAAAAGGGCAAAATCTAACAGAAGAGTGCCACATTCATTAAAGATCTCTGTAGGCTCATGGAGAAATGTAACCATGGTGACGTAAATTTTATCTAGAGTATAAGAGGCATTACTGATGCATCTTTGTCAGGTCTTTCTTGGACTACAATAAATTGGTGTATGGTGAAAGATGTTCAATGGTGAGTGAAGTACAGATTCAGAAACAAAAGTGAATGATCCTAAAAGGAGAGCTAAGAACTTGGCACAGGAGATCTACAGAATATACTCATTTTATCAGGTGCAAAAGATATCCGATATATAACCAAAGGAACATGCTAGACAGACAGCAGGATGCATGGAGTAAAGAAAACTGACCATCATGAAAAGTCTCAATTTTTGGAAGCAAATTGGTTGCTTTCAGGAAACCTGCTGAAGCTGGACATAATCTTAGAAATGCAAAAGACCAAAAAATCAGCCACACAAACAGATAGAACAGGGTCTAATACAGGACAAGTTTTTTTTGTTGATTTTTGGGGTTGATTTCACAGTTCATTTTCTAGTGAATTCATTGGTGATTCAACCAGCTAAAAGAATGGAGAGAACCACCCTCTGAAGGAGCAACTTCTTGCCATTATTTTTCCCATTCTTTTTACTGGGCAGCTTTTCTCTGATTAATCATTACATGATTGAATTTTCCCAGGACGTATAGAAATATAGAGAACTGCTTTGCTTGCCAACTTGTTAGTCCAATATAAGGTGAACTCAAAGCATTCCTAGCTGGAAGCATTTTGGAGTGCAGCCATATTAATGATTATCTCACAAATTACAAGTTAGACATAGGAGGAAGAGTCACAGTATTATTTGATAGAGAGTATTTTCTTAATAAATCACTGATTATAGAGTTTCATCTACATGGTCCAGGAAGCATTGCACTTAATGTGAAACGTGCTATCGAAAATGCTCCAAAAAAAAGACATCAGATACTAGAAAACTATTATGAGCTTCACAAACATTGATTCTAATTCCTGAGTAGAAATCATGGAGACTCATCAATCTCATCCTAATGGTTGAAGAGATTAAGCAACAAAGGTCAAGGAAAAGCCAGTAGAAATTTTTGTTGGGCACTGTAAGATCATAATAAAATCTAAACAATAAGAGGAATCATGTGAGATTAGTTCCATTGGAATAAAGATCTGTCTAATTCCATAAATAAGATGTAACTGAAACTATAATGACTTAGCTGAAATGTATTACACTGGTAACACAGCTGAAGAGAGTTCAGATTCCAAATGCATCAAATTTCAAAAAGAATTACAAGCAAAGAGGCAGCAACTGAATTTCCTACACCATTTTTTTGGTGTAGAATGTATTGTGCTTGACAGACAGTGCAAGCATTTGCAAGTAAATTGTGTCAGCTTGCCACACAATTAACAAGTATCTACTCCAAATTCAAGTGTGCAGTTAAGACTGAGATGAATAGGAAAGAACAAGGTCAGGCAACATGTTCCACCATCCCACGTTCAAAAGAAGAATCTCTGAAAACAATAACAGTTAACACATCAAGCAAGAATACATCTCTAAGTATTACAATTGAGGAGGAAGTGAGGACTGCAGATGCTGGAGATCACAGTCAAAAAGTGTAGTATTGGAAAAGCACAGCAGGTCAGGCAGCATCCGAGAAGCAGGAGAGTCGACGTTTCAGGCATAAGCCCTTCATCAGGAATGTGGGAGGGTCTCAAGGGACTGAGCGATAAATGGGAGGTGGGTGGGGCTGGGTGGAAGGTAGCTAGGAAGGCGATGAAGGTGGAGGTTTATGGTGAAAGGTCAGATCAGAAGGTGAAACGGATAAGTGGGAAGGAAAATGGACAGTTCAAGAGCATTGTGCTGAGTTGGAGGGTTGGATCTGGGATAAAGTTGGTGGGAGGGGAGATGAGGAAACTGGTGAAATCAACATGGATGCTGTGTGATTGGAGGGTCCCAAGGCAGAAGCTGAGGTGTTCTTCCTCCAGGCATCGGGTCCCTTGGATTTGGCAATGGAGGCGGCCCTGGAATTGCATATCCTTGGTGGAATGGAAGGAGGAGTTAAAGTGGTCGGCCACAGGGTGGTGAGAACATCTCCAGGAGACATGCACTCAACAATTCCACCGCCCTGTGGCCGACCAATTCAACTCCCCCTCCCACTCCACCAAGGACATGCAAGCCCTGGGCCTCCTCCACCGCCAAATCCAAGGCACCCGACGCCTGGAGGAGGGCACCCTCATCTTCTGCCTTGGAACCTTCCTACCACACAGAATCAATATTGATTTTGCCAGTTTCCCCACTTTCCCTCCCCCCACCTTATCCCAGATCCAACCCTCCAGTCAGCACCGCCCTCTTGAACTGTCCTACCTGTCCATCCTCCTTCCCACCGATCTGCTCCATCCTCTGCTCCGACCTATCGCCATCACCCTCCACCTTCATCTACCTAGCGCCTTCCCGGCTACCTTCCCCGCCCCCACTCCTGTTAATCTCTCAGTCCCCGTGGCACCTCTCCCATACACTCCTGATGAAGGAGTTATGCCCGAAATGTCGACTCATCTGCTCCGCGGATGCTGCCTGACAAGCTATGTTTTCTCATAACCATGCTTTTTAACTCTGGATTGCAACTGAAGATGTGAACAAGCTGGTTTTCTCTAATAATTTAGTCTTTAAAAGAGGAAAAGAGAACATACATATTCATGAAGTTGAAGAAATAAATTTACCTTTAATCATCAAAATCTATAGATAACTTCGGAACCAAGTTTCATTGACCCAAATGGAAAATTGGTGTATCCAACTGCATGGAAGACTCCATTAAGAACAGAGGAAACATTGAAATCTATTAAGAGTAGATGTGCATTATCTGTGAAAGAAGTACAAAATGTTGAAAACCACAAATGACCACTGCATACCTCAGATAGTCCAAGTCAGCTACCAAAGAAATGACCATTCTTTCCTATTCAAAGAGAAAACATTTGGGGAGAATTGTGAACTTTTATTTTGTTTGGGGGAAATGGTGTAGTAGTAAATATAATATTTTTTTTAAAACTTATGATGGAAAGAAGACATGAAGGTGGCAGAGGGGGAAGATGTTTTATATGGGTCTGAAAGAGTCAAGACTAGACTGAGTACATTAGGGCAGTTAGCCTCACATTTTTAAGAAGGCTACACCAGGATGCTTAGAAAAATCACAATATGATCAGGTGGACCAGTGTGACTTTGTAAAAGGGAAATCCAGTTTAACTGATGGATGCCAGGAGGATGTTTTCTTTTGTGGGTAGAAAAAGCTAGAGAACATAGTTAGGCCACTGTTGGAATATTGCGTGCAATTCTGGTCTCCTTCCTATTGGAAAGATGTTGTGAAACTTGAAGGGGTTCAGAAAAGATTTGCAACGATGTTGCCAGGGTTGGAGGATTTCAGCTATAGGGAGAGGCTGAACAGGCTGGGGCTGTTTTCCCTGGAACGTCGGAGGCTGAGGGGTGACCTTATAGAGGTTTACAAAATTTGAGGGGCATGGATAGGATAAATAGACAAAGTCTTTTTTCTGGGGTGGGGGAGTCCAGAACTAAAGGGCATAGGTTTAGGGTAAGAGGGGAAAGATATAAAAGACACCTGAGGGGCAACTTTTTCATGCAGAGGTTGGTACGTGTATGGAATGAGCTGCCAGAGGATGTGGTGGAGGCTGGTACAATTGCAACATTTAAGAGGCATTTGGATGGGTATATGAACAGGAAGGGTTTGGAGGGATATGGGCCGGGTGCTGGCAGGTGGGACTAGATTGGGTTGGGATATCTGGTCGGCATGGATGGGTTGGACCGAAGACCGAAGAGTCTGTTTCCATGCTGTACATCTCTATGACTCTAATAAGAAGTTTCCCTTTAACGTGGAAGTTTTTTACTCTGAGGGTTATTGGAGTGTGAAACTATCTCCTCAGAGTAGAAGCTATGTCTTTAAATTTGCTCAAAGCTTAATTATCAATTTTTGATAATTAGACATGTCAGATCCCAGCCTGAAGTCTGGGATCTTGTTTGTTATTATTTTAAAAATGTATTGACTTACTGGTCATGCACTAAAAATTAGCCCCTCAAGGCTACTGAGTTTCTCTCACAACAAAACAAGTTTATATAACAAAAGAAAAAAGCAAATAGGCTGTCTAAATGCAGAAGACATTTTATAACTAACTTAAGACAAACAACAAAACAAAGGTTTTACCCCATTTCCCAATATCATTAATTTATGGAAAATCAAGTCCTGAGAAATTCCCCACAATATCAATTATTTAAGTTTGACTTAACTCATTCTCTCCATTTCTTTCCTGTGAACTATAAGTCATCTTACATGAACACACTCATTTGGAGAGCTTAAATTTTCTTTGATTAGAAGTTAATTTGTATGTTCTTATCTTCATATTCACTAGCCATACCATCTGCAAGTAATCATAGAACATAGAACAGAACGGCACAGTACAGGGCCTTTGGCCCTCAATATTATGCCAACCTTTTATGCTATGCTAAGATCAAACTAACCTACATATCCTTCATTTTACTATCTTCCATGTGCCTATCCAAGAGTAGCTTCACAGTCCAGAACTGACCTCTGACATCTCCCCTAAATCTTCCTCCAAATGCCCTTAAAATTATGCCCTCTTTTGATTTGTTTCAAGTAATCAAATCGGCAAACCAGTGATTATCAATTTGATTCATTCCATGGAATACCATGAGGCAGTTGGAGGCACTGGATGCTGCAGAGGCTGTGGGCCCTGACAATGTTCCAGCAGTAGTGTTTAAGACTTGCGCTCCAGAACTTGTAGCACCCCAAGCCAGTTTTTCCACTGTAAGTACAACACTGGCATCAATGTGAAAAATTACCTTAGTATTTTCTTTATACACAAAGCAGGACAAATCCAATCCAGTCTTTAACCACCATGTCAATCAATCTATTTTACACCATTGATAAAGTGAGGGAACTGTCATCAACAGTGCTATCAAACAGCACCTGCTCAGTGATGCCCAGTTTGGCTTCCACCAGGGCCACTCAGCTCCTGACTTCATTATAGCCTTGGTTCAAACATGAAAAAAAAAGAATGGAACTCCAGAGGTGAGGTGAGAGTGATGGCCCTTGATATCAAGGCCACATTTGCCCAAGTATAGCATCGAGGAGCCCTAGTGAAACTGGAATCAGGGGATACATTTTGTGCTGGTTGGAGTCATACCTGGCAGATAGCAGGATGGTTGAAGTTTTTGGAGGTCAGTCATCTCATCTCTGGAACATCTGGAACAATGTTCAGCACCATTTATCTCCTCAGATAAAGGAGCACAGTCCATGTTCAAAGGCAACACTATCTGGGCAATATCCAGGCTTGGCCTGTTAAGTACCACGTATCATTCATGCCACATAAATGCCAAGCAATGACCAACAAGAGAGAATCTTCCCAATACTCTTATTCCATGATGTTACCATCACTGATACCCTCACTATCAACATCCTGGGGTTACTATTAACCAGAAAATCAACTAGACTAATCATATAAATATAGTGGCTACAAGAGCAGATCAGAGAGTAGGAATACTGAAGCAACTAACTCACTTCCGGACTTCTCAAAGCTGCAGGGTACAAATCAGGAGTATAATGAATACTCCTCATTTAATGCATAAGTACAGCTCCAATAACACTCGAGAAGCTTGACATCATCCAGGACAAAGCAGCTTGCTTGATTGACACCACATCCACAAGTATCCACTCCCCCACCAACGATGCTCAGTAGCAACAGTGTGTGCAAGGTGCACTGCAGAAATTTGCTAAGATCCTTATCCTTAGAAAGCACTTTGCACACTTCTGTCTAGAAGGACAAAGGCAGCAGGTCAGTGTAAACACCACCACCTGCAAGTTCTCCTCCAAGCTAGTCACTATCCTGATTTGGAAATATATCTCAGTTTCTTCATTCATCAAAATCTTATAGTTCCCTTCCTAAGGGCATTGTGGGTTCACGTATAGCATTTGGAATGCAGCAGTTCAAGAATGTAGCTCACCACCACCTTCTCAAGGGCAACTAGGGATGAGCAATGAATGCTCGCCAGCCAGCAATGCCCACATTCCACTAGTGAATAGAAAAAACTCATCTGGCTGCCATGTGATCCAGGACAGGGACCGATGTTATAATGACTACATTTTGCCTTCTGAATATAGAATGCATGGTTGATTTCAGTCATCCTAGGTAATATTTTGCAAATGATTTCAAATTGCAATTAATGTAATATATGGGGACAAATTAAAATGGAAGAAATGAAGCCCATATATCTACTTTTATTTCCACAACTAACATACCTGAAATCAACCATCAATATCTCAACTTATGGGAAAATATACTTTTGTTCGTTAGATTGTCAGAATTAATACATGAGATTTTATTTTCTTTTAGAGTTAATGACACAGAAGCTGTAGGCGGCACGGTGGCACAGTGGTTAGCACTGCTGCCTCACAGCGCCAGAGACCCGGGTTCAATTCCCGCCTCAGGCCACTGACTGTGTGGAGTTTGCACGTTCTCCCCGTGTCTGCGTGGGTTTCCTCCGGGTGCTCCGGTTTCCTCCCACAGCACCAAAGATGTGCAGGTCAGGTGAATTGGCCATGCTAAATTGCCCGTAGTGTTAGGTAAGGGGTAAATGTAGGGGTATGGTTGGGTTGCGCTTAGGCGGGTCAGTGTGGACTTGTTGGGCCGAAGGGCCTGTTTCCACACAGTAAGTAAATCTAAATCTAATCTAGAAGCTTCAGCTTGAAAAGCTTTAAAATGCGCTAATGGTTTCTGAGAGTTCCAACAGTAGTAGTATTTATCTTGAGTTTGTTGCCAAAGCAGTTAGCTATAACAGAGGCTGGTGAAGAACAATGTTTTATCAAAGAAAAATTCTGGGGCCTTTCTCTATCCAATCTGTTGACTTGTAAGCAAGCTTATTTGTGTCTAGATTTTGTGGTAAGATTGTACGTGGTAGAAATACATCATAATCATGAAACAAAGAAGTATGGATGCTGGAAATCTGAAACAAGCAAAAACAAATTATTGGAGAAACTCAGCAGGTCTGGCAGCATCTGTAGAGAGAGAACAATAAGCAGTTGCAGGATGGCTGGGCTTGAAACTTTGTTTTTAGATTCAACTGGCTTTATTTGAGCATTTCTACTACTGCGTGGTTAAATTTTCAGAGTTGATCAATAAAACGGGGAATGGGCATGGAGTGTTCATGAAATGCATTAAATTGACGTTCAGGATTTCATTGTAGAGAGATACTTGATTAAGCCCAAATCCGCTGTCTTTCAAACTATCTCATACCCGCTGCCGTTTTAACTACAAATCACAAAAGCATTGCCATTGTCCAACCTACAACAGGAAAGCCTTTTAGGGTGGGCAACTCCGAGCTATAAGAGCATTAATTAGACATTTACCTGCAACCATTGAATTCCTAGCTTTCAGATCAATTTTATCTCCTTTTGTTTTCAAAAAATGACTTGCTGTTCATAAGTCTTATTACTTAATTTAATCTTACTTAAGTAATCTTAATTATTTAATATTCTTGTAGGAGCACTGGGATATTTTAAAAAAGTAACATTAACCAGCTCAGGAACAGCTTGAACACCTGTCAGTTTTTTTTTGTAAGGGATCCTACTAGTACAGTATGTGTGTGCAAAAACACATGCTGTTCTGAAAGGCAGTGTATCAGAGAACTGCTCCAGGGTTTTCTCCTAGCTGGGTGAGACATCATGCTTTGCCAGTGACTGTGATGTTTTTTGGAGTTATTACCTTATTTGCCACTAGCTCACTCTAGCCTCCTCCATATGTCATCAGTCATATCTTATAATCTATAATGCACGGTTATGTTCAGCAGGCTACCACATTCAGTTGGCAAGGGTGAACCAGCCCTTTCCCTGGAGATGATGAGGTTTAGGAATGGTTTCATTGACATGCTGCAAATAATACAGGTTCTTTCAAAGGATAATTGGAAAAAATATTCACACTTAGCAGGTAATAGAGTAAGACTTTTAACCTTTAAGTTCAAAGTATGCTAGTTAAAATCTAAGAAAACCTTGTTCATGCAATGATAACCTCCAGAAGGAGGTCATTTGGCCCATTTTTCCTGCACCAGTTCTTCTTTCAAGCTATCTAACTAATTCTGGTCAGTGTTCTATCCCCATAGCCCTGCAAATTTTTTTTTCTCCTTCAGCTATTGGTTTTACCAGTGAAGCAATGCATTCCTGTCATCAAAATTGCAACAATTTATGCTTCCTTATGTCACCTCTGGTTCTTGTGTCAATCACCATGCATCCTTGTTGCCTGATTGCTGACCTTTCTGCATTCAGAAACAGTTTATGATGGTTTACTCTTATTAAAATCATCGATGACTTTGAACAACATTTTCACATTCTCCTTTTAACCTCCTCAGCTCTAAGGAAACTTCAGTTTCTCCACATAATTAAAGTCCCTTACCCCATTAGAATTCTAGTAATCTCACTTAAAGCCCCTCTTAGTCTCACATCTGCAATCCTATAAAATAGGTCACTTAGTTATGTTCAAAATCCACTGCCAGTAGATTATCGATCCCAAACAAATTCAAGTAGTCAGAAGGGAGCTAGAATTTGGAAGAAAAAGGTACTGCAGAGGAGAGAAAAGGGAAATAATGGTGATTGTAAAAAATCTACTATAATAGAAGAAATAGTTGAAACGATTTGATGGACTGAATGCCATTCAATATGATCATCGCTAATCCTGTATCTGAATGCTTTCTTCTTATAATCCTTGATGCCTTTAATATCTAAGAATATATGTATCTCTTTCTTGAATATATTCTATGACTTGGCTGCTACCGACTTCTATTGTAGATATTTTCAAAGGTTTACTTCCCTTTGAGTGAAGAAACCTTTCACCATCCTGGTCCTAAATGGACTACACTATATTCAGAAATTGCATTCCCTGATTCTAGACTCTGCAATCTGGGAAAGCATCCTCCTTGTTTCTAGTTTTACCAACCCTGTTAAAACTGTATGAATTTCAATCAAATTCCCTCTGATTCTTTTAAAAATTAGTGAATGCAGGCCCAAGTGAACCAGTCTCTCCTTAAGGACCACCCTACCGTTCCCAGTATCATCCTAATGAATTTCTGCTGCACTCCCTCTGGATTCTAGACTAGTCTATTATATGCACTGTTCTAATTAGTTTCAACATGCAGTATCTGATTTTAATAAACTTCATTCAAAAATCACAACTCTTGTTAAATTATCTCATTTAAAAGTATAAAAAGATTGGGGTAATAAATAAAAATGCAAAAATGAAAAAAATCCCATTTGAATAGAAACAGCAGTGTATAATTTAAATAGTGACAGTTTGCAGTTTGCAGAAATGTGTGCTACAGAGGGTTCTGAGCACCCGAGTACATGAATCACGAAAAGTTAGTGTGCGGGTGCAGCAAGTAGTTGGGAGGCAAATTGAATGTGTTTGTTAATTGCAAGGGGAATGGAAAACAAAACTTTCCAACTTTTACTACAGTTGTACATGTTAATGAGATCATAATGGAATAGTGTGTATAGTTTTAGTCTCCTTATTTAAGAAAGGATAAGCTTTGTTTGGCTGATGAGGCAGAACAGCAGTAGCACACAGTGAGTATAAAACTCAATTGAGCTCACAGAGCGTGCCCTAGTCTGTGGGGAGAGGTCAGACAGTAGTACTGCAGCAGTACGCAGTGAGTATAAAACTCACTGAGTTCGGGGAATGTATATAAAACTCACTGAACTTGGGGAGCTGTCAGAGGGTGGTACTGTAGCAGCACAGAGTGAGTATAAAACTGACTGACCTCGGGGAGTGAGTGTAAAACTCACTGCGCTGGGGGAGTGAGTGTAAAACTAACCGAGCTCAGAGGAGTGAGTGTAAAACTCACTGCGCTCGGGGAGTGAGTGTAAAACTCACTGCGCTCAGGCAGGGTGTCCTAGTCTGCGGGGAGTGGTCAGTGTAGTACAACAGCAGCACGGCATGAATATAAAACTCAAGGCACGCTGTAGCTGCAAAGCAAACTGGAGTAGTGAGGTCAGAGGGAAGCTGTGACCTGATTGGATGGTAGGAAATCTGCACCAAGTTTGGAAAAGGACATGAAAGTTTTAAGAAATTAATTAACTAAGTTTATATAAATTAATTAAGTAAGTAAGTAGAGATGGCTGGGCAGGTGATATGCTGTAGCTGTATGATGTGGGAGCTGGTTGATCCCACTGTGAACGGCAGTGACCACACCTGCAGCAAGTCTTGGTTGCTGGTGGAACTCAAGCTCAAAATGGATGATCTGGAATCTGAGCTTCAAACACTGTGGCACATCCAGGAGGGGGAGAGTTAGCTGGATGCTTTGTATCAGGAGGTGGTAGATTAAGTACTTCAAATTCAATCAGTGATCAGGAACAGCAGGGTGTGACTGCAAGTGAGACAGGTAGAGGGAGGTGCCTCAGCTCTTGACCTTGTCCAACAGGACCACGGCCAGCTGACCACGGCACCATGGTGTAGATGGCCATTCAAGAGGGGGAAGCAAAAAGACAGGTGGTAGTTGTAGGGGGGGATAGTTAGGGGGATAGATCATATCCTTTGTAAGCTGGATCAGAGTCCTGCCTGGTGCCTGTTGCCAGGGTGCAGGACATCTCTGACCAGTTTGAAAGGGTATTGGAGCAGGAGCAGGCGAGAATCCAGTTGTTGTGGTCCACGTTGGGACAAACCACATAGGCAAGGCTAGGAAAGGGGATCTGTTTGGGGATTATCAAGCACTAGGAACGAAATTAAGGAACAGGCCTTCAAGGATTATAATCTCCAGATTACTACCCAAGCCACGTGAAAGTTGATTAGGGGTAAGAAAATTAGGGAAGTAATCATGTAGCTAATGGAGTGGTGTGGAAAAGAGGGATTCCATTTGATGGGGTATTGGCATCAGTTTTGCAAGAGGAGGGATTTGTATTGATGGGACAGTCTCGACCTGAACCAATCTGGAACCAGTGTTCTCACAAAAAGGCAAAATAGGGTGGTCACTAAGACTTTAAACTAGTCAGTCGGTGGGGGGAAGGGAAGGGGGAAACGACAGGAAGTATGATGGTAAATAAAAAGGTACCAGCAGGTTAGCATGTGTGTAGGAGGCTTTAACTACATAACAGACTATGAAAGAAGTAAAACTCAGGAGATATTATTATTGGAGATGTGGGAATTCAGAAAGAAGGTACAAAAAAACTAGCATAAAGGCACTTTACCTGAATGCTTGTAGCATTCATAATAAGATAGATGAGTTAACAGCACCAATCATTGCAAATTAATATAATTTAGTAGCCATTAGGGAGAAATGGTTGCAGGATGGTCATGACTGGGAGTTAAATATCCAGACTATACTGAAGGGCAGACAGGGAGGTAGGAGATGTGGTGTAAGCCTGACATTCAGGAATGACATCAGGGCTGTGAGAGATGATATAGATTCTGTGGAGAATAAGGTTGAATCCATTTTGATGGAAATTAAACATTTTAAGAAGAAAATGTCACTGATATGTGTAGTCTATAGGCCACCAAATAATAACATCACATTGGGGTGGGCAACAAAGAAAAAAAAAACTAATGCCTGTAAAAATAATGCAGCATTTATCACGGGGGGATTTTAAGTTAATATTGATTGGTCGAACCAGCTTGGTCAGGGTAACCCTGAGGAGGAGTTTGTTGAGTGTAGCCGCAATAGTTTTGTTGAACAGTATGTAATGGAACTGTCGAGGGAGCAAGCTATCCTAGATCTGGTCCTGTGTAATGAACTAGGAATGATTAATGATGTCATAATTAGGGATCTTCTTGGAAGGAGCGATCACAGTATGGTTGAAATTAGAATACAGTTGGAAAGTGTGAAGGTAAAATCTAGTATCAGAACCTATGCTTGACCAAGGGAGACTACACAGGATGAGAGAAGAGTTGGCTAAAGTGGATTGGAAGTGAAGATTTTACGGTGGAACAGTTGATTAATGGTGGAGGACTTTCAAAGCAATTTTTCAAAGTGTTCAGCAAAAGTATATACCAGTGAAAAGGAAGGACTGTAGGAAAACAGGTAATCTGCCCTGGATATCAAAGGAAATAAGGAATGCTAACAAATTGAAAGAGCAGCAATATAAAGTGGTCAAGATCAACAGGAAATTAGAAGATTGGGAAAGCTTTAAAGGTCAATGGAAAGCCACAAAAAGAACTGTAAAGAAAAGTAAGATAGTTTATGCGATAAAAACTAGCCCAGGATATAAAGGCAGATAGCAAAGGTTTCCATAAAGGTATAAAACAGAAAAAGAGTGGCTGAAGTAAACTTTTGTCCTTTAGGGGATGAGAAGGGGGATTTAATTATGGTATATGAGGATATGGCTGAGGCATTGAGCAGATCCTGCAGACTGGAAAACAGTAAATGAGGCACCACTATTTAAAAGAGAGGTATTTTGTATCGATCTTCACAGTAGAGGACACAAGTAACATGCCAATAATTGACAAAGAGACTAAGGTACATAGTGTTGGGCAAGGTAATGGAACTAAGGATAGACAAGTTTCCTGGCCCTGATGGAATGCATCTCAGGGTAGTAAAAGAGATGGCATGAGAAAATGCACTTGTGATAGTTTTCCAAAATTCGCTGGACTCTGGGGCAGTTCCAGCAGATTGGAAAACAGCAAACGTGATGCCACTGTTTCAAAAGGGAGGTAGACAAAAGATGGGGAATTATAGACCAGTTAGCTTCACTTCTAAAGTGGGGAACATGCTTGCCTCTATTATCAAGGAAGAAATAACAAAGCATCTAGTCAGAAATTGTCCTGTTGGGCAGACGCAGTATGGGTTCATGAATGGCAGGTCATGCTTAACTAATCTTTTGGAATTCTGTGAAGACATTACGAGCAAGGTGGACAATGGGGACCCAGTAAATGTGGTGTGCCTAGATTTCCAAAAGGCATTCAACAAGATGTCGCACAAAAGGCTGCTGCATAAGATAAAGGTGCAAGGCATTCTGGACAATGTATTAACTTGGGATAGAGAATTGGTTAACCAACATGAAGCAAGGAGTGGGGATAAATGAGTGCCATTCTGATTGGCGATCAGTGACTAGTGGTGTGCCTCAGGGGGTCAGTGTTCGGATTGCAATTATTCACAACTTGTGTAGATGATTTGGAGTTGGGACCACACGTAGTGTGTCAAAGTTTACGGATGACACTGAGATGAGTGGCAGAGCAAAGTGTGCAAAGGACTGTGAAACTTTGCAAAGGGACATAGATATTTTTAATGAGTGGGCAAAGGTCTGACAGATGGAGTACAACATTAATAAATACGAAATCATCCATATTGGTAGGAATAACAGTAAAAAGGACTGTTACTTGAATGATAAGAAATTGCAGCATGCTGCTGTGCAGAGGTACCTGCGTGTCCTTGTGCATGAATCAGCAAAAGGTTGATTTGCAGATGCAACAAGTAATTAAGAAGGCAAATACTGGATTACTGTGTGCAGTTTGGGTCTCCTTACTTGAGAAAGGATGTACTGGCACCAGAAGGAGTGCAGAAGGATGTTCAGTAGGTGATTCAGGAGTTGAGGGGGTTGGCTTATGAGGAGAGATTGAGTAGACTGGGCTTATATTCATTGGAATTTAGAAGAATAAAAGGGGATCTTATAGAAACATAAAATTATGAAGGGAATGGGTAAGATAGAAGTAGAGAGGATATTTTCACAAATTGAGAAGAAACTTCTTTACCTTGTGAATCTATGGAGTTCCCTGCACATTAAGTGGTTGAGGTTTCCTCAGTAAATGTTTTTAAAGCTTGACCTTACAGAATCATATAAGACTCTGAGGGAACTTAACAGGGTGGATGCTGAGAGGACTTTTGTTTTTCCTTGTGTGAGAAACTAGAACTTTGGTCTCTGTTTAAAAATAAGAGACTCCAGTATAAAATGGAAGTGAGGAGAAATAATTTTTTGACATGCATTGTTCTGTGGAATTGTCTTCCCCAGAGAGTAGTGGGCAGGGTCAATGAGTATTTTTAAGATTTACATAAATACTTGATTGACAAGGGAGTCAAAGGAGAGAAAGGATTGGTAGGGAAAGGCAAGTTGAAATCTTACTTGGATTAGCCACAATCTTATCAAATAGCAATACAGGTTCAAGCATCTGACTGACTCTTCAACCTAAATTCATGATGTTCATTCGATGCGCTTCATCTGATGTTATAGTTGAGGTACACACTTGGCCAGTTTAAAACTTTATTCTATAGCTATTTGTGCTGTAGTTGAAATGGGAGTTTGTGTCTGAAATAGGAAATGTGCTATTCTCCATTTTGAAAGTTAGCAAAAAAAAAGCGGCATTCATAAGCTGAATACAGTATTTTATGTAAGAGTGCACACACTAACACAAGTAAATTGGTGTGAAGTCAATTTTTGCTATGACGGGTTATGAACCCCCAGTGCTGCTTTTCTGTTTCGATAAGCCCATCTCTCAATCTCTTCCTCCTTAATTTGTTTTGTACCATCAATGTCAGCATTTCAGGCATCATTGAGTTTTTGTGTATGCTTTGTTTGCATTTTTTTGGTGTACCACATTCTTGTTTTATATCCTCCCACTTGTTTTATAATGAAAACTTCCATTATTTTTTCATTACCAGGTTAAAATTATGGAACTCCATCTTTCATGGTACTATAAGTGTACCTACCCACAAGGTCTGCAACAGTTCAGAAAGGCAGCACACCACCACCTTCTTCAGAGCAGTTTGGGATGGGCAATAGAAATTTCGCAGTAATGCCCATGAACAAATAGACAAAAGTAAACTTGTGATGCTGCAATATATTTTTCCACCAGTGCGGTCCTGAACAAATCCATTTTTTAATGTTTCCCAGCTTCTGAGCATGTACGACAGCAAAAGCATTGTCGGATGCAATAAATTTTTAAATTGCCCTAAATTTGGTCAAAATATTACATAATAGGAATACAATAAATTAACTGCTGACGAATTTCAAGGTATTTAAAGCCACCAAACATTCTCACCTGAAAGGGAGAGGCTATGTTAAATTTAATGTAGCAAACAAATAATACAAATAACATACACTTCGTAACTAACATTATCAGAATGCTCTTAGCAATGGTAAGGAAAGTTTATGACTAAATATTTGATATTTAGAATGCATCTTAACATACATATATATATATATATATATGAAAGGGATTTTTTTGGTAACTAACTCACACGTTTGTGTTAAAAGTAGCAACATATTTCTATTGAAGAAACGGGAAGCAAATGCATTAAATATAAGAAAAATGGCTTTAAAACTGTTAATAGCATAATTATTAAGGACATTTAGAAACCAACCAATGCATAAGTAATTGACAAAACGTGTTATTAAAAGTAAAAGGTCATCAATCAAAGGAATCGTTAGTCAATGGGACAGTTTGGGTTGGGAAACTTCCAGCAGTCTTTTTGATGAGTTAAAGTTCACAGAATATGGATAGAGGGAGCTTGGCTCGGAGAGATTTGGCAGTGTGATGTCTGGAAATGCCAAAAATATGTCAAGAGGTTCAGCAGAAGAAAAGCAAAAACGAAAATGGGTGATGTGAAGCTTGAATTAAGTTGTCTTTAGAATGGAGAAGAAACACAGCTGTGGGTTGAATGGGGTCTGATCTTAAAGGTCAGTGTTTGGGATAGAAATGTGCCAGTGTGATTCCTGATTCTACCAGGAGCACTGAGATCTTGGGGCCAGTGTCAATAAGGACACAGTGCCAGCCGAACTGTTGTTCTGTGAAATTGTAACATTGTGTCAGTGTGAAGCTGAGATGGAGTATTGAAGAATTGTATAGAAGCACAGCGACTGATAGAAACACCCATGAATGTTCAGAGCTCTAAAAACATTGAAAGGGAACAAAGATGAACGACAGCTACAACATTGGGTAATTCACTATGGCTGCAACCTTTCTTCTCAACACTGGTCGAAATAAAAGTTCTTATGAAACAACTGGTGGTTTTCCATGCGCAGTGGTAAAATTATGAAATTGTAGCAAATCTCCTTTTTTAAAAAGAGCAACAAGAAGTAGCTACGCACTTATCATGTAGGGAGAGACTGATTCAGACTGTATTACTGCCGATATCTCTCTGAAGAACAGAAAAACCAGGATGTAGAAATTTTGAAAGCCCTGCAGCCACACTTTGAAACCCAAATGAATGAATTTTATGAACGGCACATGTTCAGTATTAAGGCCCAAAGTGAAGACGTGTATATTGATGAATATGTGACTATATTAACACAGCTCACAGAATCTGTAAGTTTGTGCATCAAAACAAGAATGTGAATTCAGATAGGATTATATTAGGTATAAGAGGACTGCAGTGAGAGCACAACCAGTGGGAGAGATTTACTCTTGGGAAAGTGACCAACAAGTTCAGAAGCACTGAAATTGTAAATCAGCAAAAAGAGCGAAGGCATAGAAGAACAGACCAAGCTTTGCATTATGCTGATAGTCACTTTAGGCTACAAGAGCAAGCCAGTCACAAAGGGCAGGATGAAAAATACTGTGGAGGAAATTACAAAAACGGAAAGTGAAAAGCTGTAGCCCCAGTGACCTACAGATATAAATGTAGTGCAATGATTTGTTGGATTCATTAACTCTTCTGTAAAATTCTTGCTTATATTGTCATTTTTGCATAAACCATTATACTACTTTATTACCAAGGACATGCAGTCATATTGGAGCACTAACCAAGAAAGAGCATTCACCTAAAATCAAGCAACTAGTGATAGCAGCAATAATGCTGAATATACCGTTTCTGCCTCAGGAAGTAGCATCACCTACATGAATAGCTGAAACAGTGCAAACCTGTTCTCATTAAGAAATTGGCACAATTAAATGTAGTGTGTGCAATACATGTGCAGAGACTGACTCTGAATTGTAATGCATGAGAACATTTGTATGAATGACTTAGGTAAATCAAAGTGGAAATTATAATTCATATAATTTAATTTTGCTTTTTGTATAAAAAGCGGGATTATTGGCATAAAATGCAATACTATATTAATGTGTCTCTCCTTGACATAGTCATGTGGCCTGTACTGTGTGACACTGACTCGGGGTATCCATCTTGGAGGCAGTTTCAAGAAAGAGACAGTACAGGCCGGACTGTTATCCTGTGATTCCATAATAGCAAAAGCCTGGAAATATTTGGTAGCTGCCTGAAAATTCTGAATTTTTGAATATTGCATCATGTGGGCAATCTCTAGGCTTCTTTATGGTCTAGAAAAACCACAATTATTGATTTGTGCAAACCCTACTGACCATTGTATGCCTCAGAAAAATCAATTTCATAAATATCCTAAATTTTGTTATCATAATCTACACTCTAGATTTTAAAGTTAAAAAGAACAACGCCTAGTAAAATTGCAGTCAGAATCTTTTCCAAAAACTCTCCATTGGTTGTAGTTATATATAGAAAGATGATTGTTGTTGTTGTTGTTGGAAATCGATCATTTCAGACCCAGCGTATCATTTCTGAGGTTCCTCAGAACACTGTTATAGACTCAACCCTTTTTAGATGGTTTATCAAAGACTTCAGTCCAACTTCAGTTCAGAAGCAGGGTCATTCACTTAGGATTATGTAGTTTTACAGTAATATTTGCACCACTCAGATGCTGAAGCAATTTGTACCTGCATACAGTAAGAGCTGACCTCTACTCACATCTGGGATGGTAAGTCACTCGGTATATCTTCCAGGCACTGACCATCTCGAATAAGAGAGAATCCAATTGTCTCCTCTTGCATTCAAATCATTACCATTGCTAATCTTTACTGTTGACATCTGGGGGGTTACCATTGACTAGAAATTGAACTGGGTAAAAACAATGACTGCAGATGCTGAAAATCAAATACTGGATTATTGGTGCTGGAAGAGCACAGCAGTTCAGGCAGCATCGTTGGATGCCTGAACTGCTGTGCTCTTCCAGCACCACTAATCCAGTATTAGAAATTGAACTGGACCAACCATTATCATGCTGTTACGTTTTGTCTTGAGAGGATTTTCTTACACTTTGGAATTATGGGTCATCAAGTGAATCTGCAAACCCTGCCACAGTTGACACAATGGTGTTTGAAGAGGCTGTTGAGTGAAATGCTTATATTCATGCATGTTCCTTCTGCTGTTTGTGCTCATCCTCCTCTTGGACCTGAACTAAATGCTCAAGATCGTTAGAACCTTCGCAGATACTATCTCTCCAGTTTGGTCTTGGACAAGGTATTAATGTAAGTCACTGGGAATATTGCATTTTTGAAGAAAGCATTTTGTGACATTCTTGAAGCATCAGACTTCAAAGCAGGTCATGTACAAGATGCACTGCAGCAACCTGTCATTCAACAGCACTTTACAAATGCACAAACCTTGTCACTAGAAGAACAAGGGTAGCAAAGACAAGGAAACACCACCACCTGCAAATATTCCCTCAAGTCATTATTTTCACTTGAACCTTTACCACCATATCTTCACTGGTAGAGGCAAAAATCCCACTGTAATAACTGCCCTATGGATCTATCAATACCTCATGGACTGCAATGTTTCAAAAAGGTACTTCACTGCCACCTTCTCAAGGACAACTAAGAAAGGACAATAAATTCTAGCCATGGTAACAATTCCCAAGATTAAAAAAAAATGCTCCTGCAAGATATTTGTAAATACTTATAATGATGTGAAGAGCATTAGTATATTTTGTCTAACTGCACCAAATGTGGAATGTTTCAGGAACCAATTGCTTGACTTTTTTAAAAAACAAATGAGAACAATAATTACTGGAGTTCTGAAATTAAACCTAAAAACACCAAAAGTGCACATTATGTCCGTCAACATTGTAAAGCCAAAGCAGATTAACATTTAGTGCAAGTTCTTGTCAGCACTGGTAGTAACTCAGTCAGTTCCTTGTAGTGATCTCCTGCAAACTTCCCTGAAGATTTTTAATAGAGGTGTGTATCTTTTATTAAAAGTAGAAGTTGCTGAAAATACTCAGCTAATCAGGCAGCACCTGTGGAGATAGAAGCAAATTTGATGTTTCATTGATATTTCAGATCATTTGAGCTCTCATCAGAGCTTCACTGAATAAATGAGTACACTTAAATTAGTTTCATGTCCCAGTAACCTAGGTCCACTGTAACAACAAGTGTTCATATAAGCTGACATAAAATTATTGTCTGTAAATGCTTTGATTTTAAAAAAAATCTGCCTACCACCAAAATGTCATAAAATAAACTAAATCCACTGTAACTTACTATCTGAAATAATAATGAACTATTTTCCATCTCTTATCTGTCTCAACCAGGCAAGAATTCTACTTTGTTCTTGAAGGTTATATAATGGAACAAGAGAACACAAAGCAAAAAAAAAGGCACTTTTAGATACATGGGATTGACAGAACATGCTAAAATACCAGCATTAAGTGCCCATTAAACAGGCCCGTCAAATTCAAGTCCTTTGCTCATCTTTATCTGTCTGTCTCCTGTTGCCCATTACCTAATGCACAGAAAACCTTTAATAATACTTCTAAAACTGTTGTAAGTATGTCTAATTAATTTCAACATACTTGTGGAAGCATTAGCAGTAGGAAAAAGTAAACTTGGCTAGAATCCATTCCAAGTGATTCAACTGTAAAGGGTTCCGTAAATACTAACACCAACCAATACTTCAGAGTGATCAAACAGAGTTGCACTGATTGATGAATGAGCCTCATCAGTTACTGTAGATTAAATACTGATGTTCAGGGCTTTACACACACAAATGTTTAATGCAGTCTGGTAATGGATTTAGGAAGAGGTATGACTTTACATTTTTGGAGTGTTAAGATTTCCGTGCCATTGCAAAAATGTGACAGCCAGTTACTGCACATTTTACCATGCTTTGCTGCAGAGAACAGTAATTATAACTGATTGATGGCTTCCTTTTCTTTACGTGCAATGTGAGATTAGTCATTCTGCTTGTAGGTTAGTATCAGATTTTTTTAAGATGTGAATTTTAAATACCCTCTTGCTTCCAATTGAACATCATTCCTGACAAGTGTCTTCAATTATTATTTTAATTGTGTACAGCATGAATCTGCCATAATGCATTGATTTGTGTGCTTAATTTAAAATATGTAAATTGATAGGCAACTGGAATGTATAGAAACAACCGTGGATTACGCACTGCTTCTCATTATATGGGTATGTGGTTTAAATTAAGAAGGTGGTCAACTCTACTGGAAACTTGCTTTACTTTTAAATGGAATTTGGTCTCAAGATGTCAGGAATTGTACCGCATCTGAATATTTTTAGAACTACTTCTTTAAATTTTACAATATTGCTATAATGTTGCTTACCTTAAGCTTTAATTGTATTGCAATTGCTTTTTGTCCACCTAACATCAAAAATGTGGATTTTCAAATAATTTTCATTCCTAAAATCTTTTAAACAAAGTGTCAGTTAAAGGCAGAAAACACAAGGAGTTAGAATAGTTGTTAAATTGACCTGAATAAATAAATAGAAATTGAAAGCTTCTCTGTTTATATGTATTGAAAAATAATTTCAACCTGAACTATGTAATGTATTCTGCCTCCACTTTATAGGGGTCAAAAGTAAATCTCCAAAAGAAAGTGCAAGTACCTAAAGCTGTCATATTATTCAAATATACTTAATGTTTTGTCCTGCTAATGTGTCTGGGTAACATAATGCAAAGAAAACACAACTGTAGCTCATCTGTTTTCTTAAGGAATATCATATGGACTAAATTTACTTAACACTTCCTATTAATTGACCTCAATCCTTGCTTTACACAACTTGAGAAACCTTTTGGAAATAAATTTTAAATAGTTTACTCACAAAGATAATTTCTTTGATATTTAAAATAATGTTTGTAATGACGTTTGTGTAGTCTCATCATTAATGCTTCACATCTGAGATTAATGACAGATTTTTTTAGTTTTGCTTTACTTTTGTTTGCCTGTTTGACTTGGGAATATTAACTTCATATTCCCTGTTTGAGATCAATGCGAATCTATTTTCCATCTGCTGTGCTCAAAACCTCGAGACTGTTCCAAAGCACCTTCACCTTACACTTTCTGTTTTCAAAGGCTCCTTAAAGTCCCATTCATTTCAACATGGAATGGGTCCATCGCTTGCTCTCTTCAAATTCCTAACCTTCCTTTTACTGTTGTACTTTTACAAAGTACAGTGCTCTGAGACATTCTTCTGAATCGGTAAAGTCATTTCATATGACTTCTTACTCGTTAATACTGACGTTAATAAAAGTCACACCTTGAAGAAACAGGATTAAAATTATACCAAAGATTTGAAAGTTTATGTTGTGTCGCTTATTTATTTCGTTTAATCATATGTCTTCAAGCCACTCCATGTTTTCTGAACTTGACCGGTAAGGCAATATTTTGATGATGTCTGTCATGCCACTATTGTGCTGCATACTAGGAAGTGTGTGCGAATAACCTGGGGATGCAGTCATACCTTCTGTTTGAAGTGTAATCCACTCCTTCATGGATTCCCTGAAGGCATGCTCAACATGGCAAATTATCAGTCTATGAAATAACAGTGGAATGTACTTTTGTGGCCATGTGCTCCTACGTAACACATACAAAGTTTTTTTTCTGCAAGATTGTTCTAATACTATGCCTCACCATAATTATTTATTATAAGTGCCTGAGGATAAAGTTCAAGTTATAGTACCAAAATGAGTAATAACAAATTGTCTACCTTTATTGGAGTGAGCCACTTGTCATTAATGGATAAGAATATCAGGCAGGATATTAAGAGGTTGCTAATTTACTAAAGACCATAATAGGCTACCACCAAAGTTGAATTTTACCTTTCTTTTGTGCACCATTGCTCTCTTTCTTGTAACTCTCAATTTTTAAAATGTTTCAAATCCAAACAATGTTAAACTTTTTTGGTCTATCAACTGAGATAAAACTATCTGCAACATTTGTTTCAAATTGGGACACTTCTTACTGGATTTATATTTAAATAGGTTGTCTTGGATATTTTTCTGAGATGAGTTTTTGTATTTTGATTGAATACCGTTCCTCTGTTACCTTCTTGTCATTTTATTGCCTGACATCTAGAGCATGGCAGTTACAAGAATCCTCTGTTTTGAAAAGGTTCATGTCTATTATCCTTGTACAAGTGAATTGTAGAGTAGCTACACAATTCAAGGGGTCAGATGATATGAAGACTGAAAGAACAAAGCTGGAGGGCAGTCTAAGCACCAGGATTTTGTGTAACAATCTATCGTCGCTTGCTATTTTATACAATACAGTCGCTCTCTCTCCACATGGAGGTGTCAGTATCCATGGTAACTGTCATGACTTGGCTTGACCTGCTGGATAGTGAATTCACCATTGTTTGCAAAGGCAAGTGCTGTTTTTTTAATACCACCTAATGCTCCTGTAGTAATAGGCTGTCAGTTGAGAAGTGTAAGATATAACTTGGCTCGTGTCGTTTCACTGTTAGATAATCTCCCCCAAGGAATCTGGAGAAATGGTTACCAGTATTGAAAATCAAGAGGAAAAACAAAGCCAAATAACCTCAGCTCACCAGCTCCCTCCCAAGCATCTCTTCCAGAATGCTGCTTTCCTAGAATTCATTTATTGCTCATGCTCTCAGTTCATATGGAACTGAGTATCTAATCCAGGTCGCCTTTTTAGCAGAGGACAAACAAAACCACGGTTTCTGGAAAAAAAAAGTGCTGAAGTGATGCACATATATGTTTCAGTACGTTGTCGGTAGTTTACTTTAACGCTGTAGAATTGGCATATGAAGGAAGAGAATGAGAAACCTCTGTCAAATCTATTCTCACTCATGCTCCCACTCTGCTGATGTCTGGGACTAGTGTGAGCTATACTCCATCCCACCTAGAAAAAAGAGCTGGAGTAAGACATTTGGTCCCTGAAACCTGTTCCATCATTCAAGCCAATCCTGACTGAACCTTTTACTTCCATGTCACTTCCCCACCATATCAATATTCCTTGACGTCTTTAATATCTAGAAATTGATGAGCCCCTGTATTGAACAGAAAGACTGAGCTTCCATAGCCCTCTGGGATAGAGAATTCCAAATATTCACCAGCCTGAGTGAAGAAATTATTGCTCATTCTCAGCCCTGAAAAGAATATCACTTTACTCTAAGACTTATGTTCCCTGAGTCTGAAGCCCTCAATAGTAGGAAACATTTAACTTTCATCCAATCTGTTGAGACCTGTATCAATTTTGCAGCAGTATAATAATACTCAATAAGTCATTAGGTAATTTCTTCTTCTCTGGAGCTTAGGAAAATACAGGCTTAGTTTCCTCGCGCTCTCCTTTTGGACACCCCCTCCGCCAAAGTTAATTTGCTTAACTTTGTTAAACTTGGTACATTCCTTCTATACTTCTGTATGAAATACATCCTTCATTAAGTAAGGATCATAATACTCCAGGTACAGTCTCATCAAGACTCTGAATAACTGCACCAAACCATCTTTACTCCTGTACTCAAATCATTTTGCAACAATATGATTTACCTTCCCGACTGCTTTTTGCACTTGCATGTTAGCTTTCAGTGACACATGAACAAGAACATCCGGCTCCTTTTGCACATCAACGCTTCCCAGTCTCTCTCCAATTTAGAAATACACTGCATTTCTGTTTTTCCAACCAAAGTGATTAATTCATATTTTTCACTTTATAGTCCATCAGCAAAGTTTAGGCCCAGTCACATAGTCTTTCTAAAATCACTTGAAGCCTATTTGAATCCTCCTCACAATTAACTTCTCATGCTTAACAGACTTGGAAATTTATATTTGTTCCTTGCAACTAAATCATTGATGTCGATTATGTGTAGCTGGAACATCAGCACTGATCCTTGCAATACCCTACTAGTCACAGCCTGTAAACCTGAGGATGGTTTATTCTTCCTTCTGTATTTGTTCTACTAGTCAATTCTCAATTCATGCTGGTATATTCCCCCTAACTCTGTGTATGCTGTAATATTGTTTACTACCCACTTAATTGGAACCATATCAACATCTAAATGCACCTCATCTGCTGGTACATCTTATGTAATCAGTTGCCCAGATGATCACTTACTGCTGCTTTCTGAGTAACACAGAGGAACGTATACCCTGTTACACAAATGCATGATTTTGGAGAGAACTTTCTTTTCTCTTCCCTTTCTATAGTTTACATTGGACCACACGAATGTCATCTAAAACAGCAGGGTATGATCTAATGTCAGGTATAATTTTAAAAAGTGTTTGACCTCTCCAGCAGAGACAGGGAAATTGAGCAGAACTTACAAAGGATTTCACAGAATGTTGTGGCTGAGTTGGGGGTACTTGTGGGGAACAACCTCATCCCTAGTGCTCCATGATGTTCAATGTTACGATTTGTTCCCATTATTTGTTCATTATTGTACAAGTTGATTCAAGACTTTTTATTGTAAGTAAGTTTAAACTGCACACAAAATATTCAAGACTGCTTCTTTTGAGATGTTTCATTCTTAATATTAAAAAAAAGTTTTCAGTCTGTGTTCTAGATAAAATTTCACTGTAACAGTTAAGCTTAAGTCCTGTCAGTGTTGAATTTGCAGGATGTGGTATAAATTTAATTTCCTTGTGACTATTTGATTTCTTTGGTTCTGACACTGAAATGATACTTGGCAACGTGTTACTAAATCTGCCACAAGGTTTAAAACAGGATGGGGTAGTTATTTTTACTTCTTGCGTGTCTGAGGATAAAAGAACCAAAATTGCTATGGCTTTTTATTAAAAAATAAACTCTTCCTGCTACTTTGTTTTTCACAGCCGCAAACTCTTCCATCCATGCAACTGTGGTATCAAATAAACCAGGCATGCAGTAATTGGCACCAACAACAAAGACACACACACTTGTAGCCTCCAGGCAGTTTAAAATCCAGACTCTTCTTTTCACATCCTCTTAAGCAACAGATGCAATGGTGATTTTTTTTTGTGTTCATGTTTTATTTAAACTAATAATTTTGAAGTGTGTAAGTGTGGCTTCATCTGCTTTACTTTTATACTTGAAGCACAAACACTCACATTTCAGACCAGTATCAGCAAAAAGTACCAATAATGTTCTCCTTTGATGTTATTTATTTTTTCAATGGTACCTTATAAATGTAAACAGACCTAATGCTCACATCTATCTGGCTCTTTAACTTTTGCAGTAAGTTCCTGAATTGTGGTTTCTAGGGCTGGAAATGAGTCCTGGATCTTTTGTTGGTTGAAGGTATGCGTTTAGCTAGTAACCATCAATTATTTTGTGGCAGGGTGAACACATCTTTTGTGTAAGATGTGTTAATTATTTTTTTGAAGGAGCAAATAGTCTGTGATCCACTTATAGTTCTTAAAGGGCAATCCATTTGTAGCATACTTTTTTTAAAAAAAGATATGCAATTAAGAAATCAAAAAGTAATTACAACATGACATTTTTAGCTTATGAAACCTGCCATAAAAACTTGGAATAAAAACAGAGCAACCTGGACTTGTTTTGTTTCAAAAGTTATAAAAAGTGATAGGGGATAGGCCTTTTTTTTATTTCATTCGTAATCTCAACTTTTTCAATGCAGACAGTTTGTCACAAAGTTGGTCCCTTTTTTTCTAAAAGCTATTCCTTTTCTCAACGATACTATGTCCTTGATTTTTTCAGAGGGGCCGAGCTCCGATTAAACTAATTTAGTACAGAGATGAAAGGATTTTGAGAGGCCTTTTGTTTATATGTAAACAGATGAGACTTCAGGCCAAAGTGGTCATGTTTTAGAAGTGACCTGTATAATAAAAGTGGAGTGGTCATCTCTCTCTCTCTCTCTCTCTCTCTTTCCCCCCCCCCCCCTCCTTCTGCCCTTCTAACTTCAACCTGTAAGCATCTCTTCCCTTTTTATTGTATTGTATTTTAAAGGGGTTTGCATATTGGGACTGTTGTATATATTCTGAACGCCCAAACTTACTCCCGGTAATTTTCACTGCACACTTACTGAAACAAATTGCGAAGTTATGGTCTGGGCTGCCTGCCTAAGAATGTTTTAAGTGGTCTGGCTTAGTCCATAACAGGGTGAACAGGAAACAAGCACACCCCACAAAAATAGGGAGTCCGAAGTGAAAGCCATCTCTATACTTGCCTCTCAAGTGAGGTTTTGAGTGAATTGTTGGACACAGCAAATTATGTAGGGGCTTTGGAATTCTACCTTGAAAGAAAGCTAATGCTTTGTCAATTAGGATAAAACTTGCTCAGCACCAGGTTAAAATGCAACAGGTTTATTTGGAAGTACAAGCTTTTGGAGCACTGCTCCTTTGTCAGGTAGCTAGTGAGGCAGGATCATAGCACAGAATTTATAGTAAAAGATCAAAGTGTCATACAACTGATGCAATGTATTGAACAAACCTAAATTGTTGTTAAGTCTTTAATCGCTTAGAATGGGAATGCAGGTTTCGATTTATTAATATGTAAATCCCAGAACTTCTTTCAAGTCACATTCCCGAGATAACTTAAGGTTTTGAATAAAAAAGTGAAATTTCAGCTCAGACAATGCATTGAAGTTGTGAGGTTAGAGTCTGCCTGTATTTCAATCTTGAGTCAGACTGGTTCTATTTCCAAAGTAGGAATTTATAAAGTGTCAATAGACTGACAACCTACAGACTTTTGAACAAAATGGAATATATCTGCAAATGCAAATTCACCTCCTGGACTTATGTCATGATCAGTTTGCCCATTCTCAGAAGTACTAAATTGTCAAGACCAAGGGCTGAAGCGACCCATCACTGCATTCTGAAGTATATTGCTATCCTGACTCACAGTAACACCCTGCTGCCTGACCATTGCCCAACTTGATGTTTTACTTAAAGTAAGGGGTGTGACTGCCTCCTGGAACAAAGTGTTCTGGCAGCTCTTCCCCTTCCTGTTCCCTCTTAATGTTTGTAGCTCAGACTTCAGTTAAGCAACCTATTACTCAAGCTGCAGACATGCCCACAGTCCTGACACAGCACCTGCCCTATCATGTCTGTCTGTCTAATCTTCTTTGCTTATTTAGTTTATTAGTAACTAATTTGGTAAGGTAATAGGAATTTATAGTTTTACAGATTGGCGACAAGGAGAAGCACTCAGCAGCAAATGGAGGTAAAACAAAAAGAAGGAATGAAGTTCCACCCCCACCCAACTCTCTGCAGCTAACTCCGACTAACACTACATTCCTGATTTCACTCTGTTTACAAAGTGCTCCTGTTACTAAAAGTCAGTGCTTCACACTTTGTAGCAAGTACCGTGGTCTCTTCCAAAACTTTATGATTCACACTGAAACAGTAACAGGTTGCCTGCTCTTTAGTTACAGCTAATGTTTATTTAGAGCCTTTCATGTACAAAAACATCACAAGGTGCTTTATAGGAGTGGTTATAAAACAAAGCATGACAACCAGTGACAAAGAGATTAAGTCAAATTACCCTAAGCTTAGTCAAAGAAGTAGGCTTCAAGGGATGTCTTATGGAAGGAAAGCAAGATAGCAGTATAGAGGGAGTATTTTCCAGATCGTCCAGCTTGGGCAGCCTTTGATGATCAAGCAGTCAAAATTGGGATGCTGAAAATCACAGAATAGAGGAGCAAATACATCTCAAAGGATTGTTGGAGATTTATGAATTAGAGAGGTGTAAGATCATGGTGTGATTTAAAAACAAGGGTAAGAAGTTTAAAATTCTTTGCCTGGAAACCCATGCTGTTCAGCCAGCACAGAAATGAAAGATGTATTTGGTGCAAGTTAATACCAATTGCAGCTGTATTTTGCATGATCTTAAATTTACACAAGAGTAAAAAGTTATGAAACCGAAATGAATTTGAATATCAAATATGGAGGTGACAACTGGACAAAAAAAACTGAATCCAAAGTAGACAAACAGGAAACTGATGCTGCCTGGCTTGCTATGTTTTTCCAGCCTCCTGTTTGTCTCCTAGCAGTGTTATGGAGGTAGAAATAGGTGATCTCAGTGATAACGTGAGGGTGAGGTCAGAAGCTCATTTTGGGTAAGATATGACAGCACAGCTACTAGCTTAATCTTAGACTTCTGCTTGGAAGAAGAATGGAGGCAATAAAAAGGAAAGACAATTTGGGCTGAGGACCAAAATCAATGGCTTCAAGCTTCCTAGTAATTTGAGGAAGTTTCTCATGCTAGTTCTGATCTGATGGTCAGACAATTGTTGATTCAATAGAGGTTGTGATGAGAGACAGCTGAGTTTTGTCAGTGTGCATGTGAAAACTAATGCCTTTCGTTGAAGTAACATCATTATAAGGAGTTGTGTAGCTGGGAAATAAAAGAAGTCAAAGAATAGATTTTTGGGGAACACCTAAGGTGTGATGAGGAAGCAACAACACTGCAAGTGATTCTCTGGCTCCACTTAGATGGATGAGAATGGGACCAGGTGAGAAATTTTACACCAAGCCAGATGACAATTCAGAGGTATTGGAGGAAGAGGAGGTACTCAATCACATTGAGAGCTGCAGACAGGTAGACAAGGATGAAGGCAAAGCGTTCACCTTTAGACTCAGTTGCATTGAATAAGTGTCATTTTCAACAGTACACTAAGGATAAAAAACCTAATTTGAGTGATTCAAGCATGGCATATTAGGAGAGTTGAAAATGGACTTGGGAGGCAACATGTATTGAAGGAAAGGAATCAGAAAATCCCTAAAGCATGGAAGCAGACCATTTGGTCCATCAAGTCCACACTGACCCTCCGAAGAGCATCCCACCTAGACCGACCTCCCCCCCGCCCCCCCATGAGAGAAATCAGTTAGCTATATCGTGAGAATAGGGATCAGGAGAGGAAGTTGCACAGTCAGTAATTTACTGAGAATAGGGTGAAGGGGACTGGAACTGTTGGCCAAAGGAGCTCTGGAAAGGCATAAAGGAAATAGGAGGGAGGTTATAGAAAGGTGAGAGTTCAGGGTTCAGGTGAGAGGAAGCACTAGATGACACTTCGTCAGGTAGACGAGTGGAAAGATAGTGGCAGCTGGTCAGATTGTCAAATTTTAGTGTGAAAAATAGCCATCTAGCAAAACAAAAGTTTGGTTTAAGTTTTGCATCCAGTGACTCTTGTTCAGAAGTTACCCGTTTCTTCTGAAGAAGTTGCTGAACCTGAAATGTTAAGTCTGTTTTCTATCCACAGATGCTGCCAGACCTATGTTTTCCAGCAATTTCTGCTTCTGTTTCTGATTTCCAATTTCCAGCATCTGCAGTTCTTTGTTTTTTATGTCAAATAAATCTGATGTTAACTTTGCATTCATGATGGATCTTGGAATGTTGTGCAGTTTTGACAAAAGGGAAGGAAATAATAACTTTTTAAATAGTCCAACTAGATTTGGCAGTGGATGCCCAAACCAGTTGTCCATCATAACCTTTCAAGTTTGCATCCCTTAAACTGTGGAAGATCACATACAAATAGTTTCCAGTTGGGCACCATAAGAGAGAACTTTCACTTATATAATATGCTTCCTCATGTTACCTCAAAGCACATTCCAATAAGTTAATTACAGTCAGTTCTTCTATAACGGGATGGTTGTGTTGTTGTGCAACCCTGCATTATAGAAAAATTGCATTTTAGAAACAGCACTTAGCGTTGGCGCTGTAATCATGAAAGCATGACCAAGACGTTCTCTCCCTTCCTTTGTACCATTTGTTGTCTCTATCTTTGTCTACCTTTTGTTACAGCAGCAATTGTGTTGCCTCTTTAAAATAGAACTAAACTGTTCTGGATAAAGCTTGTACACAAATAAAGTTAAACAATATCTACTTTTGGACTTTCAGTAGTCCTATCACTCAGTTAACACTGTTTGTTTGAGAAGAAGTTTTGCCTAGCCTTTCGAGTCAATGTAGAAACAGCTTCATTTAATCTTATGGCTTGATCACCTCGGTTAATGAGCATCTTTTGCAAAATCATCAAAATCCAGGACCTTTTTTGATCTTATATAAAAAAAACTTGCATTTATATCGCACCTTCCATAACAACTGAATGCTCCAAAATGCTTACAGCCTTTATTATGATAATGTAATTTTAAAATGTGTTCGCTATTGTAATGTGGGAACTGTAGCAGCCAGTTTGCATCCAGCAAGCTCCCATAAGCAGTGATGTGATAATGATTGGATAATCTGGTTTTGTAATGATGATATGAGGGATAAATATTGACCATGACACCAAGGATAACATACTGTTTTTCTTCAAAATAGCACCATAGAATTTTTTATGTCCACCTGCAAGGGCAGGTAGAGGCTTAGTTTAACATCTCAAGATGAAGATACCACCTCAAGTATTATATTCAGAGTCAGCATAGATTTTTATACTCAAATCCTGGAGTGGGACTTTTTAGTTCTGCGCATTGTTAATGTGAATTAACATCTCGCCCCCCAGCTTAATTTGCAAAAGTGCTCCAAGTTTTTCTCAATCTTTTTCTTTAGCTTGTTGAATTTATGTTGAATGGCATTAGTTAATTTGTTTAGGCTTCTGTTTTGTCAATATGCAGTTACTTTTGAAAATTGACTTGGAGACTGTTGTTAAACATTCTCAATTTTTCTCATTTCCTGAGATATGTGTCATACTGGAAAATAAACAGAAACCATGCAGAGGATCAATAATGTTTTCTGTACCTGACAACAAATTCTCTACAGCAAGCCAAGCCTTTGAATAAGAAGAAACTAATGATTAAAAAATATGTTTGGAGGGCTTCCAACTAATAAATCATGTTATGTCCACTACAGATTGCATTTCTCTCTCTTTCTAAGCTACGTGTCATGGATATACAGCAGTTAATAAATTAGGCTGCAATTTGTGCATGGTCTTCCTGACAAAAAGAAGAACCATTTAAGTATTTTTCAGTCTGTTGGGGATATATCCTAAAACATAATGGTGATAGCTGACTCAAACAGACTGGGCCACTTACAATTTCATCTTTTGGCATTTCATCACAAGTTAGAATATGGGGATCATTGAGTAGTTAGACCTGAGTGTAGATGACTTTAGTTAGCACCTTAGAAACACTTCCAATGAAAAAGTAGATCAGGATAATAAAATTATGTAAAGTTTGAAAGTGGACATAATACCAGTTAAACACTTGAACATGTATGCCATCCTTTAGGGGTCATTTTGCCTGATTAAAGCCCTTAAATCTTCAGGTAAAAGTCAGTGTAGCATCAATTGCATCTTACTCTTAGAAGGAGGAAAGAATACATAAATACACTCTGCTGCATTGAGCTAAGAAATGTAAACTGTTTATCAATAATTTAGAACCTGTCCTGTTCCATTTTTTAAAAAAAGCTTCAAGTGATACTTCTTTCAAAGTTGGTAAGTAAATAATTTATACTTGGTAAAATTTATTTTTTTTTGGAATAATTCACAGAGAGGAATTTGTTAAATGTGTACAAGAAAATGTTCTTCAGTATATGGATGTACCTACTAGAGAAGGAGCAAAACTTGACCTTCTCTTGGGAAACAAGGCAGAGCAAGTGATTGTGGTGTCAGTGGGGAACGACTTTGGGACCAGTGATCATAATCTATTAGTTTTAAAATACTTATGGAAAAGGATAAACTTGATGTTAAAACTCTAAGTTGGAGTAAGACCAATTTTGATAGTATTGGACAAGAGCTTTCAAAAGTTGATTTGGAGAGGCTGTTCGCAGGTAAAGGGACAGTTGGAAAGTGGAAGGCCTTCAAAAATGAGATAATGAGAATCCAGAGGCATTATGTTCTTGTTAGTGTGAAGGGCAAGGGTTGTAGGTGTAGGGAATGCTGGGTAACTAGAGAAATTTGAGGCTCTGGTCAAGTAGAAGGAGACATTCAGGAGGTATAGACTGCTGAGATCAAGCAAATCCTACTCAGCGTATAAGGACAGTCTACTCAAGCGGGATGTCAGAATGGCAAAAAGGGGACAAAACGGCTTTGGCAAATAAGGCTAAGGAGAATCCATAGAGATTCTATAAATACATTAAGGGCAAAAGAGTAACAATGGAGAGCATAGGGCCCCTTAAAGATTAACAAGACCGTCTATATATGGAACTGCAGGAGATGAGTGAGATACTAAACAATTAATTTGCATCAGTATTTAATGTGGAGAAGGATATAAAAACTAGAAAACTTGGAGAAATAAACGGTGATATGTTGAAAAGCCTCTATATTACAGAGGAGGCAGTGCTGAATATCTTAAAATGCATTAAGATGGATAGATCCTCAGGAGGTGATCAAGGATATCTTTGAACTTTGTGGGAAACTAGGGAAGTGATTGCTGGGCCCCTTACTGAGATATTTGTATCATCTCTAGCTACAGATAAGGTGACAGAAGATTGGAAGGGTGGCTAATATGGTGCCATTATTTAAGAAAGGTGGTAAGGAAAAGCTAGGGAACTATAGACAGGTGAGCCTGATGTCAGTGGTGTGTAAGTTGTTGAATATGATTCTGAGGGACAGGATTTGGCATGGGATATATAGATTAGGATGTCAACATGGCTTTGTGCATGGGAAATCATGTCTCGCTAATTTGATTGAGTTTTTAGAAGAAATGACAAAGAGGATTAATGAAGCCAGAACAGTAGCCATTGTCTATATGGACTTCGATAAGGTTCTGCAGCAAGACTGGTTAACAAGGTTAGATCACATGGAATCCAGGGAGAACTAGCCATTTGGATAGCTAGGAGGTAAAGGGTGCTGGTGGAGAGTTGCTTTTCGAACAGGAGGCCTGTGATCAGTAGTGTGCCGGGTCCACTGCTCTTCTGTCGTTTATGTAAAAGATTTGGCTGTGAATATAGAAGGTATAGTTAATAAGTTTGCAGATAACACTAAAATTGGTGCATGGACAGTGAAGAAGATTATCCCAGAGTACAACGACACTGTGATCAGAGGGCCGAGGTGTGGCAGATGGAGTGTAATTTAGATAAATTTGAGGTTTTGCATTTTGGAAAAGCAAATCAGGGCAAGTCTTATGCACTTAATGTAGGGTCCTGTGGCGTTTTGCTGAACAAAAGAGTCCTTAGGGTGTAGGTTTACAGTTCTTTGAAGGTGTACTCATTGGTAGGGTAGTGAACAATGTGTTTGGTATGCTTGATTTTACTGGTCAGTGCACTGTGTACAGGAGTTGGGAGGTCATATTGTGGCTGTACTGGATATTGGTTAGGTCACTTCTGGAATTTGTGTTCAATTCTGGTCTGCTTCCTGTAGGAAAGATGTTGTAATACTTCAAAAGGTTCAGAAAAAAATTAATGAGGATGTTGCCGGAATTGGATTGTTTGAGCTGTTGGGAAAGGCTGAATTGGTTGGGGCTATTTTCCTTGGAGCATTGGAGGCTGAGAGGTGACATTATAGAGATTTATAAAATCATGAGGGGCATGGATAGGGTGAATAGCCAAGGTCTTTTCTCCAGCATAGGGAGTCCAAAATAAGAGACCATAGCTTTAAGCTGAAAGGGGTAGAAAGGACCTGAGGGGCAATTTTTTCACACAGAGTGTGGTATATGTATGGAATGAGTATGTCAGAGGAAGTGGTGGGTCCAGTACAATTATAACATTTAAAAGGCATCTGGACAGGTCCATGAATAGGAAGGGTTTAGTGGCGAATGGGCCAGATGGGACTAGATGAATTTAGGAAATCTCATTGTCATGGACAAGTTGGACTGAGGCTCTGTTTCTGTGCTGTATAACTCTATGACACTGATACATAATCAGTAACATAATCTTATAATTTGGCTTACTAAGAAAGCAAACTTCTTGCTCCAGCAAATATATTTGGTAATTTATTGACTGTTTTGCAGAATATGAATGCAATTCGACAGAATAACCTAATCCATTCTGGTTTTGTGTTTGGCATATTATAAATACCAACAACTGGCAGCAACTTCTCTTTATATGTTGAGAATGAAAAAATTATAATGTTTATGAAGAGAATTCCATAGCTTTCAACCTAGGCAGCTGAAAACATGACCACCAATGATGGAGCAATTAAAATCAGGGTCCCCAGGAGGCCAGAATTAGATAAGTGCACATATCCTATGTTTAAACAGTCCCTTTCAATTTAAGATAAAATAGAACAGCTTGGAATGGTGGGATGGTATGAACTCTGCCTGGTAATAAAATCATGTGACCTGGTTGCTATGGGTACAGGGGCCCATGTCAAAACCAGTTCAGATAGGGATGAGCTTTAACACCTTTAAAAGAAGTAGGCAGCTCAGACTGAAAGATATTGGGGAGTAAACTCAGAACAGATGCTGCTGTGCCATGAAGAAGAAAAGGACTTTCTTTTTGGTTAGCCATCATATCCACTGGTGTGGATGAAGCCTACATTCAAAGAGACAAGAATCACAAAATTTAGAGACCACAGAATGATAAGAGAGGATGTCACAATGGGTCATCCATTTGTTTATGCTCAAAGGGTTGTGTACTGGGGCTTGAAAGATTCATCTTGTCAAAGCAGGAAGAAGGATCCAGTTAATACCAGGAGGCTTTGAACTTTAAACTCCCTGTGAACATGTAGTGCTAAGTTTAATCTGTAAACGCAACATGGGGTTTTCCACTATTTGTAGAAGTTATGGAAGGAATGCCTTTTCTCTAGGGCATTGGTTGCCTCTTAAATAAGGAGAATGGGGCAGTCAGCAATGTATAGACGCAAACACGCAGGAATGAAAGAAGCAATCTGATTTTCAATTTGTTGAAATTGCACTGGCTAGGGCAGAGGTAAAAGACAGTACAATGCTTGCACATTATGATGTATCTAAAGAGATAATGTTGCCAGGACTGGAGAATTATAGCAATGGTTCAGCTGTTGTTGTTTTCAACTGAAACAAACAAAGCTAAGGGATATTTGATTGAGATGCTCAAGATTATGAGGAACCTGGTTAGAGTGGATGTGAAAGGCCAATCTCCCTTAGTAGAAGGGTAAATGACTGGAGGATGGTTGGGGATCTGAAAGTGTCTTAACAGGTAGTAGAGACAGAAAAAAATGTTTGGATATGCATCTAAAGTACTTCAGGGATATGAACCAAGTGCTGAAAATTGGGATTAGGCTATGTGATTTGTTTATCACTGCTATATATATTTCTACATCTTTCAAATGTTCTAAGTATCTAAAGATAAGGAGTGTGCAGGGATGTGGGGAAGGGAACTGGCAGTATGTGAACTGATCCTGAGGTGGGTCAGCACAGACATGGTGGGCCATGATCGCCCACATAATGTGCTAAAGTGTTTCTGCAATGTTTAGTTGATGTTGATTTAATTTGGTTTATTATTGTCACATGTACGTAAGTACAGTGAAAAATTTTGTTTTGCATGCAGTTCAGGCAGATCATAACATTGAAAGGTCATAGGGTGATTGAACAGAGTGAAGAGTACAAAGTTACAGCTGCACAGAAAGTGTACAAAAAGCAAGATCAACATTAGCTTTGAAATTTGAGAGGTCCATTCAGAAGTCTAATAACAGCAGGGAAGAAAGCTGTTCTTGAATCTTCTGCCTGGCGGAAGAGGTTAGAAGACAATATCACTGAGATGGGAGGGGTCGTTGATGATGTTGACTGCCTTTTCATGGCATCAAAAAGTATAGATAGATGGAAGGTTGGCTTGCATGATGGACTGGGCTGTGTTCGCAACTTTCTGTAGTTTCTTACAGTTTTGGGCAGAGCAGTTGCCATTCCAAGCTGTGATGCATCCAGAAAGAATGCTTTCTATATGGTGCATCTGTAAAAGTTGGTGAGGGTCCTTACTGACATGCCAAATTTGACTTTTGGTGAGAAAAAGGTAATCTTGTCTTGTGATATTTTTGAACAAGTCACTATCAAATTAATATCTCTTGGTAAACATTATCAGTCTGAGGGTATCATAGGAAATAAGAGCAAGAGTAGGCCATAAGACACTGTCGTCTTCACCATTCAACTAGATCATGACTGATCTCCTACCTCGATGCCACTCCTACACTATGGTTCAATGACCGAGCCTACCTGGGTCTATACTGGGATTGTAACACTTGAACAAGGGTTTCAATAGCAGATGAGTGCAGCCAGGGTAGAGTCAGCTGATGTTATGGATGTAGAAACAGGCATACTTAGAGTTTTTGCAGGTACATGATTGGAAGCTCATCTTTGGATCAACTTTGAAGCCAGAGTCTCAGTCTGGTTCAGCCTTAGATGGGTACCAGAATGAAGTATGGAATTGGTACTGAGGGAAGAGAGTTTTTAGCATAAAACTAAGACAATGGTTTCTGTCTTTCCAATCTTTGTCAGAGGAAATTTCTGCTGATCCAGTAATGGATGTCTGGCAGACAGCCTGATTAGGTCAGCAGAACTGGAGGAATTAACAGAGATGGTGAGTAAAACTGGGTGGTGACAGCGTATGTGTGAAAACCAATGTTTTTTTTTAGTTAAGGTATTATTTGAATTGCTTCAACTCTATATTTCAGGGAATAATGATTCAAGTTTTCCAAGGAATTGAGGGAATAATGTATGTATGTATGACAAACTCATTTCAGGTCAAAATAGGCAGACACATTTTGACAGGCTAAGGAAGTTACTGCAACGATTATAAAACGTGCCATGTTTAATACTTTTGTTGAGTACTCAAGTCACAGAGTAAACAAAGATGGGTTACATCCAACCAAGGGTAAAAGTTCAAGTAATAAGAAATCAGTCGCACCCTCAGAATATTTCTGAGCTCAGATCATTTTTGGGTTTAATGAATTGTTTCAGTATAATTCGTTACAAATTGAGCAATGTTATTTCATCCATTCAACAAACTCTTGAATTAAGGGTGTTCTGTGGTTGTGGATGGTGGAGTGTATCGAAGCATTCAAGTTGTGGAAAAGTAAATTGGAAGATGACACAATGCTTGTACACCACCATGGACCAAAATAGATTGGTGGCATGTGATGCCCCTCCATGCAGAGTAAGTGCTGTAATCATCATGTGTTGGATAATGATGAGGAGAGGCTGATTATATTTGCCTGATGCACTCAGTGCCAGTGAGCAAAACTGCACTTAGGATATAAAATATTATCTTTGATGTTTCCAAATACCTGTATGGCCATAGTTTCATAATTAAACTTGATCATAAGCCACATGACGGCTATTTTCAATCCAAAAGCCCCATTGCCCACTTTAGCTAAAGCCTAAATTCAGAGCTGAGCTTTGGTTTTGTCTGGTTATAAGTATCGCATTAAGTACAGGTAATGGTAGGTCATTGTACTGTCCATGCAATATGTAGATTACCATCCCCATCCAAAGTAGAACCCAACAATGAAGATAGATTTTTAATTTAAAATGTAGACGTATTGCCAGTCACAGCAGATGACATTGGTAGAACAACTCATGAGAAACTACGGATTGTAAGGTTGTATGACTATAATGCAGCAGGTAGAAAATGCAAACACTGGATTTAGAAATTAGACCCTTTTTTTCTGTAATAATTTTTTAATTGACGAAGGTTGTGTTTTGTGGGGAGCTAGAGTCGTAATTCTGAGAAGATACATATCAGAATGATCTTCATGATCAACATTTAGGGATGAGTTTGACGAAGAACGTGGTGAGAAGCTGTCTTTAGTGGTCAGATAAGATAGATTACAGTGTTTCACTGAGTCTTCTGTCATTAGTGGTACCTTTGCAAGCATGGAAAACACCATCTGCAGTGTGCCAGAGGCTGCAAATCAACTTTTCAGAATTTGAATGTTGGTTATGATAGATACTGAAGTAAGATGAAGTATTTCTGATGAATCTAACAACACAAATATAACTTTAGAGTTGGATTCAGGTTGATAGTTGTTCAGGGGTTTCCAGAGTTGATTGTGTCAGACAACAAACCTAAGTTTTGTTCAGGAGACTTCTAAAATTTAATAAGAATGAATAGAGTAAAACACACGAGGGCCACACTATATCACTCTGCTTTGAATGCAGCAGCAAAAAAATAGTCATTAAAATGTCAACCTTTTGCATGTTCAGTCATGACATTTGGTCATGGAAGGATTGGCTTAGTAGATGTAGATCATGTTTTCCTTCAGAGGTTCATGAAGAAGAAGCACTTTGAGAGTATCAGAGGCGTTTAATGAATTGGATAGTTGAGATATGGGTAGAGTGTCAATAGTTAATCCAACAAAAAATAATTGAAACCTGTTCAGATCTGAATCAGAGTTAGACAGACAGGTCTCATGAATTGGAACATTGAAGTGAAGATTAAGGGCAAAATCAGTCGTCGCTATAGGGGAAGCTTCTCAGTTCAAGATGGGTAAAGGTCCATCCTGAAATTCTTGAAGTCTGAGTCAAGAATCCTTTTAGGAACAGAAAACTGATAGTTGGAAAGCAAGAGATTTATATAAGCATTGTGAACATATGGGGAGAGAGTAGTGTAATAACATCCCCTTGTGGCCATTTGTATATGTGTATATACCAGAATAAACTGTTCTTTTGTTGTGTTGACTTTTCCTTTATTATACATTATTTTAGCTTGTCCTACAAGGATATCACAAATACTGTCGAAGGATAGCATCTAGATTAGATATAAAAAGTCAAGGATATATCTTGGGGAACACTGGAGGTAATTATTCAGGAATGGGAAGAGTAGTTATTGCAGTTGTTAATCTAGCTATGATTAGATCGATGAGAATGGAACCAGGAGAGTCTAATAGTCGCTGGGCATTATAGGATTTCTTTAACTTTATAATGTTTGAAAATAGCACCAATTAACTCTGCGATTTGGTGTAGTGCATAACAGTGCTAATGAGATATTTCTGCTGTTACTTCACGAAGGTTTTATTACATTCAAGTAACTGGAATGGTCCGGTTCTTGCATGTGTTTTGTGTTCTTTTAGGCTTTAAATGGCTGAGTTAAAAACTGGAGTTAATTATCAGAACCATGAGGCAAAAGTGATCTTTTGACTTTTCAAAAAAAAATGACGGATATTAGCTATTGTTAGTATACCTTAAACAGCATTAGTCTGGCAAACTTAAGTCAACATTGCTTTACCCCAAAGAAGTAAAGAGGATTAAGGCTAGGCACCTTGATTTTGTATTTAATTACTTTCATATATTGACCTTGCCTATTCAAAAGAAACCAGTTCTGAATGTCTATTTTAATTCGTCAAATTTTATTAAATGTATTCCATGTGAATGGAATGTATTCTTGAATCCTTTGGGAATCAGAATTAATCCTGTATACTGTCAAGTGTGCTGGGGTCATAATCACGAGTTGAACAAATTTTATATTTGGGGATCTCCTGTGTATATTCCATTTATACCACACAGGGATTGAAGAAACTAAAATAGTTTTCATTTCCAGGTTTTCCTGTTTCACTATTTTTCTCCAGATGTTTGTTGGGTTATGGTTGACTAGTAATTGGATAAGATTGTATCAAAAATAAGTTTTAATAAAACCAGTGGAAGTGCCATTTCTTTCGTTACTGTTAAACATTATTAAACAGTAGGCCATTTATTGTACCATTTACCTGAATATCTGAAAAAAAATGTTTTAGAAAGAAAATACAGCTCACATCTGGTAACTCAAAATCCCTTCTTAAGTCAGTATGATGAATTCAATAACGCAAGACATTTTTTTCCTGTGAAAGTATCTAGAAATATTGACACATTTTAGATTTTCCTGACATTGCAAAACAAGAAGTCCTAACACTGTACAGCACGAAAATAAAATCCATCAACAAATGCAGAAAAATATGGAGAACTGGTAAAAGTTTGGTAGAAATCTGCCCTTCTGGGTACCCTGGCATCCTTTCAATTATCCCCTGCCCCAGAGCCCAGAGAGTCTAATTTGAAACTTGTTATTGTCCATTCCTTTTTAACTTCTTTGCTTGGCCTGGATTTTGTGATCAGAAAAGTGACAAGGTGATCAGTGCTTGAGCTCAGTAAATCGGACAGCTACATCTGGTTCCACCACATATATTGAAGCTCAAAAAAATCAGGAAGTTGCTTCAAATCTGCTGTACTCCTTCATAAGCTTTGCTGCATCAGAAGCTAGCTAATGGATTTGGCATTAAAAAATACATGATGGATGTGAAGTCACTTACCCACTAAACACCTCAGAAAATAATTAAGGCTGCTGTCTTCAAGTGTGCCTACTTTTGTTTTAAAGTAATGATAAGTCTTAATTATTCTGATACTAAAAATGTAATTTTACTCCCTCTGAATGCAAGTATAATCCTGAACAATATAGTCTGAAAGCTGTGCACGGCCACATAAAACCCAGAAGGCACCATGCAGTTGTCACTTTTGTGACTGCAGAAAAAAAAGTGGTTCCAGATGATGAAATGAGCAGCCATGCACAGTGAGACATTAGCTTAGAGTGCTAGAGACTGCTGCTGGGTGAGGAGTGTGGAGCTGTGGTACATTTGAGCAGGTTGGCAGTGACAGATTGATGTTATGTGGATAAGAGATGTTACATAGAGATACAACCATTAACCTTAGCCACCCATGTGAAGTTATTAGACTTCTTGGTGCACTGCCACCAAGTCCTGGGAGATGCAGGAGAATGATCGCTGCACCCATTCATTCAGAGGTTAGTTCTTGTTCTTGAATTCGCTTTTGGCATGTGGACATCACTAGCTAGACCAGCATATAGTGTCTATCTCTAATTGTCTCTGAGGAGTTGGTGGTGAGCTGCCTTTTTAAACTGTTGCAGTCCTTCAGGAGTAGGCACACCCATAGTGCAATACAGCAGGAGGTGCCAAGATTCCAATCCCATAACTGCATCCAGAATGTTGTGTACATTGTTGGTCTTATTACCTACGAAGGATAGAATTTCATGAGAGGCAGTTCAGAAAAGATTCAGATGATCAATTGTTAGAATTGAGAGATTATTTGAGAAGGAAACCTTAAACAGGTTGGGTTTATACCTATTGAAGTTGAAAACCTTGAGTGGTCATCTTATTTGAACAGATCAAATTCAGATGGAACTTAATAAGTTGGATTGTAGAGTAATAGGGTATGGAACTAGAAGAGTGCAAATTTCTTGAAGGAGATTAGAGAAAGAAAGTACCCAGATCATTGGAAGGATGCAAATATGAGAATGAAAATTTTACAATAGAGGCCTTGCTAACCTGGGAGCAAATGTTTAAACAGTGAGCAATGAGATGATGAGTGAATTGTATTTGGGTATTAGTTAAGAAGGCAGCAGAGCTTTGCATGTCCACAGATTTAGAAAACATAGAACAGAGGAGGCTTGTTAAGTAATCAAACCAAAGGTAACAAGCATTGATAGGTGTTTCAGCAATGGATGAGCTGAGGTAACAACAATGACTGCAGATGCTGGAAACCAGATTCTGGATTAGTGGTGCTGGAAGAGCACAGCAGTTCAGGCAGCATCCAAGGAGCTTCGAAATCAACGTTTCGGGCAAAAACCCTTCATCAGGAATAAAAAAAGCTGATGAGCTGAGGTAGACAGAGGGCCAAGCATTGGTATAATAATGGAAATGGGTACAGCACAGATATTTGGACAAATCACATCTTGAGATCAAGGTTGCGAGGAATCTTGTTCACTCTCGGAGCAAGATGGAGTTTGTGGCTAGAGAATAGAATCTGCCTGAGGGTGGAAGACAAAGACCTCAGTCTTTACAGTATTTCTTTGGAGTATGTTGACCAGTGCAGTGCCACAAGGATCTGTGCTGGGTCCTCTACTTTTTGTCATTTACATAAATGATTTGGATGCGAGCATAAGAGGTACAGTTACTAAGTTTGCAGGTGACACCAAAATTGGAGGTGTAGTGGACAGTGAAGAGTGTTACCTCAGATTACAACAAGATCTGGACCAGATGGGCCAATGGGCTGAGAAGTGGCAGGTGCAGTTTAATTCGAATTAATGCGAGGTGCTGCATTTTGGGAAAGCAAATCTTAGCAGGACTTATGCACTTAATGGTAAGGTCCTAGGGAGTGTTGCTGAACAATGATACCTTGGAGTGCAGGTTCATAGCTCCTTGAAAGTGGAGTCGCTGGTAGATAGGTTAGTGAAGAAGGCGTTTGGTATTCTTTCCTTTATTGGTCAGAGTACAGGAGTCGGGAGGTCATGTTGCAGCTGTACGGGACATCGGTTAGGCCACTGTTGGAATATTGCGTGCAGTTCTGGTCTCCTTCCTATTGGAAAGATGTTGTGAAACTTGAAAGGGTTCAGAAAAAAATTACAAGGATGTTGCCAGGGTTGGAGGATCTGAGCTACAAGGAGAGGCTGAACAGGGTGGGGCTGTTTTCCCTGGAGCGTCGAAGGCTGAGGGATGACCTTATCAGAGGTTTACAAAATTATGAGGGGCATGGATAGGATAAATAGGCAAGTCTTTTCCCTGAGTTGGGGAAGTCCAGAACGAGAGGGCATAGGTTTAGGGTGAGAGGGAAAAGATATAAAAGAGACCTTTGGGACAACATTTTCACGCAGTGTGGTACGTGTATGGAATAAGCTGCCAGAGGATGTGGTGGAGGCTGGTACAATTGTAACATTTAAGAGGCATTTGGATGGGTATATGAATATGAAGGGTTTGGAGGGATATGGGCAGGGTGCAGGCAGGTGGGACGAGATTGGGTTGGGATATCTGGTCGGCATGGACAGGTTGGACCGAAGGGTCTGTTTCCATGCTGTACATCTCTATGACTCTATGTTGTTATTCATTCAAAATCAGATGCCAGATAAGCAGTCTGACCACAGAGAGCAGAGAGGTAGGAAATTTGTAAAGAGTCAAAGATCTATAAATGCACATAGAAACTGACATTGCATTTCAAATGATCTCAACAAGTGCAGCTCAGCTAAATGGTATTTCACACTAACTGTTGGTTTCCAAAGCAGTGTAGTATTAGCAAGTTTCTTTGAAGGAAATTTTCATCCTGCTTGTCCCCTCCATAAAGCTGGTCTGCACATGACTTTGTGCATTATGTGATGAAGATTGTATTTTTATTTATCTCTGGATTTGTGACAATATCATTGGCAAAAACACATTTCAAGTATTTCTGGTTATGAGCATTAAGCATGTCATGCATATTTATTAACTGTCCTCACACTTCTAGGTCCTGTTTTATTTAGATTTCTCTCGCTCTCTCTCTCGTTCTTGCTCTCTCTCTTTCTACCCCGGAGCTTGATCGATGGGAATCAGGAAGGCAGGCGGACCTCCAACTTATGCCCTCCCACCCACTTGAACAGCACCTGCCCCCTCTCCTGAACCCACCTTTGAGTCGGGCATAAAATTCTGTACACTTTGCACAAATGCATGTATAATGCCAACATTGAAGTTTAAGGTACAAGATTGTAACTTTGTGCACTAAATTATGATTGTATTCATTTTGTGAGGATCTGTAACCTAACTACAATTGATTCATTGTCAAATTTGACTTGAGGGAATTAGCATATTTGCAAAGTCCTGAATAATTTTTGTATGGAAATATTTTTATTGGGTTTTGTTTTGAACTTGACAGGTTACTCCTGAACTCTGTTGCAACAGTCTAAACGTTATCTGTTTCATCTGTGGTTTACAGAGATCCTGAGGCAAGCAACAAATATTCTACGAGCATGCCAAATATTTAGCAGGATTCCGTCTGCTATGAGTTCCTCTTACTGTCATTTCCAGTTTAGCAGCCAAAAAAAATGAGCACAAATTGGCACAATCATGGTTTCACCGTGAAAAGCTTTCAAACATGAATCGTAAAAGTGCAACAATACATTTTTCAAAGTTTACATGTTTGTGAAGATTTTTCTTATGCTGTTGGTTGAAAAGAATTTTCAACAACTGCTATTTTGCCTACAAATAAAATATGAAAAGTAACAAAAATTGGAATGAATTACAGCAAAATCTGGAACATTTCAATCGCACAACTAGGGCTGTAGATAGGGCTTTAAACTGATGTCTGGGGGGGTGGGGGGGGAGGGGGGGAGGGGCGGGCATTCCAGGATAAGGAAAATTAGAAAACCCAACTTAAACAAGGAGGAGGTAAGAGTGCAGGTTAGCGATGTAGTAGATAGTTACCAGACAATAAAGGTGAAGTACAGAACAGGTAAATATCTTTATGAACCAAGGAATTTTTTTAAAAACCACAGGGTTCGGTCCTTGGACCCCTGCTATTTACAATCTCCATTAGCAACTTTGATACATGGATAGACGGCTCTACAGCCAAATTTGTGGATGACACCAAAAATAGGTGGGATGGTAAATTGCAATGATGGAAATTTAACAGTGGGATAAATTTAAAGGCTTTGTATAGGAATGCATGAAGCATTCGAAACAAAATTAGTGCGTTAGTAATGCAAATAGAAACAGAAGGGTACGATTTGGTAGTTAGACATGGTTATAAGGAGACCAGGTCTGGGAATTGAATATCCAGGAGTACTCAGCATTTTGGAAAAATAGACTGAAAGGAAAAGGAGATGGTGTAATCTTGCTGGTGAAGGAAGGGATCCGTGCTGTAATGTGAAATGATATGGGAGATCAAGATGTGGAATCAGTCTGGGTAGAACTAAGAAACAGTAAAAGAATAAGTACTTGGGAGTAATCTGTAAGTCCCCAAACAGTGGTTCTGCAGTGGGGCACAGTGAAACCGGGAATTATTAGAGGCTTGTCAGAAAGATATGTACAGATTGGAAGAGTTAAATTGGCAAGGGTAGCGTGGAGGCAGAATTCATTGAATGTATTAGAGGTTGTTTCTGAGAACAGTGTGTTGTGCAACCAACCAGGAAGCAGGCTACTTTGGTGGGGGGGAGAGGTTAAAAAAAATCCATGGGTAAGCAAAGAGGTCAAGGACAATATAAAGTCAAAAAACGAAGGTATACCAGATTGCAAAGACTAGTGGCAGGCTGGAAGATTGGGAAACTTTCAAACATAAAGGGATACTCAAAATATTAATAAACGTGCTAAGGTAAATTATTGAAAGAAAACTAGCTCAAAATATCAAAAAGCATAGCAAAAGCTTTTGTAGGTATATAAAAGTTGCTCATGTGAATGTTGATCCCTTGGAAGATGAAACCGGAGAGTTAATAGTGAGGAACACCGAGATGACAGAGATGCTGAATCTGTACTTTGCCTCAGTTTTCACTGTAGGGGACGAGAGTACCATTCCTGTTAGAATGGGCAAGTCAGAGGCAATACATAAGGTAGAACTTAGAAAATCAACATCAATAGGGAAAAAGTATAAACAAGCCATTAGGATTAAGGACAGTCACATCCCTGGGCCTGATGGCTTACATCCTAGGGTATTAAAGGAAGTGGCAGCAGAGATATTAGATTCATTGGTTACAATGTTCCAAAATTCCCTGGACAATGGAAAGGTTTTAGTGGGTTGAAAAATGGCTAATATGACTCCGTTATGCAAAAAGGGAGGGGGCAAAATATGAGTAATTACAGACCAGTTAGTTTAACATCAGTTATCAAGGAAGTAATGTCAGGGCATTTGAAAAGTTAAAACACTATCATCAGAGTCTGCATGGTTTTATGAAGGGCAAATCACATTTAACTAATTTGCTACAGTTCTTCTAAGATATAACAAGCCAAGTGGATAATGAGGGTCCTGCAGATATAATATATCTGGAATTCCAGAAGGCATTTGATAAGGTGCCACAGAAAAGGGTAATTCACAAGGTTGGATCACATGGGATTAAGGATAGTTTATCAGCTTGGATAGATGACTGGCTGATGGACAGAAGACAGAGAGTTGAGATTTTTTTTTGGATGGCAAGATGTAACTAGTGAAGTGCTACAGGGTTCGGTCCTTGGACCCCTGCTATTTACAATCTCCATTAGCAACTTTGATACATGGATTGACGTCGGTATAGCCAAATTTGTGGATGACACCAAAAATAGGTGGGATGGTAAATTGCAATGAGGAACTAAGGACCTTACAAAAGGATATAGAGAGGTTAGGAGAGTGGGCCAAAATATGGCAAATGGAGTTTAATGTGAATAAGTGTGAAGTCATGCATTTGGGCTGAAAAAATGGGAAGGTGACCAATTATCTAAATGAGGAAAGTCTTTGGAGTGCTCTGGAGCAGGGGGATCAAGGTGTATTTGTTCACGAATCACAGAAAACCAGCATGCTGGTACTGCAGATAACAAAGAAAGCAAATGAAATGTTGCCTTTTATAGGTAAAGGAATAGAATATAAAGGGAAGGAAGTATTGTTGCAACTATACAAGGTGAGACAACACCTGGAGTTCTGTGCAGTTTTGGTCTCTTATTTGAGGAATGATGTAGTGGCATTGAAAGCAGTTCTGAGGAGGTTCAATAGATTGACCCCAGAGATGAGGAGTTTGTCATATAAAGAGAGACTCAACAGTTTAGGCCTGTACTGTCTGGAATTTAGAAGAATGAAGGAGATCAATTTAAGGTATTCAAGATGATAAAAGGTGTTGGTAAAATAGACGTGGAGTGGATGTTTTCTCTTTGGGGCATTCAAGGATGAGAGGTCAGAGTCTTAGAATAAGGGGTATCAAATTTAAAACAGAGTTGAGGAGAAACTACTTCTCTTCAAGGGATGTGAATCTGTGGAATTCGCTACCCGAAAGTGTGGTGGATGCTGGGACAGTGATTGAATTTAAGGGGGAGTTAGATTTTTAATTGGTAGTGGGTCGAAGGGATATGGAGAGAAAGCAGGAAAATGGGGTGAGGAGCAGATGAGTCATGATCAAATGGTGGAGCAGACTCAATGGGCTGAATGAGCACAGCAGTTCAGGCAGCATCCAACAAGCAGTGAAATCAACGTTTCGGGCAAAAGCCCTTCAACGTTGATTTCGCTGCTCGTTGGATGCTGCCTGAACTGCTGTGCTCTTCCAGCACCACTAATCCAGTATTTGATTTTCAGCATCTGCAGTCATTGTTTTTACCTCAATGGGCTGAATGGCCTAATTCTGCTCCTATATCTTATGAACCTACGAACTAATAAAGGCCCCTCAAAGAAATTTCTGGTTATGATTAGAATAATAATCACAGATCCACTCCACAGTTTAACACACTATATTTTGCATTTTGTTCATTTTTAATCTGTTTTGAAGGTAAAACAGTGCGAAAGTTTAAACATTTTGCTCTTTTATTTTTTATATATATAGTCTATATATCTGACACCTGCATGTATTCTGGTTCTCACTCCTGGTCAGAACCAATCTGTCTGAAGATTAGGAATGAGAGTAAAGTGAAAGGTAACCAACTTCATAATGTAGCGCTCTGAAAAACAAATCATATATTGAATAGCAGAAATAATCAAAACATAATTGATTTGACTGAAATTTGCTTCCCAAACAATATGAAGAGCAGTATTGCTTGTCAATACAACATGCTATTGTATGCATGGATCATATAGAAAAGATAACTGTGGATTCATCTTTGAGAAAATATCCAGTAGTACAAAGAACAAAGAAAGTTTACAGCCCAGGAACAGGCCCTTCAACCCTCCAAGCCTGTGCCAATTCAAATGCACTGTCTAAACTTATCGCCCAATTCCTAAGGATCTGAATCCCTCTGCACCCCACCTATTCATGCATGTGTCCAGATGCACCTTAAATGAATCTACCGTGCCTGCCTCTATTACCTCTGCTGGCAACGCGTTCCAGGCACCTACCACCCTCTGTGTAAGTACTTGCCGTGTGTGTGTCCCCCTTAAACTTTTAACCTCTCACCTTGAACGCGTGACCTCTTGTTTTGAATCCCTCACCCTGGGGGAAAAAAGCTTCGCTCTGTCCACCCTGTCTATACACTTCATGCTTTTGTAGACCTCAATCAGGTTCCTCCTCAATCTCCTTTTTCCTAATTAAAACAATCCTAATCTACTCAACCTCTCTTCATAGCTAGCACTTTCCATACCAGGCAACATCCTCGTAAACCTTCTCTGCACCATCTCCAAAGTGTCCACATCCTTTTAGTAATGTGGCAACCAAAACTGTACACAGGATTCTAAATGCTGCTGAACCAAAGTCTTGTACAATTTTAACATGACCTGCCAGCTCTTATACTCAATATCCCATCTGATGAAGGCAAGCATACCATATGCCTTCTTGACCACACTCTCCACCTGTGCAGCCACCTTCAGGGTGCAATAGACCTGAACTCCCAGATCTCTCTGCTCATCAACTTTTCCCAAGGCTCTTCCATTTGCAGTTTAGTTCACTCTAGAATTAGACTTCCCAAAATGCATCACCTCACATTTGCTTGGATTGAACTCCCTCTGCCACTTCTCCGCCCAACTCTCCAGTCTATCTATATTCTCCTGTATTCTTTGACAGTCCCCTATGCTTTCTGCTACTCCAACAATCTTCGTGTCATCTGCAAACTTACTGATCAGACCACCAATTCTCTTTTCTCGATCATTTATGTATATCACAAATAACAGCGGCATGATCCCTGTGGAACATCACTGGTCACTTTTCTCCATTTCGAGAAATGGACACGACTTAAGGGCGGCACGGTGGCACAGTGGTTAGCACTGCTGCCTCACAGCGCCAGAGACCTGGGTTCAATTCCCACCTCAGGCGACTGTCTGTGTGGAGTTTGCACGTTCTCCCCGTGTCTGCATGGGTTTCCTCCGGGTGCTCCGGTTTCCTCCCACAGTCCAAAGATGTGCAAGTCAGGTGAATTGGCCATTCTAAATTGCCCGTAGTCTTAGGTAAGGGGTAAATGTAGGGGTATGGGTGGGTTGCGCTTCGGCAGGGCGGTGTGGACTTGTTGGGCCGAAAGGCCTGTTTCCACACTGTAAGTAATCTAATCTAGTCTAAGTAATCTAATCTAATCTACTGTCTGTCTCCTGTTGCTTCGCCAATTCTTTATCCACCTAGCTCCAACACCCTGCACACCATGTGACTTCACTTTCTCCATTAGTTTACCATGAGGAACCTTATCAAACACCTTACTGAAGTCATCTATAGCCCTTCCTTCATCTCTCAACTTGGTCACTTCCTCAAAGAACTCTGTTAAATTGGTAAGGCATGATCTCCCCCACAAAAAAAACCATGTTGCCTATCACTGATAAGCCCATTCTCTTCCAAATATTAATAGATCCTATCCCTCAGTTCCTTCTCCAGCAATTTTCTCACCACTGACATCAGGCTCACTGGTCTGTAGTTACCTGGAATATCTTTACTACCCTTCTTGAACAGGGGGACAACATTAACAACTCTCCAGTCCTCCGGCACTTCACCTGTATTTAAGAATGCTACAAAGATGTCTGTCAGGGCCCCAGCTATTTCCTCTCTTGCCTCAGTAACCTGGGATAGATCCCATCCGGTCCAGGGTATTTGTCCACCTTAATATCCTTTATCTTACCCAACACATCCTCCCTCCTTATGTCAACGTGATCCAAAGTAAACAAACTTCTGTCTCCAATTTCAACATTCATCATGTCCCTGTCCTCAGTGAATACTGATGCAAAGTAATCATTGAGAATCTCACCTATTTTCTCAGGTTCCACACACAACCTTCTTGCCTTATCCTTTAGTGGACCAACCCTTTCTCTCGTTACCTTCTTGCTTCTTATAAATGATTAGAAGGCCTTGGGATTCTCTTTATTTCTGCTCGCTAAAGTTATTTCATGACTCATTTTAGTCCACTTGATTCCTCGTTTAAGCCTTGGCCTATTGTCCTGATAATCCTCCAAAGCCTGTTCTGTTCTTAGCTGCCTGAACCTTACGTACACTTCCCTTTTCCTCTTGGCCATTTGCACAATTTCTCCTGTCATCCATGGTTTACGAATCTTGTCTTTCCTATCCCTTGGTCTCAGAATTGCAAAGGACCCACTCTGTACTACATCCTCAGGAGAATTCATACTCTCAACAAACAGTATTTCAATTCCATCTCAAACGTCAAAAACTGTAAGTACAACAAACTTTTATCCACCCACCTCCATAACCAGCTCTCCTCAAACATTCCAGAAGATTGCCCTGGCCTCGGAACCATTAGCCATGCGGCTGATGCAGCTACCACCCCCCCGCTGATTGATGATGTCACTTCCGCCCCCATCATGGCCACTCCCACAACCACTTCCACCCCTCTCAATTCCTCATGCATCACACCTGACATCACTTCTGCCCTTCACATCATCGCTGATGCCACATGCTTAGTGACTTCCGCCACCCTTACTGCCTTGGTCACCACCACTTCCGCCCCCACCAGCACCACTCACCTGCATTCTGCTGACATGCCCCCCACAGACCCCACTGTCACTATCCCCACCCCCCAGAACCCTGAGGGGAATACTACCCTTGCTCATGACTCCACCCCCATTCCCCCCACCATCACAACCACTCCAGTTACAGGTTCCGTCCCCACTCCCAGCTCTATACCCACACCAAATCCCAGCTCCCAGCCCTGCCGAGTTTTCACCATCCCCCCAGACCTCCCCCTCACTGAGGACGAACGATCAGTCCTCAGAAAAGGATTCACCTTCTTCCCCTCCATCCACGCATCAATGAATTTAATACACGCTGTGACGTCGAACAATTCTTCCGTCGCCTCCACCTCCGAGCTTACTTTCACAATCAGGACTCCCGCCCACCTTCCAAGGACCCCTTCGCCTACCTCCAACACACTGCATCCACCTGGACACCCCACGTTGGCCTATTACCTGCCCTCGACCTCTTCATTTCCAACTGCCGCCGGGACATTAACCGCCTCAACCTGTCTGCCTCCCTCCCCCACTCCAACCTCTCACCCTCACAATGCGCAGCCCTCCAATCCCTCTGCTCCAATCCCAACCTCACCATCAAGTCAGCAGATAAAGGGTGGTAGTCTGGCGCACTGACCTCTACACTGCTGAAGCCAAATGTCAACTCGAGGACACCTCTTCCTACTGCCCCCCTCGACCATGACCCCTCCCCCCATGACCAAACCATCATCTCCCAGACCATACAGAACCTCATCACCTCAGAAGATCTCCCGTCCACAGCTTCCAACCTCATAGTCCGGGAACCCCGCACTGCCCGGTTCTACCTCCTTCCCAAGATCCACAAGTCTGACCACCCTGGCCGACCCATTGTCTCAGCATGCTCCTGCCCCACTGAACTCAACTCTACCTACCTTGACACTGTCCTATCCCCCCTAGTCCAGGAACTCCCCACCTACGTTCGAGACACCACCCACGCCCTCCACCACCTCCAAGACTTCCGTTTCCCTGGCCCCCAACGCCTCATCTTCACCATGGATATCCAATCCCTCTACACCTCCATCCGCCATGACCAGGGCCTCCAATCCCTCCGTTTTTTTCCTCTCCAGACGTCCCCAACATTACCCTTCCACCGACACTCTCATTCGTTTGGCCGAACTGGTCCTTACCCTTAACAATTTCTCCTTTGAATCCTCCCACTTCCTCCAGACCAAAGGGGTAGCCATGGGCACACATATGGGTCTCAGCTATGCCTGTCTCTGTTGGCTACGTCGAGCAGTTGATCTTCTGTAATTACACCGGCACCACTCCCCACCTCTTCCTCCGCTATATTGATGACTGCATTGGCGCCACCTCGTGCTCCCGCGAGGAGGTTGAGCAATTCATCAACTTCACCAACACATTCCACCCTGACCTTAAATTTACCTGGACCATCTCTGACACCTCCCTCCCCTTCCTGGACCTCTCCATCTCCATTAATGACGACCGACTTGACACTAACATTTTTTACAAACCCACCGACTCCCACAGCTACCTGGATTATACCTCTTCCCACCCTACCTCTTGCAAAAATGCCATCCCGTATTCCCAATTCCTCCGCCTCCGCCGGATCTGCTCCCAGGAGGACCAGTTCCACCACAGAACACACCAGATGGCCTCCTTTTTTAGAGACCGCAATTTCCCTTCCCACATGGTTAAAGATGCCCTCCAACGCATCTCGTCTATATCCCCCCCCCCAACCGTAACAAGGACAGAACGCCCCTGGTGCTCACCTTCCACCCTAACAACCTTCGCATAAACCAAATCATCCGCCGACATTTCTGCCACCTCCAAACAAACCCCACCACCAGGGATATATTTCCCTCCCCACCCCTTTCCGCCTTCCGCAAAGACCGTTCCCTCCGTGACTACCTGGTCAGGTCCACGCCCCCCTACAACCCACCCTCCAATCCTGGCACTTTCCTCTGCCACCGCAGGAACTGTAAAACCTGCGCCCACACCTCCTACCTCACCTCTATCCAAGGCCCTAAAGGAGCCTTCCACATCCATCAAAGTTTTACTTGCACATCCAGTAATATCATTTATTGTATCCGTTGCTCCCGATGCGGTCTCCTCTACATTGGGGAGACTGGGCGACTCCTAGCAGAGCGCTTTAGGGAACATCTCCGGGACACCCGCACCAATCAACCACACCGCCCCGTCGCCCAACATTTCAACTCCCCCTCTCACTCTGCCGAGGACATGGAGGTCCTGGGCCTCCTTCACCGCCGCTCCCTCACCACCAGACGCCTGGAGGAAGAATGCCTCATCTTCCGCCTCGGAACACTTCAACCCCAGGGCATCAATGTGGACTTCAACAGTTTCCTCATTTCCCCTTCCCCCACCTCACCCTAGTTCTAAACTTCCAGCTCAGCACCGTCCCCATGACTTGTCTGGACTTGTCCTACCTGCCTATCTTCTTTTCCACCTATCCACTCCACCCTCTCCTCCCTGACCTATCACCTTCATCCCCTCCCCCACTCACCCATTGTACTCTATGCTACTTTCTACCCACCCCCACCCTCCTCTAGCTTATCTCTCCATGCTTCAGGCTCACTGCCTTTATTCCTGATGAAGGGCTTTTGCCTGAAACGTCGATTTTGGAGCTACTTGGGTGCTGCCTGAACTGCTGTGCTCTTCCAGCACCACTAATCCAGATTCAAAAGGATGTGTCTATCCTGCACTATCTTCAACCTACCTTTGAAAGCCTCTCACATATCAAATGTGGACTTCCCTTCAAACAGCTGTCCCCAATCCACATTTCCCAGCTCCTGCTGGATTTTGATATAATTGGCCTTGGCCCAGTTTAGTACTCTTCCCTTCGAACCACTGTCATCTTTTTGGAATAAGAACTTTTAATACAAAATTTCAGTCATATTTGAGCAAGGATATAATTGTGTCAATAGAGACACTTTGACATAAATAGCAATGTAATTCAGAAGTTACGTCAGTTGTGCTCTCATGCAAAGCTGCATGAACCGACGTGCATAAGAATATATCAAACTATTGAGTCCAGGTTCAGTGTTGTTCGTGCACCATCCAGTTTCAAAAGCATTCAGATAGCCTATTGGTGTCCTAATTTATTGGTATAAATAACTATACATGGGAGTTCTCTTCATTTGGTGAAGAGTAAGTTGCAGGTCAAATTGCAACTTAGATATTTCCAACAATTTTTTGCACACCCCTTCTAGCAGTTCCAACCTGGCGTTTCCTACATCATGTGTATTCATTTTCTGATCTCGATCCTCTTTTAATATAATGACAACAAGAATTTATGCAAGGCTGTTGTCTTTTAACTCCTCTTAAAACCTGCTGGAATTCTAGAATGAGTATGTTAATCAGATCTTGTTTAACACAGCCACTAACATCGGAAAATCCATTTAGAGATGTTGAATGCCAGAGCATGAGTACTAAAACTTCTTAGAATCTGAATTTCTTTTTAACTATTTTGCAAGTGAAGTACTTAATGAATGTGCAACTAATTATTTTCAGTTATTGTTCAGGTAGTCTTTGATTTTAAATAAATCTTTAGTTTGCAACTTGGGACTTTATTCCTTTTTCTGTCTGATGCTATTTCTGATTCTGAAAGGTGTATTTTAATTGATGGGGCATGAGTGGCCAACACACCCAATGTTGACTGTGTGAGGCCCAGGTGATTTTTAATTCTAAGGCAATTGTTTCATGCTACTGACCAGATTCTTGCTCAAAACTTGGGAAAGTGGCAGCTGGATAGCAGATACTTGGGTGGCCAAACACTGCTTGACAGGGTAAAAGAGAAGGCATAGAAGTAATCTTTGGAGGGGTTATAGGAGTACCTCATCATAAGTAACAAGAAGATCTGTTATTTTCTTATGGGAACTGACAGAACACCTCTGTTTAAGGTCTTCAAAGGCACATTAAAAACATGTGCATTCCCAGTCCCAGTCATCTTCTCGCTGCCTTCACCTGACAGGAGCACTGAAGCAGTTTGCCCTCTCTGGTAAGAGATAACATTTTAGCTGCAGTCTGATGTCAACATTTGAAGGGTTTGATTGACTTTCCTGCCCGCTAAGTAATGCAGGAAGGAAACAGTAAGTTCAGGGGGAACCAATGGTTAAGTGGTTTGGTCAATTTTATCTGTCCACCAGTTTTGGTTTTTCCTCTTGGCAGTTAGGTTTAAAATCACCCCTGAATGGGTTTTCTCTACTGGGTCCATAACTGGCATGAGTCCACAGTGCACAACATTCCATTGTTCCATAGTGTTAATCTTTGAAGCTTTGTTCAGTCAATCTGCACTTCAGATGCTTAAGGTGAATTATGAATATTAAGTCAACTGGTGCATTTGCCAGATTTATGACCAGTATTTGTTCATATGGTACAAATAGAGTCTTGTGCTTAGTATGAAAGCTCATATACTGAGAATTTCAGAAATAACTACTTAACATTGTGTTAAATTCATCCTTTCATTACCATACATGTTGTTTGATGTGCTCTATCTTGATGGTCTGCATCATTCTTTTTGTTCTTTCTTTGGGTTGTTCTGCACTCCTTTGATTCTGCCCTGACCTGTACTTTCTTCTGAACTCTTCTAAGCTGCTTTCATCAAGATTCTTTACCACAGCTTTATATTTTCTGTTCTTCACTGATGGCTCACTGCTCCAATTTGTGTTTTCCCTCAGCATTGTGGTTTCTTTTTTCATTTTACTTTTGTTTCTGTTACACTAACTTGAAGAGCAAGAAGTGAAAGAACTTGAATACCAGTGAGAAGAACTGAAGTGAAATAAATTCATGAAAGACTAAACAGAAACTGCACTTGTGTATAGAAAATTAAACACAAAACAAAGGTGAATGGATATACGGTCATTGATTCACAGTATAATTGTTGCAAAACCATGTCAAGTATGTGTGAAATATCCAGTATGGTGCATTAACATCTATTTTCACCAAAAGAACTGCAGATGCTGTTAATCAGAAACCAAAACAAAAATTGCTGGAAAAGCTCAGCTGGTCTGGTAGCATCTGGGAAAATTTCCCCAGTTCTGAGCAGGGATCAATCAACCCGAAATGTTAACTCTTGATTTCTCTCCACAGAGGCTGCCAGATCTCCTGAGCTTTTTAAGCAATTTCTGTTTTTGTTTAACATCTAATTTAACATTCAGCAGGCTTGCCTATGTCACTTACTTTGTTTTCAGCATCATTTTGGATATTGACTCTCAAGGTCAGTTATTTTTGTTTGTCTATGGTATAACCTGCTGCATTTCTGTGCTGAAGTAATGCAGAAGTATGGTGTCCTTCAGGGCACTTCTAAAGACAGTAGCATTTTAACTACAACTTTGAATGGCAAATCAATGATATTGTTATTAGTTATCTGCCCTGAGCAGCATTTCCTGTTGCTAATTTATATTGTGTTATCTGCCTCTCATGGGTAACTTAATACAGTGTATGTGTTCACCTGAAGGTTCGTGACACTGGCTGTCAGTAATGCAAAATAAAGGACTCAAAGCATTTCCAGCTATGGTTAAAATATTGACTTGGCACATTCTTCAAAAAATTAAGTTGTTTGATCTGTCAAGCAGGAGATGGTCATTACCTGACAGTTGTGTGGTCCAAATTTTACTTGCCACTTATCAGTGCAAGCCTCAATGTTCAGGTCGTGCTACATCTGGATTCAGATTGCTTCAGTGCTGAGGATTCACAAATAGTGTTGAGCATTGTGCAATCATCAACAAACATCCTTACTTCTGACTTCACAATGGTGAAGTTTGACTCTGATGAACTCGCGCAGTGCTGTCCAGGACTGAAGTGATTGGCCTGCAGCAACCATAATCATTATTCTTTTGACCAGGTATAACTCCAACCAGTGGTTTTAGCCCGATTCTCAGTTTTGACTTCAGTTTGCGAGGGCTATTCGATGCCATACTTTGTCAAATATAGCTTTGATTTCAAGAACAGTTACTCTCATCATACTCCTCTTGAACTTGGCTCCTTCGTTCATATCTGGAACAAGGCTGTAATGAGGTCAGACATTATCCCAACTGTGCATCAGGAAGCAGGTTACTACTGAGTAAGTGCTGCACTGCTGATAGAATGTTCTAGTATTTTACCGATTGTCACACTGCTGGGTGCTAATTGGTGGATTTGAAGTTACCCTGCTTTTTGAACTCCGGGATTATCGGGGAACTTTTCCTCATTGCCAAATAGGTGCCAGTATTGTAGCTGTACCAGAACAGCTTGGCTAAGAACATAGTTAGGTCTAGAACCCAGGACTTCGGTACTATTGCTGGAATGTTGTCAGGGCCCATAGTCTATTCAGTGCCTTCAGCAATTTCTTGATGCCATGTGAAGTGAATCAAATTGGCTGAAGATATCATCTATGATGGTGGGGACTCCAGGAGGAGATGAAGATGGATCATCCGCTGAGCTAAAAATGTTTGCAAATGCTTCATGTGCTGAGATACCGAGGATGGTGATACTTTGGGACTCCTTCAGTGAGTTGTTTAGTTAACCATTGCTGCTCATGTTTGGAAGTGGCTTGATTACAGAGCCTAGAGTGATCCATTGGTTGTGGGATTGTTAAACTCTATAACCTGATGCTTCTGTGGACATGAATTACAGCAAGTGGGTTTGCATGTGTAGCATATAATAAGAAAGCCAAATGGAATCCTGGTGTGTATTGCATCCGGACTAGATTGTAAAAGTAATGTTGTTGCAATTATATAAGGTGTTAGTGAGACTGCACCTGGAATATTGTGTCTCATTTTGGTCATCTTACTTAAGGAAGTAGTGGCACTGGAGGGCATTGTGAGGAGATTCACCAGGTTGATTCCAGGGATGGAAAGGCTGCCATCTGAGGAACGATTGAGCAGCTTGTACTGGCTGGAGTTCAGAAGAATGAGTGGTGTTCTGATGGAGGTATATAAAACGCTAAAGAAGGTGAGGTGGGTACATAACAGATGTTTCATTTGTGGGGCAATTTTGAACAAGAGGTTATAGATATAGAATGAGAGGAGTAGATTCAAAACTGAGATGAAGAGAAACTACTTCTTTCAGAGGGTCGTGAATCTGAAGAACTCACAGCTGCAGAGTGCAGTGGAGGTAGGATTAATCAACAGATTCAAGAAAGAAATAGATATGTTTCTGATGAAAAATGGAATAAAAGGCTAAGGGGAGCAGGCAGGAAAATGGAATTGACACCAGAATAAGATCAACAACGATCACGTTAAATAGCTGAGCAGGCTCAAAGGGCTGAATTGCCTACTCCCTCTAATTCTGATATTCTGCTGTTTGATTGACAATAGCCCTGTGTTGTAGCTTCACCAAATTGACACCTTATTTTTAGGTGTGCTTGGTGCTGTTCTTTTCAAATCTCCCTTCATTGTTCATTAAATTAGGGTTGATGTCTTGGCCTGATGGTAATGGTAGATACGCTGGGCTATGTGGTTACAGATTATGGTTGGATGCAGTGATGATGCTGATGGTTTGCACCACTTGATGGATGCTCAATTTGAGTTGTAAGATGTATTCGAAATCTATCCCACTCAGCATAGCGGTATTGCTAACAGTATGATGAGGAGAAATGGGACTTCATTTCTAGAGAGACTGTGTAATAGCCCCTCCTGATGAAGAGCTTTTGTCCGATACGTCGATTTTCATGTTGCTCAGATGCTGCCTGACCTGCTGTGCTTTTCCAGCACCACTCTAACCTTGACTCTGATCTCCAGCATCTGCAGTCCTCACTTTCTCTTGTAATACTATCATGGCCAGAAACATCTGCAACAGATAGATGATTTGTTTTCCCCTTTATTTGGTTGCCTTAACATCTGAAATCCAATCCAGCAACTGTGTCATTTAGGACTTGCTGCACTCGGTGAATACTCCTGGTAGTGGATTTGAAATCTGCCACCAAGAGGTTATTGAGCCTTGCTTCCTTCCATATCTTTTTCATTGGTGTTCAATATGTAGAAATATTGATTCACTGGCTGACAGCAATGGTAGATGGTCATCAGCAGAAAGCTTCCATGCCCATGTTTAACCTGATGCTATAAGACTTGATGTAAGAACAGCCTGAACATTGTCTGTGTTCCCATGATTGTCATTTGTGCAAACATCAAATTCTTAAAATCATGCTGTAATTAGTAGGTATGTGCACATGTTTCATAAATTAGTGTACAGTAAGAGCTAAACATAGTTTAACCTGCAGCGACTAAAAATGTTTTTGTTCAAATAAATCACTAGTGTGGCAAGATCATCAGTGGTAAGGCAGCAATAAGTACTGTTTAATTTCAATGTAAAGTATTTCCCAACAGTTAAAGCAAGACCTTCTTTTACTTTGTATCTATGTTGACAATATATAAAACACCCTGGTTATGACTGGATATCATTAGGCTATGTTCTTTTAGTCTTTCACATGCTGTGCCATCTATGTTTTTCCAGCTCGTTCGGCACATTGTTATCCATGTTTTATTTTTAATGTTAATTCCAAACAATAGCTTAACTCGTTTCCCCCGATCTTCTGGAAGCAGAAGCTGTTATTTGGAAGTAAGCTGAATGTGCTCATATACAGGGTTCAATTGCATGGTAACATTGGTTAGATTTGAAGAATTTACCTCCAAATTATTGTTAAAGATTATGGTGTTACACCTGTTAATTACTGCAATACTGTAATATTTAGCAAGAGTTCTATTTTTTGCGTGTAATAGACTCAACCCATTAAGATAAATGAACACTTGAGATTGCTTTTAAAAAATCACAATATATTGAATTCAGTGGATCAAAATATATGCTTTTATGCTATTTCTTTAGTATTTTCATTTTTTTCCATTACAAATGTATACTGATTAAACTGTCTGTCACATGTCTTGCATGTGATTTTGATAAACAGTAAACCACTTTTTTTAACATAAGCCAGTTTCAGTGCTGTGGTTGAAAAAGATTTTTTTCTCCAGGATACAACAGTGTCCTGTGTAGTGTGCCTTGACTGTTTTTCTCCTAAACACAGATTGTTCTTATTAGGAGTTGTCATTCTTTTCAACCCACTCTATTACTAAGAATATTCGGAGTATTTCAACGTGGCTGTTCCTTTTGAGTACATCAAAGCCTGAATGTAGGATATAACTTGAGGACTCTGGGTCTCCTAGTGTAATATTTGTATTATTTTGTTGCTTATCCCAATAAGTTCATTTAAAATAATTTTACTGCAGCATTTCTTCCAAGGCTGCACCAAATATGAGCTCGGGGTTCTCGTCAAAATATTATTGATGGCCATCATCGTGGCTTAGTAAACTTTGTAGTGAATAGCTAGGCTTAGAACCCAAGAAGGCCCCAGGATCAGTCTTTTATCCTTGTTAAATCAGCGACTCTGTGTCATGACTTAATTAGGGATGCAACAATGGTTTCAGTGCCTTCAGAGTTAGGAAGAAGGAACTTGACCATAAGTCTCTCTAAATGTTACCAGTAACCTCTGCTTGAAGGACACTATGGGGAGAGTGGGTACGAATTGGAGTCACAATGTTCACCCTCTAACACCAATTCCACCACCCCCACCCACTCAATCTTCCACTATCAGCTGAATAGCTTACTGTTCCTTTGCTGTGAAAGGTCACACACAAACTATTGCTATGTAGTTTAAGCATCATTGAGTGACTGTGATTTTCTGAAAGCAATGTCATCTTATAATTTCTATAAGAAAAGAATTGGTGATAATTTTAAAGAAAATGACTTTTTTCAGTAACTTTATTACTATTTGTCAGGTTTGACAATTATCTGTCTGTACATAATACTTTGCAATCCTTTGCCAATGACCATTGATAGTTTGGTTCCCTTCTTCCAGTGTTTTTGACAACTATTAATGTAACAATTCTGACATTTGTTGTAGGTTGATGGTGCAATGCACACCATCTTATAATTTTGCCATATTTGTTTAAGAACTACTGCTTTGACAGCTGTTTAGGCTAGAGTTTGATGCAATAACATACTGTACCCCTTTTTATCTGTATTCTGCAGCCCAATTTTATGGATTTTTGCCCTTTGGCTGTATGTCTCCTTATCTTTTTTTTGTGTAGTATTGGGTTTCTCTATTAAATATAAAATCCCATTCATACCATTTGCCAGCTGCCCCAAGAGTTGTGTTTTGCAGGATTTTACCTTTTCTGTTTTGTAGCCTTCTTAAGCTTAAGCAGATATTCTGTAACTCTAGACTTTATTTTGTGGATTTATATTTCATACTCTCAAGTTGGCTTGTTTATTCTGCTTTTTTGTTTCTGAGTAAACTAAGAATGAAAGCATTGGGAGACAGAGCAATATTAAGTTGAGGCAGTTGAATCAAATGATTAATGTTGCGATTAGGCACAGAATCAGAGCCAGGATTCTGTGCTAGACATAGTTAATTTAATATACTAGCCAAGTCCAGATGTTTTCTTCAGATAATTGCACCTAAAAACACGAGTGCTGAATTCCAGAAGAGTAATGTTGTTTATTTTCAAAGTTACAGTGTGGATTAAAATGTGAAAACTGCCTTTGTTTTCAAGGAATAAACTTTGGATGGCTAGTATGTTTCAGTGATGAGGCACTTCAGATGAAGTTGGCATATACCAAATGTGTTGAGTAGCTGTTGTTTTCCATGTTCTATCAGCTGAGGTCATCAGCAAATAGATGCTTTCTGTATTTTTTTTAACGTGTGCTTGTAAAATACAGACAAATAGTCCAAAGCCATTTATATTGTAATAAACAAAACTTGTGCCTATCCTTTGATTCAATGTTCAGTAAACTGGATGAACCAAAGGCCCAAAAGGTCTTTGAAATCATGTATATTCACTTTAAACTTACAGTTGGAAACTCTATGTGGCAAGCAAAACAAGCATATGGTCTTAACGTCATGCTTTCATTTAAGCTCCCAGTAATAGTAGAAAAATATGTAGGAAGAGTTTTAAATAAACCATGTGCTTTGTTTAGACTAGGAACAATTTAAAATGGCGTCAGTTAGATTTGATTTTAACAGTTAATAAATATTCGTTGTGCTAAGAAACCTGAACTTATCATTTTTTTTCCTGGGTGAACGCTGAGGACTAAATTCTTGGTATGCCGAATGCAAGCACAGAGTGGGGCATGCTGCAGATGCTTGGCCCAGTGTTCCAGTTTCATCTTTAGGAAGTTGCAGATGAATATGAGTGCAAAGTGGCAATGGTCCAAAAGGAAATGAGATCAAGTGATTTGCAGCAGGAGAAATGGAGAAAAAAAGGTCAGTTGTAGTAGGCATCAAGTAATTAGGACTCTGAGAAGGTCTCGAAGCCTGGAGGTGCAGCTAAGAGTTGAGAATGGATCTCAAAAGATGTTCAGGTAGTTGTCTGGGCCAGTGAGGAATTAGTAAAAGCCCTGGGAGGTCTTGGTAGTTCAATTCAACTGAGTTGTGGTGAAGGAATTCCTTGAGAAGGATGTCGCTTATGCAGCTACAAAACATTGCAGCTTGGTGAAAATCAGCTTACTGAGTCTAGCTGTCAATAAAAGAGCAGGAATTCTGGGTATGAGTAGATACTGAAATACAGCCTCCAGAATCCAATGGAATACAGTCTCAAGGGAAGTCATCAAACCACCAATATATAAACAGTTGTTGTGATAGTACATGACAAAGTGGTTTTTAAAGGAGTTCTGTTCCAACCCCAACCTTTTCACTGGAGCTCACCAGCTTGGCACCCAATAACTCTCAAAAGCCATATTCCAAACTGGTTTGATGCCATGGTGTGTCTCCTGAATTAATGGAGAGCTGCTGGTTTCTGATCAGTTGGCAGCACCCTTACTGGAGCCTGCTATTTCCTGAGGTATTGAATTTTATTTCGAGTCTATTAATGGCCAAAGATGATTTTGCCAGGATGAGGGTTGAAACGATGAAGGCTCCCCAAAGTCATATTAGTCCAGATTTGCATGGGTCAAAGGGACCAATAGAAAATTGTCGGCATTCGCTGTCATTAGCCCATTGAAACTAACTGCAGTTTGTAGTCATTGAACGTATGCAAGTTTGCGCAGTCATCCTGAAATTGCAGACTGTTACTCAGAGTTTTGGCACCAGCTGCTCTGTGGCATGCAGCCTACCTCCCCACTCAACACAGAACCAGCAGTCACTGAAATTTGTGAAAATTTCAATCACATCAATATTTGGAACCCTGAGGGTTTCATGTTCAGTCAGGTGCTTTTGACAACAATGCAGTTAATAGAATTTGATGGGTAATTTCACGGTCTTGAAAATTAACTTTATATTCCTGGAATGCTCTTAAATTAATTAGCAGAAATGTTTAAAACTGAATTTTTGCAAGACTTCAGAACATTTTAGCAAATGTTCCAGAATTCTGTCCTCTAGTTCCCCAGTGAAGACTGCTGAAATCAGTTGTAGTGCCACTGAAGGTGTAATTCTCACCAGAGAGATGCTGCACTTCAATATCAGCAGTACGTGCCTCATTCCTGGCCACAAGTTCCATGTCATTGCGTGTTGACTACTGGAAGGATGCCCTCAACAATTTTGAGTGCATACATTTTTAAGCCAAAAGTCTATTCTTTAGAGTAATATAGGGTACATGATTCAATAAAATATAATCATTCTAATTTAGCACAGATTACTCTGCATGATTTTCAAGTTGAAACAGCTAACTACTCCTTTGCACAGGGAGGAAAATTGTACCACAACTAGAAAAATACTATATTTTTGGAATTTTTTTTTCTTTGTTGATATATGGCTAATATGATTATGTCGCTGCTGTTACCCATTACAAATTGTCGAGAAAGTGGTATTAAGATTCACTCTTGAAAAATCACACACTAAGCACTCTGATACCTCTGAGAAAATTTGAATGAAATGACCAGAATTTATTTTTCATCTTTTAACAGCAGACTATATTATTCAAAGTTACAGATAAAGTAACTGGGAAATTGATTTGTGACAACTGGTGTAAGCAGCACATTCTTCCAGCTCGTACAACACAGCTAAATGCAGTACAATACTTCTCTACTTTGCCTGAACAAAATTTGCCTCAAACCTAAAGGACAACCACTTGCTACATTAAGTGACATTCTTCAAGTTTCGTATAACCACATCCTTTGACTTGTTACTGCCAAATTTGTTGCAGCTTAATGCCATTGTCTAAGTGTACAAGATTGTGTGGGCATGGACTTAAATCTAAGTTTTCATTCATTGAGTTGGTGTGAATGCTATGGATTAAACATGCAATAGAAGGTGATCTCTGACTTTATGGTGGCATATCTGTTGGCTACAGTTGATAAAGCAATGCTGTACATTTGGAGACAATAATTATGACATTCTTCCAGATCCAAAACTGAACATGTTTACGGAAGGCTGAATTGCAATAGGAATGCCTGTCCAAGCATGTTGAATTTATAAAAAGAAATGTAGGCTTCTCCTTGCCATTGTCATTTATTCCTATTGGTTCCTTAACTAGACTAATTTATGTTGCAGACAAGAAGCACTGCTGGCAGCCATCAGTGAGAAGGATGCAAACATTGCCTTATTAGAATTGTCTGCCTCTAAAAAGAAAAAGACACAAGATGAAGTAATAGCTCTTAAACGTGAAAAGGACCGACTAGTACAACAGTTGAAACAACAGGCAAGTTCCACTGTGTTTGGTGTTACGCTAAGTTATTCTACAAGAGAAGCAAAATTGCCCTCTAGAATACTACACTTTCATGAACATTTGTCATTCAGTAAATTCTACAAATCATGAATTTTGTCGTAGAATTCACAACATGTCCTGCCTGATTTTAAATGTGTGTTTCTCAAACGTTAATTTATATTGAAGATGTATTCGTGTGTTGAAATGAGGACGAACTATGCGGTAATGGAAAGATAAAATTGTCCTGTAAAAGAAGCCTTACTAATTGTTTTGATAGGTGACGTTTTGAATTATTTTGCTTTAATAAAAATTAGAGTTAATGAAGGCTGTTCAGATCATGAAGTTTTGTCACAACTTTTAAAATAATTTATTGGATCTAAGTGAGACAAATTAATAGTCCATGAATGCTTGACTTTCTTTAGAAGAGTTTTTTAGTACATGTAAAATTGACTAGAGTGTAAAATTTTGATATGGACCAAAATTTTAATTGCCCTATTCTTTGAGCAAACATGTCTGAAATACTCAGCAGGTAAGGCTGGAGAGAAAGCATGTGACCAACCTGAAATGTTAGCTTTGTTTCTCTCCATATAGATAGTGCTTAATGTTTTGGGTATCTGGCATTTTCTTTTTTCATTTCAGATTTGCAAAATCTGCACTATTTTTGCATTTAATCTGGATGCAGGCAGTTGTGGCAGTGCTCCACTTTTGCAGGATCATTCCATTTTGTCTAATTTCCAAGATCATTTAAAAATTGCAGCTTTAATTTTGAAAACTTGGAGAACATTTATTTATTCACATTTTGAAATCTATCTGGGCCTTAGTGGAATTTGTGAAATGTAATTCTGAATTTGAATTTTGCTGAAAATAAAGTATAAGATTACACCCTGACATATAGTGTAATAATGGGGATATAGGTTTGGCTATTGATGGGAATAAAACCAGCAACGTTTGCAGTTGCAAAGGTCTGCCAGTGTTTGAAGGAGAAATGTGGGTTCATGCTTCAGGCATTCCCTAAACTAACAAGGTGGCCGCAATAATGTTTATTTGCAGCCTGTATTCCCAAGTGCAGCAAGCTTCAATTTCAAGCTTGATTTCTATACCATATTCCAAAAGACCAAATATTTATCAAGATTCTCCACCTGACAGTGGTTTCCACAGTTTCACGAGGAGTCCTTGAATTGATAAGAGTGTTGCTAGTATCCAAAGAGGTTCCAGCAGCATCAACTGTCAGCTCTGTCTTTTCTGTTCACTTCTGGTTTTGATGTCTAAGTCATGATGCTGCCTCTTGGCACAGTATCCTGAGGTAAGCCATTACGTAAAGTTCATTATTAATGTTTTTCACTTGTAACGACTTGTCACTTGTCACTCTCCTGATCAAATCACCACCTGAATTAATCTCCTATTTACACAAGTATGATTGACATAGCTTATAATGAACAGGCGAATATCAGGTCCAAAGATAAGTTTAGCAGTACTTTTCTGTGTTTCACAAACAAGCAAGATTTTTTGCACCTTGTTGAGCACAGCTCTACTGTAGGTGAAGAATGTAACAACTCGTGGGCATTCCAGTGAGAATAGCATTGACAGTAAATCCACCTTTGCCAATTTGATGTGGAATACCTTTTTCTTCTGCTTTCTGGTATTTTTTTCACTAATTTAAAATGTGCGACATTAGCATGAGTTTCTCTTGCTCAACATAATGGAAACTTTGTGAAACATTGGCACTTTTTGAAAACTACCTTAACATATCTGGTGGAACATCTTCACATTACATGGTTACCAGTTAAAGAGCAAGCATAAACATCACAAAAGACTCGCTATCCAGTTTTTAAAAAAAAACTAGATTACAAACATAGAAATGTCAGAAAATAGAATACATGCCTACAGCATTTTGTTGCTAATGTTTTTATCTGCTTCCTAACATTTGTACTGCTCACTGCATTGCTGTTTTCTTGGCAGTTATAGGAAGGGAGGGAAGTCTCAGATACAGTCCCATAGATGGATTAACTCCAGGAAGGGTAAAAGAGGTAGGCAGCTAGTGCAGGAGTCTTTTGTGGATATACCCATTTCAAACAGGTATGCTGTTTTGGAAAATGTAGGGGGTGATGGATTCTCAGGGGAACATAGCACGAACAGCCAAGTTTCTGGTATTGAGACTGGCTCTAACGCAACGAGGAGTACGTCGGCTTCCAAGACGTGTTAGGGGATTCTGTAGTCCAAGGTACAGACAGGTGTTTCTGTGGCCAGCAGAGAAAAAGCAGAATGGTGTGTTGTTTTCCCGGTGCTAGGTTCAAGGATGTCTCCGAGAGGGTGCAGAATGTTCTCATGGGGGAGAGGGGCCAGCAAGAGGTCATTGTCGAGATTCTGAAGGGAGATTACAGACAGTTAGGCAGAAATTTAAAAAGGAGGTCCTCAAGGGTAGTAATATCTGGAGTACTCCCAGTGCTACAAGCTAGTGAGGACGGGAATTGTAGGATAGAGCAGATGAATGCATGGCTGAGGAGCTGGTGTATGGGAGAAGGATTCACATTTTTGGCTCATTGGAATCTCTTTTGGGGTACAAGTGACCTGTACAAGAAGGACAGATTGCACCTAAATTGCAAGGGGACTAATATACTGGCAGGGAAATTTGTTCGAACTGCTCGGGAGGATTTAAACTAGATAGGTGGGGAGTGGGACCCAGGGAGATAGCGAGGAAAGAGATCGATCTGAGACGGGTACAGTTGAGAACAGAAGTGAGTCAAACAGTCAGGACAGGCAGGGACAAGGTAGGACTAATAAATTAAACTACATTTATTTCAATGCAAGGAGCCTAACAGGGAAAGCAGATGAACTCAGGGCATGGTTAGAAACATGGGACTGAGATATCATAACAATTATAGAAACATGGCTCAGGGATGGGCAGGACTGGCGGCTTAATGTTCCAGGATACAAATGCTACAGGAAGGATAGAAAGGGAGGCAAGAGAGGAGGGGGAGTGGCATTTTTGATAAGGGATAGCATTGCAGCTGTGCTGAGGGAGGATATTCCTAGAAATACATCCAGGGAAGTTATTTGGGTGGATCTGAGAAATAAGAAAGGGATGATCACCTTATTGGGATTGTATAATAGTCAGAGGGAAATTGAGAAACAACCTTGTAAGGGGATCTCAGCTATCTGTAAGAATAGTAGGGTAGTTATGGTCAGGGATTTTAACTTTCCAAACATCGACTGGGACTGCCATAGTGTTAAAGGTTTAGATGGAGAGGAATTTATAAAGTGCTTACAAGACAATTTTCTGATTCAGTATGTGGATGTACCTACTAGAGAAGGTGCAAAACTTGACCTACTCTTGGGAAATAAGGCAGGGCAGGTGACTGAGGTGTCTGTGGGGGAGCACTTTGGAGCCAGCGACCATAATTCCATTAGATTTAAAATAATGATGGAAAAGATAGACCAGATCTAAAAGTTGAAGTTCTAAATTGGAGAAAGGCCAATTTTGACGGTATTAGGCAAGAACTTTCGAAAGCTGATGGGAAGCCTACAGAAATGAGATAACTAGAATCCAGGGAAAGTATATTCTTGTCAGGGTGAAAGGAAAGGCTGGTAGGTATAGGGAATGCTGGATGACTAAAGAAATTGAGGGTTTGGTTAAGAAAAAGAAGGTAGCTTATGTCAGATATAGACAGGATATATCGAGTAAATCCTTAGAAGAGTATAAAAGAATTAGAAATATACTTAAGTGGGAAATCAGGAAGGCAAAAAAGCGACATGCGATAACTTTGGCAAATAGAATTAAGGAGAATCCAAAGAGTTTTTACAAATACATTAAGGACAAAAGGGTAACTAGGGAGAGAATAGGGGCCCTCAAAGATCAGCAAGGCGGCCTTTGTGTGGAACTGCAGAAAATGGAGGGGATACTAAATGAATATTTTGCATCAGTATTTACTGTGAAAAAGGATATGGAAGATATAGACTGTAGGAAAATAGATGGCGACATCTTGCAAAATGTCCAGATTACAGAGGAGGAAGTGCTGGATGTCTGAAATGGTTAAAGGTGGATAAATCCCCAGGACCTGATCAGGTGTACCCAAGAACTCTGGGAAGCTAGAGAAGTGATTGCTGGGCCTCTTGCTGAGATATTTGCATCATCGATAGTCACAGGTGAGGTGCTGGAAGACTGGAGGTTGGCACACATGGTGCCACTGTTTAAGAAAAGCGGTAAAGACAAGCCAGGGAACTATAGACCACTGAGCCTGACCTCGGTGGTGGGCAAGTTGTTGGAGGGAAATCTGAGGGACAGGATGTACATATATTTGGAAAAGCAAGGACTGATTAGGGATAGTCAACATGGCTTTGTGTGTGGGAAATCATGTCTCACAAACTTGATTGAGTTTTTTGAAGAAGTAACAAAGAGGATTGATGAGCGCAGAGCAATAGATGCGATCTATATGGACCTCAGTAAGACGTTTGACAAGGTTCCCCATGGGAGACTGATTAGCAAGTTTAGACCTCATGGAATACAGGGGGAACTAGCCATTTGGATACAGAACTGGCTCAAAGGTAGAAGACAGAGGGTGGTGGTGGAGGGTTGTTTTTCAGACTAGAGGCCTGTGACCAGTGGAGTGCCACAAGGAGCGGTGCTGGGTCCTCTACTTTTGTCATTTACATAAATGATTTGGATGCGAGCATAAGAGGTACAGTTAGTAAGTTTGCAGATGACACCAAAATTGGACGTGTAGTGGACAGCGAAGAGGGTTACATCAGATTACGACAGGATCTGGACCAGATGGGCCAATGGGCTGAGAAGTGGCAGGTGGAGCTTAATTCAGATAAATGCGAGGTGCTGCATTTTGGGAAAGCAAATCTTAGCAGGACTTATACACTTAATGGAGTGTTGCTGAACAAAGAGACCTTGGAGTGCAGGTTCACAGCTCCTTTTAAGTGGAATTGCAGGTAGATAGGATAGTGAAGAAGGTGTTTGGTCTGCTTTCTTTTATTGGTCAGAGTATTGAGTACAGGAGTTGGGAGGTCATGTTGCAGCTGTACAGGGCATTGGTTAGGCCACTATTGGAATATTGCATGCAATTCTGGTCTCCTTCCTATCGGAAAGATGTTGTGAAACTTGAAAGAGTTCAGAAAGTATTTACAAGTATTTACAAGGATGTTACCAGGGTTGGAGGATTTAAGCTACAGGGAGAGGCTGAACAGGCTGAGGCTGTTTTCTCTGGAGCGTCAGAAGCTGAGGGGTGTCCTTATAGAGGTTTCCGAGGGGCATGGATAGGATAAGTAGACCTGGGGTCGGGGAGTCCAGAACTAGAGGGCATAGGTTTAGGGTGAGAGGGGAAAGATATAAAAGAGACCTAAGGGGCAACTTTTTCACGCAGTGCGTGGTGTGTGTATGGAATGAGCTGCCAGAGGAAGTGGTGGAGGCTGGTACAATTGCAACATTTAAGAGGCATTTGGATGGGTGTATGAATAGGAAGGGTTTGGAGGGATATGGGCAAGGTGCTGGCAGGTGAGACTGGATTGGGTTGGGATATCTGGTCGGCATGGACGGGTTGGACCGATGTTTCCATGCTGCACATCTCTATGACTCTATAACTGAAGTGTAAGGCAGTGCCCAGACTTGAAATGAAAGTCACAGGTTCAACCTCACATTACCTTGTTCAAAGTTGGTTTGAAACTGACTAGTTATTCCATTAACAGTATTTTACTGTTAGGTTGCACTCGGGGGAATTACAATGATGCATTCTCTTCCTTGCCCCAATAGTAATAGGAGGGACAAAATCTCCCAGATGGAAAGGAATTGGCTTTAAGAATATGTAGGAGAAAGTGAGGACTGCAGATGGTGGAGGTCAGAGCTGAAAAATGTGTTGCTGGAAAAGCACAGCAGGTCAGGCAGCATCAAAGGAGCAGGAGAATCGATGTTTTGGGCATAAGCATCGATTCTCCTGCTCCTTTGATGCTGCCTGACTGCTGTGCTTTTTCAGCAACACATTTTTCAGTTTAAGAATATGTAGTTAATCTAGGCCGAGTTATTTGCAATTGGCATCAGCAAAAATATGCCTGACTTTCAAAAGAAAGAGCACACAAAGTGAATTCTGAAGAATAAGAATTGAATTTCAATTTAAAAAATTAATCACAAAGCTAAAGTGAAGAAAAAGGACAACATGCACTTGACATTTTGTAAGGTTAGTCCTGTGCCTAATCCACAGTTAGACAAAGTAGAGAGTGAATAAATTGGAAACCACAGGAACAATTAAAAAGATGGGCCCTACCCATTCTAACATCTGTTTGGATTTGTGGGTAATATAAGCAAATGGTAAATAAGGTGATCAAGGTTGATATTTAACTATTGCCTGCCAGTGAAGCTGTGAAAAGGTGTTCAGCATGCTAGATTAATTTACAAGAGAAAGAAGCAGTTTACCATTCATGCACAAAATGGTTATCTGAAAGATTACTGTTTGAATGTCTACTCTTCCCACATTTTTTAAGAGTATTCTGGATCACATGCAAAGTGGAATGAAAGGAGTATGTGGAAACTTAGATGATATCCTAATTAGCAGGAGGACTATGAAAGGACACGTTATATGGCTGAATGAAGTCTTAGATTGATTTCAGAATTATGACTTTAAAGCTAAAACGTCTTGTATCATCGGCCGGATTATCCAGACTACCCCAGAACTTTCGGAATGGTAGGGAAGAGACAAATTCAGTTTCTGATCATGACTTAAATGTTTGGTATTAAGTTTTGAAAACCTTTTCAAATAAGTTGGCATTCCTGACCTGGGATATTCTTCCACATTGATTAGCATGTCAGTAAATACTCATTGCCACTCCAGTCCACTGGAATAACATTCGTAGGCCCAAACTTACTTGCCAGGAAACCTGTGTTCACAAACATTACTATTTATATGATGAAAGGTGTACCTGGCAGGGTAGACTTTGTCGTCCAAGCTTCTGTGAGTACAAATCTCTTCAGTTACTTTGCTCCTTATTCACTAAGGCATTTCTTTCTTTACAGTTTTTTGGGGTGAAACCTGTTCATCTTGATCAGTTCATGAGGTATCTCAGTCATATACAATCTGCCAAATTTTTGTTGATTGCTTGCAGCCTTCGGGGTGAAGTCTACCAAGGGTTCAAACACCAGCTAACCACCCAAGCAAGGCAGCCATAATGGCTAATGCCAGCATATATGACCAGGGCAGGTAATTGAGTCTGAACTAAAAAGGAGTGCAAGCCTTTAGTACAAAACTATTAGATGTGCAGGTTCACTTCATTGTGATGAAAGGTCAGTAATCTTCGGAGTATTTCTTTAAGAAACCTCGCAGATGTATGAGATGTAATACCACTATAGTGCAGGAGTGCTACATTGGTAGGTGCAATAAAGTGACAGGTATTGACTGCACATGAAGATGGAGATGCCTGATGTTCAGTCTCCTGAGTGACAATCCCTGTAGTGGCAACCTTACAATGCTAGCTCACTTGTAAGGGCATGAAGCATTGAGCAAAAAGGCATGTGTACGTGCCAGAGTGTAGTAAATCATATATCCTCTTGCGGCATTAGAGGCAGTTTCACTTGTGATACGCGATGGGCCCTGGCAATGCAGCCATGTCTATTCAGGTTGCCTTTTAGGTATCATATGTAGACAATAGAATTTCTCTTGTTTCACGATGTCCATTCAGGAGAACATTTAGAGAGGCATCGCTGAAGAATAGTGTCATTTATTGCTGGGGTGTGGCAACTTCAAGGTAGGAGCAGAGATGGCCAGAGGTTGAGTGATGTTCTTAGGTTGCAGAAAGTGAAGTGTAGTCTGGGTGCCTTTTAAATATGGAACATGGATGTTAGCACCCAGAGAGCTTTAGAACTTGCTGCCAATCAAATTTGGTGGTTTTCCCTTGCATCCATATGTAATGAGTCATGATTAAAAGTAATTAAGTGAGAAACTCCAACCAACTTCTTGCTGAAGTTCCTCTGATGATCAGTGCTGCCCCTGCACTGCCCAAGGTATCAGGTACAATGTACCTGGGTCATCAAATTAATAATGAAGGTTTCCATCCATCAGGGGAAAGTTGAGAGGATTTTGAAAATAAAGATGAGCCGAGAACATTGGTGGGGAATATTATGTATGATTCTAAGTTCACCCTGACATAGCAAATGTATTCACTCCACTTGATCAACTTTTCATCGGACATGTTCTGCAGAATGTCAGAAAGCATTTGAGAAAGTGAAGAAAGTCCTGACTAATGGTGCTGCTTAGACCCACTATAATCTCAAGAAATAAACCACGGGTGTGACCTCTCATAAGGAAAAGCTGTGGCAAATCCTGTAGCTAACGCTTCACTTTTATTTTTAATCAATGTCCGGCATTAGTAATCATATATAATGTTAATGAGTTTGACAAATATTTGTGAAGTAGGAAGTTCAATTTTGCTTACTGTCTGGTGTTGTGTAATGTGACAGAATTAATTAATGACCTGAGCATAAAGGCACTTTAAGGTAGCAGCATTCATAACGTCATTGAATTTTTCTTGGAATTTGAAAGGGAGAAGAATTGATTGAAGACTATTACTTAAAACTTAAATAAGGGCAACTAGTTGGGCATGAAAGCTGAGCCAACTGAAGTGAACTTCAGTATTCAGCTTGGAGTTGAATCAATGCAGAATCTGTGGCAGAATTTTGAAGGGATGTTTCAAAATATTCAGAATAAGTCAAACCAAATTTAAGGAAAAAAATAATATTGTTGCACAAAGATGAGTGATAAGATTGCAAAGAATGGCAGAGAATGACGAAAACATTCAATAGGATAAATAAATTAGAGGGTGAGTGAAGTTAGCTAGAAATGCAAAAACAGAAAGCAAAAGTTTCAATTTGTGTCCAAAAGGAAAACGAGTGAGTAGTGGTTGTCCAGAAGGTAAGAATGGAGAGCTATATGTAAATAATGAAGAACTGACAGATATAACAAATAGATATTTTGATTCTATCTTCACTGTAGAGGATGCTAAAGCTTTAAATCAGGAGGTTGAAGGAAGAGAGAAACTTGGTGAAATTATAATCACGAGAGAAGTACACTAAACAAACTGATGGAGCTGTCTGTTGATAAGTCTTTAGGCCCTGATCAACTTCATCCTAGTGTCTTAAAAGAGTTAGCTAATTATGTAGCAGGTGTATTAATTTTCCAAAATTCATAAGATCCTCGAAAGGTCACATCAGACTGGAAAATAGCAGATATAACCCTTTCTTTCAAGAAGGGGAAGGGGCAGAAAACAAAGACGCTATAAGTCAGATAACTTGGCATCTGTCATGGGGCAGCAGTATTAGAATCAATGATTAAATAGGTTATAATTGGGCACATAAAGAGTTAGCATGATTTTGTGAAAGGGAAATACTATTTGACCAACTTATTGGAATTCTTTGGAGTAACACATACTGTGGATAAAGGGAGGCCCATTGATGTACTGTCCTTTGATTTCTAGTGGTGACTTACAAAAGGTCACTGAAAAATAAAATGAACATTGGCTGACTGGTGAAAAACAAAACAAAAGATCATTTTGAGATTGCAAGGATGTGATGTCTGGGTTCCCTCTGGAATCTGTTCTGTGTACGCAACATTTTACAATTTATATTCATGACTTAGATGACAAGAGCAGAGGCATGGTATCTAAATTTACAGATGACCCAAAGATAGGTAAAAAATGTATATTGTGAAGGTGACATAACCAGGATGCAGACTAATATAGATGTTAAATGAATATACAAAAATGTTGTCAGATAGAATATAATGCGAGAAATAGGAGTTGTTTATTTTGGGAGACAGAATAAAACAGAAGTATTATTTAAGCAGAGAGCTATTGTAGAATTTCAGGGTGCAGAGAGATCTAGGTGTTCTAGTACATTTGTCACAAATTGTTTGTATTCAAGAATAGCCATTAGTTTAAAAACACACATGGAATTGCACAGAAAAATGAGGTGTGACAAGACATAAGTGTGACCATCTTCAAATCTGTGCAGTTTTCACCACCTTATGTAATGTAAATGTGTTGGTGGAGGTTCAGAGAAATTTACTAGATTTATACCTGGAATGAGAAGATTATTTTATGAAGTATGATAGAACAGGCTGTCCTTAATTCCACTGAAGTTTACAAGAATGGGGGGTGATTTGACTAAACATTGAAAGATCCTGAACGGTCTAGACAAGTTGGACATGGAAAGGATAATTCACCTTATGGAAGAGTCCAGAACCTGGGGCACAGTTTTAAAATTACGGGCCTTCCTTTTGGATTAGAGATGGGAAGGTTTTTTTTGTTCTCCAAGGATTTCGCAATTTTTGAACACTGTGCCTCAGAAGGTGGTAGGAAGTAGAACAGTTCAGTATTTTTAAGGCCGAGGTGGATAGATTCTTGGTAGGCAGGGAATCAAAGGTTTTTGAGGGAATATGGAAATGTGGGACTCAGAACTCGAACAGATCAACCAAGATCTTATTGAATGACAGCTCAGGCTCGAAGGTCTGGAAGGCTTGGTTCTTCTACTTTTATAAGTGTACACGAATGTTTGTATGACCCTGATGGCCCAATAGTACAACATTGATTATCATAGGTCATGCAAATGAGGAAATTCTTTCATGAGTTGTTGTGAAGATTAATTCATTTCAGCCACTGAATGACCTGTGAATTACATTATTACAAGTGGCATTCTAACGTCTGCTAGAGGAACCTGCAATGAAATGTTCAGTTATGTCATTAATGGCTGGTCTGAAGAGTGTGATGATGGGCAATTGCAGAAGTATTTCACACTTGCACGTTAACAAAATATAGATGAAGGCTGCCATCTGTTGGGTTTAAGATTTACTAATCTTCCAAGGTTTAGGGAGAGATTATTTGAGGAACTTCATCCAGAACAAACCAACAAGATCCATACAAAAACAGCAAGAGGTTATTTTTTGGAATCAAAAGACTCATAGAATCATTAAAAAGTTCTGAAATGTGCCTTGGAATGAGAAGTGATTTCAACAAAGTCCCCCTCATTCCATAGTCAAACGCAAGAAAACTGAGAAGAAGTAAACATTGATTTATTTGAAATGGAAGGGAAAAATTGCCTTGTTTTGGTTGATAGCTTTAGAACATAGATAAGTGTTGAGTCTATGCCTAGTACCACAAACGTCAAAACTGTTTAAGGTTTTATAGATTGCCAGAGGCAAGTTTTTGTCATATATTGGTCCACAATTTACATCAGAAGAGTTTGAAATATTTTGGTAATAATGGAGGAACACATTTTAATATTACCATCCTTAAAGTTATAAGGAGAGTTTTTTCCCCTAGACAGTAGAAGGCTGAAGGATGCCCTGATAGAGGTTTATAAAATCTCGAGGGGTATAGATAAGGTGAATAGCCAAGGTCTTTTCCCTAGAATAAGGCAGTCCAAAGCTAAAGGGTATAGTTTTAAGGTGAAAGGGGAAATATTTAAAAGGGACATGAGGGGCGCCTTTTTCACATGGGTAGTAATATGCAATAGGAATGTGCTATCAGAGGAAATGGTAGAGGTGGGTACAGTACAGTGTTCAAAAGACATTTTGACATGTCATGGATAGGAAAGGCTAGGAGCATATGGGCCAAACACATGCAAATGGGACTAGTTCAGTTTAGCAAACCAGATCATCATGGATGAGTTGGAGCGAAGGTCCTGTTTCCGTGTTGTATGATTCCACTACCCACAATCGAATGGTGCTATAGAAAGAAGAGTACACATTGTGGAGAGGTCTTTGCTGGGTGATAAGTTAAGTAGCAATTTCCCTGTTTTTCATCAGTGCTGGGTCCTCTACTTTGTCATTTACATAAATGATTTGGATGTGAGCATAAAAGGTACAGTTAGAAAGTTTGCAGATGATACCAAAATTGGAGGTGTCGTGGACAGTAAAGAGGGTTACCTCAGATTACAGCAGGATCTTGACCAGATGGGCCAATGGGCAGAGAAGTGGCAGATGGAGTTTAATTCAGATAAACACGAGGTGCTGCATTTTGGGAAAGCAAATCTTAGCAGGACTTACACACTTAATGGTAAGGTCCGAGGGAGCGTTGCTGAACAAAGAGACCTTGGAGTGCAGGTTCATAGCTCCTTGAAAATGGAGTCGCAGGTAGACAGGATATAAAGAAGGCGTTTGGTATGCTTTTGTTTATTGGTCAGAGTATTGAGTACAGGAGCTGGGAGGTCATGTTGCGGCTGTGCAGGACATTGTTGGAATATTGTGTGCAATTCTGGTCTCCTTCCTATTGGAAAGATGTTGTGAAACTTGAAAGGGTTCAGGAAAGATTAACAAGCATGTTACCAGGGTTGGAGGATTTGAGCTATAGGGAGAGGCTGAACAAGCTAAGGCTGTTTTCCCTGAAGCGTCTGAGGCTGAGGGGTGACCTTATAGAGGTTTCTGAAATTACGAGAGGCATGGATGGGGTAAATAGACAAAGTCTTTTCCCTGGGGCTGGGGAGTCGAGAACTAGAGGGCATAGGTTTAGGGTGAGAGGGGAAAGATATAAAAAAGACCTAAAGGGCAACGTTTTCACACACAAGTTGGTACATGTATGGAATGAGCTGCCAGAGGAAGTGGTGGAGACTGGTACAATTGCAACATTTAAGAGGCATTTGGATGAGTATATGAGTAGAAGGGGTTTGGAGGGATATGGGCCATGTGCTGGCAGGTGGGACTAGACTGGGTTGGGATATCTGGTCGGCATGGACGGGTTGGACCGAAGGGTCTGTTTCCATCTCTATGACCCTAAATGGCTGGACAATTTTCTGTTCTCTTGCACAATAACCCCACAGTCTACAATGGATTGCTCACCCTACTAATTAGCATTTAAACACATTCCTAGAACAAGGTTTAGTTATCTAAGCGTGACACTAATAGCAAAGTAAGAGAAAAGTAAGACAGTGAAGATGAATTATGATCCATGAAGCATGACAGTTAGGGAGTCTATTGCGGGTCGTGATAAGAAACCACTGAGATGATATGCGGAAATATGTGATTGGAATATTTTTGTAAGAAGGCTCTGTATTCCTATCTGCTGTTAAGATTGGAGAGAAATCCTGCTAATGTTAGGTAGCTCATTTGCTTGAAAGATGAAAGGGAGCGCAGGTGAAACTTTTTATATTTGAATTCCTTTGGTGCAGTATGAGGGGTGTTACCAATGACTAGAAACTTCAACCAGCTGTACAGCCAAAGGAGTAAAGGAAGGGAATTCAGACCAACAAGTAAAGGATTGAGTGCATCCAAAGACATCTTGCTCATTGGTCAGGAAATTCAAAAATCTCATTGTGATAGGGCATTGTTTGTGGTTCATTCCAAGTACTGTAAATTTTACTTTTGAATTTCTATATCATTGTATTTTAGCCAACAGGTTTCTGAAGGACACCATGTGCCCATTTTGAATGAGGTAGAGAGGAACTTTGTGTAACCACCTTCTCAGTCTCACCAGGTGTCTCATTCCCTTCACATTCATCATCTCAATTGCAGATGGGGCTATCTCAAACTACTGCACACTTCCCTCACCCCTCAGAATTTGTTTCCATGTGATACCCATTATGACATTTGCTCAATTGTATTATTAAGCTATATTTTTAACATATTTGCCTCGTCTGAGTGCATTTATGGCTATAAGACTTGTGAAAAACAGATTTGAAACAGAACTGACCTCTTCCTTCATTGCTAATTTGACTCCCATCATAATGGGCACAAACATGTGTGGAGATGTAAAAATATTCAGAACTCTTAGCAGGCCAGGAAACATCTGTAGAGAAGCTTAAGTTTTAATGTATGACTATTCATTCGAACCCTCTGATAAAAGTTCATCAATCAGAAACATCCATTGCTGCCTGTGATGCTGAGATTTTCCAATATTTTCTATTAATTAGTTATTTTAGAGTGGCTGAGGCTTTCAGTATTTTAACGTGAGACCATGCAATCTTTGGTCTTTGAAGATGCTTTCAAGTAAGCCTTGACTTCAGGCCTTGAAATGGAAAAGCAAGCTTCCTGAATAAAAATTTGCTGCTGATAATGTTATTGCAAGCATGTTATTGAAAGATTCAGATATTTTATTGTTGATGACCTAACTATTCTGAATGGAACAAAAACTGAGAAGAGTAATGAATTTAAAAAGTAGGATATAAATTCTAGACTAGGTGTCATCAATACCCACCATCCCTCTTGATGTACCCTGACACCTGCCCCAGTCAGCCAGAGTAGAAAACAGAGTTCATTTGGCATCGGATTCTACATTATATTGGCATTCTCAGGTCATGAGACCATTTAGATTTAAAGGGACTGCTTCTTAGGAGTTGGAATTGAGATACAGCTAATGCTGTATCCTGCTTCCAGATGAAGGAAGGCAAATATTTAATGTCCTGGGTACACATCCAAGACTTGTGATGGAACATATTATTGTATACCGTATTATTTTTGTGCTATTTTCTAGGATTAATTTTAATGAAGCAGGTTATCCTCTAGCTGTCAAAGTAGGATGATTTTATTCCTTTAGGATCTTCTTTTGAAGACAATTAAATTAAAACTTTTGCTATTTGGAATCCGATGTTGCCTTTTTTCAAGTATTCACTCTTTTTCTAACCTTGTTCATTCTTGCAAGACTAGATGATAGTATTGTATAACTAAGCGAAGATTCATTGGCTGTTAATAAAACACATTTTCTTTTCATTACAATGGTACTCTTACAGCATAAAAGACAAGATTGAAAGCTGAAGTCCAGCATGCAGATCCTTTCATTCCATTTTTGGTTTTTGTAATTGACTCAGCTTTGGATTATTTTCATTATCAAACACCTTTTGGCTTTTATAAGTGGTTTGAAAGATTAGATCATTTAATGTGTTACTCTTATTTCCTTAGACACAAAATCGGATGAAACTTATGGCAGATAATTATGATGAAGATCACCATCACCACCATCACCATCACCACCATCACCATCGTTCACCGGCAAGATCACAACATAGTAACCATCGACCCTCTCCTGATCAGGTGAGTCTTTATGAGTCTTGCCTATAAACAGTCATGATTTTCTGTTGGGGTCACTTGGTACTGACAATGTGGCTATTTCTATTTTGCATCCATAACAAATTAGAAAAGGTATTGCCAGTCATTGATGACACAATCTCAAATTTCACCATAATTGCTTCTTAGTTCAGTCAACAAGGCAAATTTGTTACAAAAACTGGAAGTGCTTGATGTCTGTACTCATTCGTCATCTGAACTGTGATGTTAATTAAGATTGAGAAAGGAAAGCTCATTTTGTGAATAATAGTACTTAATACATGTGCCTGCACTGTAATATTCATTATGTTCCTGTTTTAATCTTTTGAAACTTTTCTATTATTCACAGTAAGATCCAAAGAGATCTTTACAGTTTTGGATGTATTTAAAACCAATTTGAATGAAGTTAGGCATTCTCAGTTTACTATGGAATAATGTATTAAAGGTCTGTTCCCTTATCCGAATAAACCAGAAAGTAATTAATGTATGCCAATTGATGGGATTATAAGCATCCACTGTTTTATCACAATGCTTCAAAGATTACTTTTTCAGGCAAATAGTTGTACAACATGTTCCAGGTTAATATAAACCTAAAAAGTTTATTAATTGCAGTGATCTATTCTTGAAGAATTTAACATGTTTCCATTATTTGTGGAAATGCCTTGTCATCTGAGTTTATCTCTTTTCTAGATATGGTCACTGTAGCTAAAGGTATTATGATGGATTATTTTCATTGCCATTTGATGGTGAAGACAAAAATTATTGTTTTTATCCAAGACTATTTTGTAACTTCAGTAGGTCAAGTGTTACTCAGAAGCTGGAATTATGCCTTTTGTGAAAACCCTTTTACATGAGTTTCAGTAAAGAGTATTTGTGCATTTTTCTGTGTAATTAGTGAGATGTATGCTGGTCGACAGGAACAGTATTGGTGCTATATCACTGCTTATGCGAGCTAGCCATATGATGCTGACAAGGTCTCAATTCCAACTCCTAAGAAGCAGTCCCTTTAAATCTAAATGGTCTCATGACCTGAGAATGCCAATATAATGTAGAATCCGATGCCAAATGAACTCTGTTTTCTACTCTGGCTGACTGGGGCAGGTGTCAGGGTACATCAAGAGGGATGGTGGGTATTGATGACACCTAGTCTAGAATTTATATCCTACTTTAGTTTCTCCTCTCCTCTCCTCTCCGATGTGGGACCTTATCAAGAGAATCTGAAAGCCCAAGTAAACCACATGCTCTGACTCCTTCTTATCAATGCTACTAGTAATGTTCTCAAAACATTCCAGTAATTTTATCAAGTATGATTTCCCTTCCATAAACCTGCCTTCTTTTTCCATGTACTGTCATAGTCATAGAGATGTACAGCCCAGAAGTAGACCCTTCTGTCCCACTCATCCGTGCCAACCAGATATCCCAACCCAAACTAGTCCCACCTGCCAGCACCCGACCCATATCCCTCCAAACTCTTCCTATTCATATACCCGTACAGATATCTTTTAAATGTTGTAACTGTACCTGCATTAACCATTACATTTGGCAGTTCATTCCATATACGCATCCCTGTGTGAAAATTGTGCCCCTCGGGTCTTTTGTAAATCTTTTTCTTCTCACCTTAAAACTATATCCTCCAGTTTTGAATTCCCCTACCTTGGAGAGAACACCTTTGGTATTCACCTTATCAATGCTTCTCATGATTTTCTGAATCTCTATGAGATCACCCCTCAACCTCCTATGCTTCCGGGGAAAAAGGCCCCAGTCTATCCAATCTCTCCTTTCAACTCAAACACTCTGGTTATGGTAGTCATGGTTTGGAACTGCCAGTGTTGGACTGGGGTGTACAAAGGTTAAAAATTACAGAACACCAGATTACAGTCCGACAAGTTTATTTGGAAGCACTAGCTTTTGGAGCGCTGCTCTTTTATTAGATGGTTGTCTAACATCAGACACCTGATGAAGGAGCAGTGTTTTGAAAGCTAGTGCTTCCAAATAAACCTGTTGGGCTATAACCTGGTGTTGTGTGATTTTTAACTCTAGTCATGGTAACATTGTTGTAAATCTTTTCTGCACCCTTTCCAATTTAATAATATCCTTCCTATAGCAGGGCAACCAGAAATATATGGAGTGCTCCAAAAGTGGCCTCGCAAGTGTCCTGCACAGCCGTAACATGACATCCCAACTCCTATACTCAGTGCTGTGACCAATGAAGGCTCGTGTGCCAAATGCCGCCTTCACTGCCCTGTCTACCTGTGACGCCACTTTCAAGAAACTATGTACATGAATCTATAGGTCTCACTATTCGACAACACTCCCCAGGGCCCTACCATTGATTGTGCATGGTTTGTCTTACCAAAATACAATATCTTGCATTTATCTAAATTAAACTTTCATTTGCCACTCCTCGGTCCATTGGCTGAGCTGATCAAGATCCCAGTTGTACTATTCGATAACCTTCTTCACTATCCACTACATCATCAATTTTGGTGTCACCTGCAAACTTACTAACCATGCCTCCTATATTCTCACCCAAATTGTTTATATAAATGATAAACAACACCTGACCCAGTACTGATCCCTGCAGAACACTGCTGGTCACAGGCCTCCAGTCCGAAAAACAACCCTCTGTCACTACCCTCTGTTTCCTACTGCTAATTTTGTATCCAGTTGATTATCTCTCCCTGGATCCCATGTTATTTAACTTTACTAACCAGTCTACCATGCAGAACCTTACCAAAGGCCTTGCTAAAGTCCGCGTAGATAACATCTACCGCTCTGCATTTATCTATCTACTTGATTACATCTACAATTAAGTTTGAGACACACAATTTCCTCCCCACAAAGCCATACTGATTGTCCCTAATCAGTCCTACCTCTCAGAATCCCCTCCAAAAACTTACCCGCCACTGATGTAGGACAGACTGATCTGTAGTTACCAGACTTTTCTTTGCAATCTTTCTTAAATAAAGGCACAACATTAGCCAACCTCCAGTCTTCTGGCATCTCACCTGTGGCTAAATATGATGCAAATATCTCTGCTAAAATTTCCGGCCCCATAATTTCTTTCTTAGCTTCCCACAAAGTCCTATGATATATTTGATCATGTCCTGGGGACTAAGTACCTTCATATTTTTAGATCTCCAGCACCTCGTCTTCTGCCATGAATATGGGCCTTTTAAGGACAGGTACAACTGGAGAATAGTGGATAATGAAGAAGTTGTAGATTTATTAAATATGTACTTTATCTCCATTTCCACAGTGGAGGAAAAAGACAAAATGTTATTGGTGCAAGAACACCCATAGCAGCATCAAACAGAAGAATTTAATGTAATTTTTTTAAAATGCTGTTGTTGATATAGACAAACCTCCATAACCTGATGTTCAGTTCAAGTTATGAAAATAAAATTCTGCAGGTTATTTTCCATTGGCAAGGCACAAAATATCATGGTTGACGTCTACGCAGACTTCTAGAATGCTTTTGATGTCATACTGTGTTGGGAGATAAGGGTTGGTGAGAATGAGTTGAAGAGAATGAATTTGACAGGCTTCCTGATGACCTTCCTCCAGGATTGAACGGAGACCTTTAGCTTTTCACCATATATAATAATTTGGAGAAGGAATAATGTGTTGTACATCCACTTTTGCAAATAGGGTCGTATTAGAATGAACAATACTGAATGTTGGTGGCAGCAGGGATAATTCACTGTGGATTTGAGAAAGACAACTCAAAATACTTCAATATTGAGACATAGGGGCTATTTTGTAGCCAGAGGGATTTATGCATTGATGCACATGCATTTTTTGAGAACTGAGATGAATATTTTTCATCAATTAAGGGTATCAAAGAATATAGAGCAAAAGCATATTAATTAAACTGAGAGATACAAATGTTTAAAGGTCAAGAATGATTGGTCCACTCCTGTTCTTTTGTTCTTAAACTATAGGTGAACATAAGCAAACTAGAGATCTTTGTAATATAGCCCATTTAATCATCCATGGAATCTTAATATAATTCTATTTAAAAAGTAACATAGGGTTCATGTGATAGTATGCTTGTGTACCTACTTCTGAACCAAGAGACTCTGGTTCAAGTCCCATCTGCTCCTGAGGTATATAACAAAATCTCTAATTAGGTTGATTAGAAAATTAAATCTAATTCAGTAACATAGCAAAGAATGACCATTTACTAGAATTAAAGGCTGTCAGAATTAATCAATTCTGTTAGTATTTGTAACTGGAAGCAACCAGAGCCATTTGTCTTTGACTTTAATCGACCAGAAATCCATTATAGAATGTTACAGCACAGAAGGAGACTATTTGGCTATTTGAAAGAGCTGTCCAGTTTAATTTCACATCCCAACTGTTGCCCAGTCCTCATTAAATTGATCCTCTTTAAGTTTATGTCCAATTGCTTTTTTGAAATTTCCTGTAGGATCTGGTTCTATCACCCTGTCAAATCTTAACTACCCTCCATTTAAAAAAATCTTGATTTTCTCTGGTGTTCTTTTGGCAACTATTTTAAATCTGTGACCTCTTGCCATTGACCCACAAGGCAGAGGAAACAATCCCTCCCTACTTGCTGTCTCAACCTATTATAATTTTAAATTTCACAATTTGATCATGTTGTAATCTCTTCTGTTCTAAAGAGAACAATCTGCGCATCTCAATTTCTATGGAACTCAAGTTTCTTATTCCTGTTATCAACCAGCTAAGCATTGTTAGTACCCGTTTCAAAGTCCTGATATGCTTTCTAAAATGTGGGTCCAGAAATATACATAACTCCAGGTGAGGCATAACCCATGATTTGCTTAGCTTTGTTTTTGAATTTACATTCTTTTTGAAGCCTTAAGTATCAACATTATATTTTCGAAGAATTGAATGGCTTCTTCCAGCTTCCACGTTTCTATGATTTCTTGAACCATCACAGTAATTTGCTCTGTCATCTTCAAATAGATGTTACTAGGCAATTCCATAATCTGTGCTGTTGTAGATATTTTTAATCAGCCTGTTCAGCTGCCTTAAGAAGCACCTCTTGAACAGTCAGTACCTGAACATGGGCCTTCTAGTCCAAAGGTAGGGACAGTACCGCTGTGCCTTCCTTATGGTCTTGTATCCTGCTCATAATAATACAATTCAGATTATATTGTTTTTCTGTCTTGTTATCCAAAGTGCATCATGTCACATTTATCAGCACTTAAATTGTACCTGCCATTAGTCTGTCTGTATCACCAGCCTAAGTCCTCCTGAAATCTGCAATTCCCTTCACTGTTTATTATGTTGTCAAGCTTTGTTTCATTCTCAAACTTTAAAATGTAGTCCCTGCACCAAGTGATATATATCAAGAAAAGTAATCTCTGTCAGACCCCAGAACAAATGCCTTTCCAATCAGGAATATAACTGTTTATCTATACTTTCCCTGTCCTAACCCTTATCCAGTTAAGTGCCCATTATGGTCATCTCCTTAATCCCAAATAAGATACATATGTGGGACTTTACTAAATGCCTTTATATCATCAGACAGTTTGGGAAACATGATTTTATATAGTCAGATTTTTCTTGTAGATGGTGTCAGCTTCTTCTAGTTTTTAATAGGGATGAAAGTTGTGTTAAAATTTCTTTTTTCCTACATCCATAAGCTGCCTTAGTCAAAGCTTGGTGCATCAATTGTAGAATATTTACAGAAGGAAGTGATTTGAAATATTGCATTTACAAAGCAGTTCAAAATGAAAAGGCTAAAGAATCTGGGAAGTATCACAAACCTCTGTTTAAAAGCTAATAGGACATTTCCTGAGTCATATTGTGTTGTCCAGTGTTCACAATGATGGTAGGGCAATTTTTTGAGGGGTGTATAGAATTTTGGGGCATCTTTAATACTTGCAGCATTAGTTCATTTAATTCTAATAAGAATAACAGGCTGTGTGACTGTTTTTGCATTCTTGCAATTTCAAAATTAAAACCCTGTTTCATTTCTAAAAATAAAGTCTCTGAATCGCCAAAGCCAAGAGAAAGAAGATATCTTGCAATTTGTGATTAGGGATTAAAGCAAACTGATCTGAGACTGTAACAAGATAAGTGTTAGCGTGTGAAATGGGCCTTACTTGTTTCATTAGAAGCAAGTGACTTATAAAGGAGTGCAGTAAAAATCCAGCCTGGCCAAAATGTACATCCACACTGCTCATTTTAATCTCTGGGTTGGAGATGTGGTCGTAGCTGAACTTGGAGTCCTTAAACCTGGATTGACCAAAGTCAGCTACTAATTAGTGTTTTGCTAAATCAAACTTGAAATCTCTTTCACATTAATCACCAAGAATGCTTCATCACATCTCTGCTGTGATAGACCTTGAAATCAATTTGGACTTGCAGTTTGTTTTTATGTTTTAAAGAAATTGCATAAAAAATTTGAAAATTAAATTGCACAATTTTATTTAATTGAACATCTTGTGGGAAGTATTGGAAACCATCATGAAAATACACTGTCTAACCTATACTGTTATGCAGTATTTGTTTATTATAGAATGTGTGGCAATTATAAAACAGCTAAGAAGTAGCCTTAAAATTCTAAATGCTTGCACTGGGTAAGCACCTCTATACCATGGATTCCGGTTACTCTTTGCTTGTTTTGGCTTTGGCTTCTGTTTTGTAGGTTCCGTTGGGGACAATCTGTATGTTTGTTTGTCTTTGTGCTGAAGCTGCTGGCTGTTTATTTTAAACAAACTCACATTTCTACCAACAGAGATAAAAATGTTCTAATGCACCAAACTGACTAACCCTCTCTTTGTTTCATTCCAATGCTGCCATGCATGTCCTCAAACACATCGACCAATAGGATGATGAGGAGGGCATATGGGCGTAACAGTACACATGAACCAAAGCTACAGTTTTGTTCTGAGGGGTGAGAGCTTGGATTTTCTCTTCTCAGATCATATTGCACTGGATGCTGTAATACTCAAATGTTCTTCTCTTTGTGCAGAGTTTCTTTGTGCATGTTCTACTGTTTGTTGTTCTTGTGTCACTGCTTCTCTCTCTCTCTGTCCACATTGCCTTTGAAAGAAATATCAATTAGAAACTGATATTGCAGCAGAGCAGGTGAGAAATAATTCAAAACAGTACTTCTGGAAATGTAAAAAAAAAATTAAGGCCGTGGCAGCAACATGCTAATATTGACAAATTCTACTGAAGGTTGCTATTAGGAGAAAGTGAGGACTGCAGATGCTGGAGATCAAAGCTGAAAAATGTGTTGCTGGAAAAGCGCAGCAGATCAGGCAGCATCCAAGGAGCAGGAGAATCGATGTTTCGGGCATAAGCCTTTCCTGAAGAAGGGCTTATGCCCGAAACGTCGATTCTCCTGTTCCTTGGATGCTGCCTGACCTGCTGCGCTTTTCCAGCAACACATTTTTCAGATCATTCGCTATTAGGCATATAAGTTGTTACTTGTTACCTTGATATTCATTAGCAACTTATTCTACAAGTGACGCTACTTTTGAAATCAGGAACTGAAGTCATGGCCAATTTTCACTGCGGAAATGTGAAGAAACAGGTTTGGACGATTGAAGTGAAGGTCAAAGAAGGAAAATTGGCCCTAAAGTTGAATGCTAGTTTATCACCATACTACTTCATTGAAAAGGTTGCCACATGACCTTTTACCCTAACCTGATCAAGTCACGGATAATTTACTTCAAGGACTTGTGCCCAGATATTTGCTTTGCATGGATATAGCAGATTTTCTACAATGTTGTTTATGTGGCAGATACTAAAGGTAGTTACATTTACAATTCCTGTGAAATTATCTAATTTGTAGAGATAGCTGCATTTATAAAAATAATGATCTACTGAATTAAGAAGGATTAAATATGTGTTAAAAAGCTAATACACATCATTGCCAAACAGATTTCATGCTGGAATGCAAATTAAATTTAACTTGAAAAATACTTCTGCCCAACAAAACCTGAATATTTGAATACGTGAATTGACAATGACATTGACCCTTAATGATTAATTTATAATTGACAGATATAAAAATAAAGATTGCATCATAATAAAAATCTAATTCTAGTTTGCTGTATCGTTACGATTGAATGGGAGGAAACACAATTGAAGAATCAAGATCGCTATAGATATCTGAATCTGAACCCTGTGAGATTTTTGATATAAATTTGTTTTGACAGTTCTATGATGCTTGTCCAGGAATTATTATGGCCTATGAAAATAGAGGTTCTTATAGAGACTCATTTTGAATCAGTGTGCTATCTTGGTATTGATCTGGAACTTCTGCTTAGTTCTGGAGGTATCAGTTAGAGTTTTGTGAAATTATTTTTCTTGTATCATGTGGCCAAAAATAATTTTACTGATTGGTAATGAGGCTGGTCCAAGCTTACCATTTCATATATTTAGATTTGTAAATTTTCATTCAGAAAAACATCGGGTATTGAACACTGATTGCATCACTTGAACATTGTAAACATGGATGCTGATAGGAATTTTAGTGCAGTTAAAATGCACTTCATAGTTGAGCCTCTCTCTCTTGACATAATGCATTTTAAGTGGTTCTTTTTAGATAGAGTGCAGGACACCTTCTAAAAGATAGCAAGGCCCTTTGATAAATATTGTTAAGACAGAGAGTGTAGAGAATGATAACTTGGAAAAATGACACTTGAATTTCCTGTGACTGACTGAATGGATCAAATTATAAGATTCCAAGTTTTAATTTTTTGACTGTATTGAACAAACTTTTCAAGCAAAATTATCTGAATATTATTCATTTGGCAACTTGTACTCTATAAACTCCAGGTGAGCTTGCCCACTTAACCTTTAAAATGATGGACAATTTCTTTATACATTTATTCTGATTCGTCTCTGAATTGACGACTAGCTGTTCTCATCTCCTGATGGCATACTTCCTTTTCAGCTTTCCAGCCAGAACGTTCAAGCCTCTGAACCTCCTCTCACTGTGAAGGTTACCTTACAGTTCCACTCCCTAAGCAAATCTTCCAACTTGTTTAAACCATCAAAAATTTGGTTTCTTTAATCTGAGCATGAGCATGAGTATGAGCTTCAACCAGCTGTCTGTTCACAAACAATACAGACAGGCTGTCTCTATCTGTCTCTGCCCTTTCTCCCTCTCTTTACATACAAACATACAAATTGAGAGCAGAAGTAGGCTATTCAGCTGCTCAAGTCTACTCCATCATTTAGTAGGATGGTTGCTGATTTGCTGGTATTTTGAATTCCACTCCTGATAACCTTTGATTTCATTACCTAACAATAATGTATTTGTCTCCACTTTAAAAATATTAAATTACCCCATCTCTGGCACCTTCTAAGGTGGTGTTCCAAACTCTCCCACTGCCCTGAGAGAAGAGAACTCTCCTCTATACCCTAAAAGACGATAACCTAATTTCAAACAGTGCCCGCTAGATTTGTATTCACTCACAAGATATAACATAATGTCCACACCCAGCTTGTTTAAGAGCCTTTAGGACCTTTATATACTTAAATCAAGTCACCCCTGACTCTTCTACATTCCAGTGCAAACAAGCTCAATCTGTTTAACCTTGCGCAAAAGACAGTACATTCCGTAAACCTCCAACCCCATCTGATACATTTACCACCTCTTTTAAGGTGACCAAAACTGCACAAATTGTGCATAATTGCATAACTGCATAATTGTGATCCACTACAGTCTTAACTCAAAGATATCTGATATCAGGCTAAATGGATTCAGGAGCATGATAAGCTAAGAAAGGTATAATTTTCAAAAATAACTTTCTCTGTGAACCATCAAGAGCAGGAATACTGCTCAACAAGATAATCTTTGGCTTACATGGCTTCTGGCTTTTATTCTGTGCTCAAGCATTAGGCTTAAAGTTGGAGACCATTTCATTGGTCCCCAGTCACAGCCATTGCTGCCTTAAACTCCATTCCTACCTGTCAACAACATTATTTATCCTACCAGATTCACTTGGGAAATAGCCTCCAGTCAAAAGCTGAGGCCTGGTAGTTAAAAGCTCTGTTCTCACAGCCATGAAGGCTGAATGGCTTCACTCCAGCTTGGCTCCTGGGCGCATCAATCCCATTTCTCTAAAATTATTTGTATTGTGCATGATTTTCTATTGTTTCTATGTCATGGTTACTCTGAACTATGCAATGATCCTGTTGAATTTTGTTGGTACAAGAAACTTTCACACAATCAGTGTGATTTATAGTTTTGTACCACTGACAAATTGCTGTGTTGAATTAATAGTTTAGCAATTACTTTGAATGCTTTTGAACAATTATCTGATCATCAACAATTGCATAACTCTACAAGCTCTTTCCTGCAATTGATAAATTATGCTTCCATTACTGTTTGAATCTTCCATTTTTAAGAAAGTAACGCAGTGGGTATTTCAACCATCTTCAGTATATCATCAACCCTTTGAGGAGTGACACAGAGGTTTTGAACGACAAAAAAGCTTCCAGACTTTAATTCCATTAATACTGTTTCACTTTATTGCATAAAGCAAGGTAGCAAGAAGTGTTTGAATTGATGGTATTATCCTCGTGCTTGTGATCTAAACCTTTCCTGGTCTCTGAATCAAACTAAAGTTATTTTTTTCAAAGAAGAATGCTAGTCTTTATTATTTTGGGAGTTCCTCTTATGTTTGATCAGCATTGTTTGATCAGCATGAGGAAATGACTACTTGGAGCTGTCATGAAACTAACCTCTGAAACTAAATGCATTGCCTCGTTTCAGTTGCCAAGGTACCTAACCCTGATTTGGAAACCAATATCCGTCAACCTTCATAAGACCATTGAACTGGATTCCTTAGGACACATATCAGAGATATTGTCTTGGCTCCAAAATTCTACCAATGTTGCCAATCTGCCAATTGCTCAGATCTGATTTTGCTAATCAATAGTATTGGCTGACATGATATGTTTAGCGTTTTAATTGCTGTTGCTGCGTGACCATAAATTGTAAAGAGAATATTTCCTTTATTTGTGACATTACAAGCTTGCAAGCCAAGTCAATTATGTGATTAGTTTTGGAAATGCAACTGTCTGTCTGGTTTGAAACTTGCTAGGTTTCTGTCTTGGACAGAATTAATGTGTACAAGTACAGGCTCGGCCGTGAGTGAGTTCATTGGTGTGACTAAACATGAAATCATAAGTTTGACATTTATTGGTATTAACGCTAATGTCAACATTAGCAATTGATATAAGAGCATGTCTGTGACTTAACTCCAACTGCAAATGCATGAATACCACAAGCCTCTTTACTATTGAAACTATAGTTAGATCAATGATTCTGCTCCACAACACACCTGCTTCCTAAATATTGACTGACGGCTTAATTGATTTCCTCTCCTGAATAACGTGGTACGTCTTTTCAAGGCATCATCGTTATCTCTTTCTCAAAAACAAACTCCTGATTCTTCTGATCTCACGTATTACCATCACATTTCTAATTTCTGTTTCCCTTAAAACCTCTTGTATTGCCACCTCTCTAAATATAATATGCTCTTTGAATCTCTCAAATCAGGTTTATGCCATTACCACATCATCCAAAAGACCCTTAACCAAGCTCGCAAGTAACAACCACTGAGAGTTTTCTCAGTGTACTGTTTGTTGGCATCCACAGTGACTGTGGTGCACTTTTCTCCTAGTTCTTGTCTTATATGGAAGAAGTCCTGAGTTGAGCTTCTGATCCCAAACCCTACAAGATGTGTTGGTTGGAAGGCTTATTATTGGGTTGATTCATGCTAACTTTCTGTCACCTCCTTGTAGGAATGCTAGCATACATATTTAATATTATATTGTGCCTTTCTCCACAAGCCTTAACATCCAGACAGCTATCTTCAGTAGCATACTGAACAATTTTGTTTTGTTCGTTATTTCATAAAAGAACAACTGAATGTATATTTTTCTAGTTCAATTTGAGACTAAGTAGCTCAGCCAACTTGTTCGTATCATCTGAAAGAAGGCAATGCATTCATTGCTGCAGGCATATGATTGGAAAACAAAAACCATTGTTCAAGAACGGAGGTTTAATACCATTCCATGCCATGGCCAGGAAGGCTTGCTAACAGGCACTCAAGATAATGATTCTCCATGTCTGGTAGTTGTGCCTTCAATTGCCAAGATCCTATGGACTGAATCTTTCTTTCTAAATAGCTTCACCATTCTTTTGTCATTTAAGCTGCTCCTTAAATCGCACTTCAACTATCTTGTGACTCGGTGATAAATTTCATCCATTGGGATGTTCACTATGTTAATGATATCAGTGCATTGTGTTGTTGTTAGAGGTATACCAGTCATATTTAAGATGGGGTTCAAATGTCTGAGTGCACTGAGGAGGTTAAGTTTTTCAGGACTTCGAGATGGCCAACTTTTACCCTATCTGGTTATAAAAGTCGGATAAAACTGAATGAGTAAACATTCAGCTCTCTCTGATGTGAACTCCTGAAAGAAAGAAAGAATAAATCAAAAATCCTGAAAGGGAACAGCAGGTAATAGAAATTACAAATGAGTTGTATGTGAAGTTTAGCAGTATGTTAGCATTTGCTAATATAACAAAGTTCCCCATTTTAGAAAATAGTTAATTATAGATTTAATACCTATTGAATTGTACCTTAGTTCCGCAAGCAACTCTTATACAGACATAACTTACATTGTCACCATCTAGTAATTTGTATTTATGCACAAAAACTTCATTCAAACCCCCACTTTGTTCATTCTCACTTGCTCCAGTGTTGTAACACAACAACACTACCTGCCAGCACAAGCTGCTTTACAATACACTGTTCATTTCCATAGGTACATAATTTTATGTTCATAGTTTGTAATAACCCATTATACACATATGATTGCATTCTTGGCCATATCCACCCTTGTCAGGAATTGTTTTTATTTAAACAAAGCTGAGCTCGGGAAACCTGTTGAAGAATATTTTGACTTTAACCCATCTCCAAGTGTCAGTGCAACCAAACTTGAATGTTTCAAGAGTATTATAACTCGATAATTTTTCTATAAGTAGGAGTTTTTACAGTTTTAAAATATTAAAAATGTTGACAGCACTTCCAGTGTAAACCTTGTAATATGTGCCTGGAAATAACCAGACTGTTCTTTACCACTGGGCCTGAGTGAAATGCAGACTGGTGTTCAAGAAGTTGCTGAACTGTCTGTAAGGATCCTCCCTGAATTAAGTTTCTGGAAAGTCTCAATTACAACTTATTCTTTGCGTTTAATGTAGAAAATGTTTCATGTCACTTAAAATTATTCACGAGGAAGGAGCTGCAGCACAGTATTGTTAAATAACTCTGAAATGATTAATTCACTTTCTCTGGGCTTCAAGACACTACAGGGAGAGGAGGCCTTTTCCCATCATTTTATGCTGGTATAAAATTCAGTATTTACTGTATTTCACCTCCAGACCATTCTATCTTCAGCAAAACATTTATATTTGGCAGAAATGTAGATTAGAGAATTGAAGCAGAAATATTGAGACCTGTGCTAATTTTCAGTGTGGCTTCTCCAGTTAAAGTCCAGAACGTGCCATCCTTCTGATAAAACCTTAGGTCCATAAAACCTGCTAGGGTGGATGTGGAAGATCACATAACATTATTTTGAAGAAGAGTAGGGGAGTTACACCTGAGGCCTGGCCAATCCCTGTCCTGCCATCACCATCACAAAGAAAAAGATTATCTGGTCATTATCGAATTGCTGTTTGTGGGTGTTTGCTGTGCACATATTGACTGTATTGTTTCCTACATTAGAACAGCAATTAAACTTCAAAAAGAACTTTGTTAGCTGTAAAGTACTTTGAGCCATCCGGTGGTCATGAAAAGTGTTATATAAGTCTTCCTTCCTTTCTTTTAGGTAATAATTACAGCTTGAATTTTCCTATTTCCTGCTTGCACCTTGCCCCTATGTATGTTTCAGCTCTTGATCATAACCAATGCCATTTGTGCTGACTGTGTTTGGTGACAGGGACAGTGGGGAGAGTGTTTTTTTTAATAAAACAAGTTTATTTCAACGTGGTAACACGTGCATTGAAATAAATTAAATGCAAAGAGGGATTTGAACTAACGAGTATTAGTGAAGCCCGGATGGAACAAGTCTGTTTTTATTTATTTGTTTATAGCATTACTTGTACAGAGAAACAGCATGGTTGCTTTACAAATGGCAAAGGAGTTAAGTAGGAGACAGGAAAGCTTAAAGTTGGAGACTGAAGGATTGAAGATATGGGTTTTTTAAGAGGCCTTTGATGGATGAAAGAGTGGCAGTAAGGCACTGTGGTTTATGGTGAATTAAAATGAGCAAGAGTGTGGTCACATTGATTACAGAGCAGATGAAATCACTCCAGAAGTTTTCTTGAGGTGATGGAACTTGTATTCCGGCCCAAAGTATGGAAAAAAAAATTATAGGAATTTACTGCACAGGTGAAGACCACTCAGTCAATTGTGTCTGTGCCATTCAAAAGGAATATCCAGACTAATTCCACATTTCAAATCTTGAAGTGCTGTAACGTAGAGTTATGGACAAATGTATTTTTAAAGTGTTATGAGGGTTTCTGCTTGTCCCACCTTTCAACCAATACTTACAGATCCCTACCACGCTCTTGGTCAATGTTTCTTCTCAGATTTTCTCCAAGCTTTAACTCTATCACCTAAATCTATGCCCCCTGATGATGGACCCATTAACCAAGAGTAATCCATCCAAGCGTAATAGGACCTTCCTATTCATAATATCTCAACCCCTTCATTTTATCAATTCCGTTTCCCCTCAACCTCCACTGTTCCATAGAAAACAATCCAAGTATATCCAGACTTTCCAAATTATCATCACCCTACTGTTAGATTCTTTGCCTTGCTTAATAAAAGAAAGTACACCTTGATCTTTCTTGACCACTTTTATCCACTTGTACAGCAGCATTCGGGGAGCCATGGATATATGCTCCAAGGTTTCTCTTATCCTTTGTACTTTTCAGTAGCCTAACATTGATTCTTATTCTCTTGAATTATTAAAGACAAAGAACAATAGAACTCTAATTATCAAAGACATCAAGGGATATAGAGATAGTTTGGGAAATTGCATCAGCCATAATGTAATTGAATATTGGGGGAGACTCAGGGGACCAAATGGCCTCCTTCTGCTCTCATTTCTTCTGTTCCTTGTCATTAGCTTTAACCAAATGGATTACTTGACACTTATCCGACTCCATTTGCCACTGTTCCATCTGCCTGAAATTCATTGATAGCTGTTAGTAGTCAAGTTTTCCTCATCGTTGTAAGCCACGTGGTCATTTTCTTCTGTTCTCTGCAAACTTTTAAGTTATCCCCCTACAATCATTGCTATATACAGCAAAAAACAAAAAAAAAACATTGAAGAGAGTCTGGCCATGCCCCAGTGGAATGACAAACACCTCATCAACAGTTACCCTTTGCTTCCTAGTTACCACTAGTTCAGTGATGTGGACTGTTACTTTACTGACTAGCCTGTCCTGTGGAACTTATCAAAAGCCTTGTCAAAATGCATATAGACCACATCACTGTCCTCGTGAACCGTCCTTATTACTATCTCAAAAAAGTAATTTGTTTCAGTCAGATATAATCTTCCTTTAACAGGTATATGCAGTCTTTAATTAATTCATGTTTTTCTAAATGAAGATTTGCTCTGTCCTTCAAAACTTTTTGCAATAATATAAGATTAGGTTGACCTGTAAATACTTGGTTTGCCCCTTTCTTCCTTTGGAAAAAATGGTGCAATATTAGCTGCTCTCACCTATAGCCAGAGGGGATTGGAAAATATTCTTCAACAAAATAGGTGACAGCTATTGACTGGTTCATTTCTCAGCGCAATGCCCTGACTAATTGGGGTTTAAAATTCAAATGAAGCATAGCGGTTAACTGTCAGTCATCATTGTTGCATTCTTTGTGGCAGTGCATATCAATCAGTGTACATACCAACCAATCAGCACTCTCCAGTCATGCTGTATCAATGTTGTTTTTTTCCTTAAATTTTTATTCATCTAATGAGTTCAATATGAAAAAAATACTCTTTTTATATTTGAGAAATGCTAAAAATTGAAATGAAAATTGCCAAAAAGAAGCTGACTTAATTTCTTAAGCATTACTGAAGATTAGTTTTTGGTTTACTAATTCATCTCAAATGTTTTCATTTATAAAATTCTTTGTATCATTTACCCATAATATGTTAATAATTCATTGTGTCTTAAAGATTTCCTTTAAGAAGGAAAGTGGCTATTTTGCATTCTTTCTAATTGAAAAATCCTGAATTAAGTAAATTAATGGATCTGTAGTTTTGCAAGGTGTATTGTGACGCAAGGATATGGAACATGATGTACAACAAATAAATCCATTGCTTATATAGCTTTATAGCAGCCGTGGACTTCTATAATTTGTTGCATCCAGTCTATGTTGTTATTTTTCAGAGCATAGTTCATTAAAGTTTGCACAGAAAACTGGCCTGTCTTTTGGAGCAAATTTGGTAGTAATTATGTTGTATAAAATATTCAAAGTAAAGTTAGAATATTTATTAATGAACATCTCTGAGACACCCGTTTTCACCTCAATGTAATGTACTCAATAGTTCTGACTGACATAGTTTCCACACTCTTTCACAGATCTGACTGAACATCAGAATAACAGAATCATTAAAATCAGCTTAGTACACACATTGGCATTCAACAATTGAATTCTTTCCATTGTGAAGCCACAAGACCCTTTTGTTTGATCGTAGAAATTTATGGCACATGAAGAGGCCATTCAGCCTGTTGAATCCATGCTGAGCCATCAAGAGGATGGTTGGATTTAGCTCCTGTTTTCTCCATGACACTCCTTAGCTAATCAGAGTTTTTTTTTCGCGAACTAATCAGGACCCATTCTCTGCAGTATAAATTGTTGTGATCATTTCAAATTTGTCATGCTTGCATCTGTCCTAATGAGCACAAGACAAAAAGCTTTGACAACATGTTTCTGTATTCTGCAATCTTTATACTTTTGGAGGATATGAACAGCAGTGTTAAGGCCAGGATCCGCCCATCCCCAACAGTCCCCAAGAAGGCAGCAGTGAGCTGCCCATCCCCTGGCCAGTGTATGCAAAGTCAGATTATAAATCAGACCAGCCTAACTGGATTGTTTGAATAATAAATGAAATTTCATGCATATCAGTACATAAAATTGACTTTGCTGTTAAACATAGTGCCGCAGTGCTTTGTAATATTTATTTATGTGATAGGGATTGTTAATTATTAAATAGACTGAATTACTTTCAATTTTAATTTTGTCACAATGAATTAACTTGTTAATTATACTAACTACCAATGTTCTAATCTCAGTGCATCTTCTAAGGCATGCAGAATTACTGCATTCCCAATTTTGTTGTAGTTAAAAGCAAGTAAACCAAATAGAAAGGCATCTGGATAAATGGGACTAATGAGTTGAAGTCAACAGTTAATGTGGGCAATTACGAAATAATGAGACTAGGGTGAGGAAATATATATGATGGGAATATAAATTCAGTAGCTCATGGTAGCACCTTGTTTAGACCACAGTGAAAGTACTGACTGGTTTTACACTACAAAAATTAACAGAAGACTGAAGGAAGTGTGGAAGAGATTTATAAGACTAATATCAGAACTAAAAGGAAATGATGCTGGGAAAGTTTGTTCAGACTATGAACTGTCATTGTTGGGGTTGAAGGTGCTCAGAATTATAGAGAGATTTAATGGGGTACATTTGGAAAACAGTTGTTCCTATTTGAGGAATCTTGGAGAATACTACATATATTGGCATCAAAGTAGATGTTCTGAGGCTAAATTTTTAACCAGAAATTAGTGGGTCAAATCATACATGAATATTCTTTTTGAGGGGTTGAAAGCCACCCTCTCCCATTGTCTTGATACCTAACCCATGGCAGTATGTCAGCTAATTGCAGTTTTGAGACTGTTCCTGCTTGCATTTCTGGAGGCTAAAAGTGTCAAGGACCATGGCGAGTGCATGGGATAATGGCTTTGAGGATTAGCCACATTCATGTTGAATAGCAGATGGCTTTGATGGACTGAGTGGTCTCGTCCTTTTTTTTAATCTTTCTATATCCCACAGACAAGAATGCAATAATGCTCAAATTTCCTGTTTTAGTCATGTTGATTAGGAGCTGAATATTGGCCTGGATACCTGGGAGATTTGATTGTTACTCAAATTTAAACGTTGCAAATGTAGTCATGAATTTTGAATGCTTAAATAGAAAGGGAAACAAAATTCTGAGCATGCCTTTAGAAATTGCTGAATTAAAGGAGCTACTTTTTTTCAACATTTGAAATTCTTTATGGTTGATTTGAATTGGTAAGGTTTCGATGGCCACCACGTGAAAGGACCACAAACATTGCTTGGATTATATCCTGATACCTTGAGTAATGGTATGCAATAAGTAACAAAATACATAGTATAAAGAGAAATCCTGAAATTTATCCCTGCAGCAATGGGTCATTTTAAAGAGAGACAGGATGTAAAGTAAAACCATCACTTGAGCCTTTGATCAAAGGGCAGGTTGCCTACCTCCACCCAGTATGCGATTAATACACAAGTACATTTCACTTTAAGCAACAGTGACAAGGCAATACTACTTATTTGAAGTTTGTCATCTTACACATACCCAAGGAAATATGTAGATAATTTAAGATTTTCTTGATGTGTATGCTCCGCTTATTGTCACAAAGTTTGTGCTAATTTTAAACAATCTGTTACATTAAGAATTTGATTATTTGTTTGACAATGTGCATACATTTGGCTAGAGCAAGAGTTTATATAGGCATTCTTTAGAAACATGTTGCTTCACATCAAAAGTTGCACAATTTAATGAACATTGACACAGTCTCAAACTAACATCTTAGTGAATGATTAGCAGGTTTGCTGTAACAAAAATGAGTCAAAATTGTCAGTTTGAAGATTTTATATTTCAATCAAAATTATATAATATAAAATTAATTAAATTGGAGAGACACTAAGTTGGTCCAAAAAAATTATTATTTAGTCAGAATGATGATTTCAGGGGGAAAAGCTTTTTTTGTTAAAACATGATTTTCTCTCCTGTTTTAGAATCGTACATGTTGATACCACATACTCGTGAGCCCACAAACAAAAGGCCAGGTGCTTAGCAAGCTTCTGCCAATTTTGTAGTATAGCTGCCTATCAGAAATTCAGTAAGTGCCCTAAGGTGACTCATACTGCCAACCTTTCCTTCTTAAGGAAGTGTCAGGCCTCCAGTCCATGAAACACATCTACTTAAACTGCTTAACACTGAGAAGCAAGTAAGATGTTAATGTTTTGTAAACAGCAGAACAACTTGTATCTATGTAGTATCTGTACATTAACAAACATTCATAGATGCTTTGAGTTAATGGATCAGAAACTGAAGTATGGAATCAAAGTGACAGAAATGGCCATAAATAAATAAATGTGCTACAAGAAAGCTTTTAAAAATGGATGCACAAGTGGAGAGATGAAGAGTTTAGGAAGGGACGTGCAGAAAGTAGGATGAAATCAGCTCCAAGTTCTGTCACCGTTGGCAGGGTAAAAAGGTGGTAATACATAGGAAATCAGATTTGCAAGACCGAAATGAACTATGCGAATATAAGACTTGAGAAGTTTGCAGATCAGGGTGGGGCAGGATGATGAAGAGACTTGAAAATGAGATGATCATTAGAGGTTAGGAGCCACTGCAGCAATTTAGAAGATTTGGGCACACAGGAACGGATGTGGGTGGTGGAGTTTTGCAATTGTTGAAGTGTACAGCAGTTTATGAATAAGAAGTCAACAAAGAGAAATCAAGTTCTCCAGGCAGAGAAAGTATGGTTAAGGTTTTTGGCAGCACGGAGAATGAGGAAGAGCAGAGGTGGAAGATAATGTAGTTGGAGAAATAAGTGATCTTGTAGATTGATGGGATAGGTCTGTGCATGATTGTACACTCTGTTGCAATGCCGGTTTATAATATTCTTCTATAACTAATGAAAGTAAAGGTAAAAAAAAATATCCAACAAGTTAACTGACCTGTTCTTTTAAAAAAACTAATTATGCATTTAGAGTCTACTGGATTTAAACCTGAGAACTTAAACCTGCATGAAATAAGGGTAATATTTCAAGTCTTTATTGACTAGTTGGTGCTTAAAGCTGTCCAAATGATGTAAGTTATTTAATAAGGGCATCATGTTTCCATGAATAGTGTGTGATTATAGCTGCAGTGCCCCATAATTACAGTTTCCTGATGTGTTAGTGGGATTTTTTAAATTTAAATTTCCACTGTTTCTTAAAGTTCAGTTAGAAGAGTGCATGGTCAAACACTGCCAACGTCCATAATGGAGTGCAATTAGGATTTTAATTTGATTGCTACATTTCTGTAATTGAGATATCTGCAGAATGTGTGTCATTACAAAGAAAATCCTAAACTTCAGAATGGTTTTCTCCTATATTGAAAAATGCTATTATGTGACGTTGCAGATGTGCTATTTTTGATAGTGTATGGCATCAGTCAGAACTGTACAAACAAATAAAACTCTATCCATTTGCACATGGTGTCTCAGTTCAAGGAGTCTATGTGCTACACCCATTGTAATGTCATCATGATTGTCCCTTGTATTAGCAAGTTTGTGTCTGAATGATGCACAACAACTGTCATTGAACTCAGAATTTAGGTGGGCAACAGGCAAAATTTCTGGATCCAATGATAAATTGAGTGATCCACAAAATGAGTCTTCATTTGTGTAATTTATGTAGAGATCAACAGATTTACATTTGCCAGTGCTAGCAATTACAGGGGACCCATTCGGGAATTGACAGCACAACAACTTGTCTTTGTATAGAATCATACATGGGTGGCAGAGCAATTTAGTGATGAATTCAAGAGCTTGCGGTCTGGACAACTGAATGCATGCCCACCAATGGTCGAGTAATTAAAATCAGGGACAGGCAAAAGGGTGGAATTAGAGATTTACAGAGACAGAGATCTCAGGAATTGAGAGGTTGGAGCTAATTATAGAATTAGGGCAGTGTGTAGTCATGAGGGATTTGAATACAAGGAAGAGAGCTTAAAAATTGTTTAGTTAGGAGCCAATGTAGGTCAGCGAGCAGTGATGATAGTTGAAAGTAAAGACACATGGACAGCAAAGATTTTTCAAAGGATAGATTATGAGAGATCAGCCAGTACTGCATTTGAATAGTTCAAGGAAAGAGGTAGTAAAGGCATAAATGAAGGTTGCAGCAGCAATAAAGCTGAGACATAGCACACGGCTGGATAATATAATGGAGGTGGGAAAAAGCAATCTTGCTGACAGTGTGACAGTGTGGTATGAAGCTCCCCTCATTTGACACCGAGATTTAGAGTCATAGAGATGTACAGCATGGAAACAGACCCTTCAGTCCAACTTGCCCACGCCGACCAGATATCCCAACCCAATCGAGTCCCACCTGCCAGCACTCGCCTATATCCCTCCAAAGCCTTCCTATTCATATACTCATCCAAATGTCTCTTAAATGTTGTAATTGTACCAGCCTCCACCATGCCCTTTGGCAGCTCATTCCATACACGTACCACCCTTTGCATGAAAAAGCTGTCCCTTAGGTCTCTTTTATATCTTTCCCCTCTCACCCTAAATCTATGCCCTCTAGTTCTGGACTCCCCGACCCCAGGGAAAAGACTTTGCCCATTTATCCTATCCATGCCCCTCATAATTTTGTAAACCTCTATAAGGTCAACCCTCAGCCTTGGACGCTCCAGGGAAAACAGCCCCAGCCTGTTCAGCCTCTCCCTATAGCTCAAATCCTCCAACCCTGGCAACATGCTTGTATATCTTTTCTGAACCCTTTCTAGTTTCACAACATCTTTCCGATAGGAAGGAGACCTGAATTGCACGCAATATTCCTAACCAATGTCCTGTACAGCCGTAACATGACCTCCCAACTTCTGAACTCAATACTCTGACCAATAAAGGAAAGCATACCAAACACCCTCTTCACTATCCTATCTCCTGTGACTCCACTTTCAAGGAGCTATGAACCTGCACTCTAAGGTCTCTTTGTTCAGCAACACTCCCTTGGACCTTACCGTTAAGTGTATAAGTCCTACAAAGATTTGCTTTCCCAAAATGCAGCACCTCACATTTATCTGAATTAAACTGCATCTGCCACTTCTCAGCCCATCAGCCCATCTGGTCCAGATCCTGTTGTAATCTGAGGTAACCCTCTTCGCTGTCCACTACACCTCCAATTTTGGTGTCATCTATAAACTTACTGACTGTACCTCTTATGCTCGCATCCAAATCATTTATGTGAATAACAATAAGTAGAGGACCCAGCACCGATCCTTGTGACATTCCACTGGTCACAGGCCTCCAGTCTGAAAAACAACCCTCCACCACCACCCTCTGCCTTCTATCTTTGAGCCAGTTCTGTATCCAAATGGCTAGTTCTCCCTGTATTCCATGAGATCTAACCTTGCTAATCAGTCTCCCATGGGGAACCTTGTCAAACGCCTTGCTGAAGTCCATATAGATCATATCTACTGCTCTGCCCTCATCACTCTTCTTTGTTACTTCTTCAGAAAACTCAATCAAGTTTGTGAGACATGATTTCCCATGCACAAAGCCATGTTGACTATCCCTAATCAGTCCTTGCCTTTCTAAATACACGTACATCCTGTCCCTCAGGATTCCCTCCAACAACATGCCCACCACTGAGGTCAGGCTCACCAGTCTATAGTTCTCTGGCTTGTCTTTACCACTGTCTTTCACACTGTCTGAATCATCCTCAGATTCCAGAGAGAGGAATGGAGCAAGTAACATAGAAACAAAAGTTGTAATAAAAAGCAGAGATAATGATTTTTGTCTTCCCTCTATTCCAGGAGGATAGTCCTGGATGTCAAATATGCAATCTGATATTTTAGCCATAGTGGAAGAGTTGGAGAAATGGTGTGGTAGAGCTGAGGGTGCCATCAGCAGAACTGTGAAAACTAATTTTGCATGTGCAGGTGACATTATCAGGAACAACATGTAGAAGGAGCCAACATGTGGAAGAACCACAGTCTACAAAGCATTTTTTATAATATTATTATTTATAGATTCGCTTTATATAATTAACTGAACATAATATTTATGTTGTGATGAGATTTGGAAAATTTGTATACTTAAAATGAAAAGTATAAAATATGTCAATCTGAATGTTCTGGTGATATGTACACAACTTTAAGCATTTCATCAGATCTAACCAAAAGAAGATGAACAGATGTTATTTTGAACATGTGATACTTGAAAATATATTATTTCGATATTGCCCACATTTTGTGTATTAGGTATGTAACAGTTATGTTCGAAGTTAGTCCATAATACTAACTTGAATGAAGTTCTTGAATGAAATTCTGATAGCTGATGCAGGCCAACCATTGCAAGAAACTTAGGATGGATCTATGGAGAACTATAAAATAAAACCAAGAACTATGGATGCTGGAAATATGAAACTAGAACAGACCAGATCTGCTGAGTTTCTCCAGTAATTTCTGTTTTTTGTCTCCAGAAACTATCTTCCCCGACCTTTAATTTCAATATCAATATGAGAAGTTCTTATAGCCTCCAAAATCATCAGGCTGTTTCAGTCTCCTCAGCCTTCAAATTGCCGCATACTCCATTTCTGTCAGTCTAACCTTACAAATTGATCACATGCTGCATTATTGTCTTATTGCCCCAGCTCTTCATGAAACGCACACGTATTCTTTACCTATCCCAACTCACTTTCCGACTTACCTGTTCTTGGCTGCATACTCAGCAATATTGTCATCACATCTCAATCTGACATTAATCCTATCCTTTACAAAACCTGCATCCCTTCCCACCTCCTTAAAATTACCACACTCAATCGCACTCTTTTCTGCAACTGTATCTCTACGTTTTGTAACATGTCTGAATGCACTGTTATCATCCATTTATGGGCATGCTTCTCCTGTGACTCCCTGTTCATGGTTCATCCAATACAATTTCCAATCCCTGACATCCTGTGTAATTGTGATTATGGATCACCGTCATTCCTTAATTCCATCAATCTCTCTCCCTTGACCGTCCCATTTTCAACTACAGCTAGCTCAGTAATTCTACTCTGCCGCAGTCAGTTGTGGTGTGTCCCACATTGTATCTTTCATCCCTTTCAATCCAACACCTGCAGATTGCCTTCTGGCATAATCACAATGCCTGCCTCTGAGCTTAATTCTTATCTTCCTGTTCTAACCTCGTACCAGGACTATGTTCTTTCACGTAAGCAACATATGGTCCAATAGCACTGATTTAAAAGAATGAGCTTGCATTTATGTAGTGCTTTTCAAATCATCAGAAAGTCCCAAATGAAATACTTTTCAAATGATACTCCAATAATGTTGGGAAGCAAGGCAAAATTTATTTTCTACAATAAACAGCAATGAGATAAATCATCAAGTAACATTAGGTATGCGATGAATTTTGACAAGATGGCAGAAGAATTCCTCTGTTCATTGTATCTTCTTCTTACGCCCACTTGAGAAGACAAATGGGGCCTTGTTTTAATGTCTCATTTAAAAGGCAGCACCTCACCAGTAAAGGATTTATGTACAACTACATGATTCAAGTCTCTACAATGTAATTTCAGAGGCAAGAGGACATCTGTTGAGCTACACCAAGATACATTATTTATTCTTTCAGGAAATTTGGCATCACTGCCAAGACCAGAATTTATTGCACATACATTTGGCTGATAGCTTGTTCAGCCATTTCAGAGGGCATTTAAGAGTCTAGAGTCACATATAGGTCAGACTGGTGAATAATGGTTGACTTATTTCTTATAGGAAATTGTTGAATCAGATGACTTTTTGCAACAATTGATGTTACCACCACTGAGACTAGTTTTCTATTTCAGGTTTATTGATTGACTTTATATGCCACCATGGTGGAAATTGAACCCATGTTCCCATGTGTTTGAATGTCTGGATGGCTAGTCCAGTGACATTCCTCCACTGCCACCATCTCCCCTTAACATCTGCGGTTTTCAGCCTTCCACTGTTGTCAGAACAGTGTACATTAAAAATGTGCATCATTTAAAATGAACTTACATTTAGTACAAATATATTGCAACTTGTGAACATTTGATCTTTTGTATATACCGAATATTCAGTCACTGGGTAACTTGTAGACAATGATTCAGTTGTTCCTTATCCGAAAGAATAATCATAAGACTTTTAGAAAACTAGTGCATCCAGTTCAGAAACCACAGTCAATCACTCCAGAATGAAAGCAACCACTACTGTATCGCATTTGTGCTGGACCAAAATTAATGCTGTGCATTCTCCCACTAACTGTGTGTTTTCTTCTATTCCAAATGTCTCTTTGTTTGTTCCTTCAAAGATATATTGGTTAACAACACACTGACACTTGTTGCAATAACACACTGACATGGCATTCTGTGTGAAACACCTCCCTGTTTAATGAAATTTCCCTATCTTCACTCCTTTTGTGATGCTTTTAAATTGACACTCCTTGTCACTGTTTCTCCAAACAATGAAAATAGTCTTGCCCTACTCAATCTATCAAAAGTCCTGTAGAATCTTTTTAAAAATCTGTTTGTTATCCTTTAGCATTAGTTAACAAAGCACTGAATCTAAGGTATCACAACATATCTTAGAGATCCTCAGGCAAGAGTTTAAAAAATTCTAGACGTGTCACTAATGTTGGTTTGGCCCTATAACTCTGTAACTTGAGGTGGGAGGATTTCATCACTTTGTGTGATTGTTAACTGATCTCTTGGGGTTCTTACATTTTTATGTAATCAATTTTATTATGCGATTTTGATCGAAGTTAAATTGATCTGGATTGGCAGCTCGATCATTCTTAAAGAAATGATGCAATCAAAAAATGAGTTTACCTATCTTTTGAAGGTTTTTATCCAATTGTATTTCCATCCATAACGCGAAGTGTACATGCTTGCTGTTTTAAAATAATTAACTTCTATTGTACACTGTATGCCATCGAAACAATTAGTAAATGTCAGTATGCAGTAAAATCCTTTTATGTTGTGAAACAGACAAGCTAAAACTATTTAAAAAGTACACTCCCAAAACAGGTGCTGAGATCAGACTTAAGTGATCTGTTTTGTGCTGTCACCTTATGTGAAACTAGAGGGCTCAAAGGGTATTCATTGTTCTGTTTACATGTTAACTTGCTGTGTTAAATAAAAGATCAATTCCACTATGTTGCTGTTTAAGCCATTCTTATCTGGGTGCTTTGTGGAGTACTGACAAGTGTCCTTCCCTAGCCAGCCCTTGACATAATGTCACAGCTGCCAATCACACAGAGCTTTAAGTAATCGGACAGTGCCTGGGGTTACTATTTGTTTGCTTTTCTGTGTTTCCTGTCAGAAAGGCCACTGGGCTTTGTTACACCTGTGGGTCATGAATGTCACTGACCTATCACCTTTACCAACATAAAGTGTGAACTTTAGTTAGAGCAGCATGTTTTAGTATCGACTCTTCAATAGAAGCCACTAATTAAAGAAAGTTCCTTGTCTGCAATCCATACTTCTCGATTTGATACTGTTTGAATGTTGCTATCTGTAACAAGAGTAGGTATTTAGCAAGTGGGAAATGTTTGTTTGATGTGATGTAATCCGAGATGATTTCCATTCATTTTTATTGGAATGCATTTATCCATCTCTTGTGTGCTACTGCATGAGAAGGTCATAGGACTTGGTAGTTTTAGCAAGAAATAGCAAGCATTTACTGGAACAGACTACTTCTTTCAGTTCATCTATTTTGTGTTTCTGTTAGAGCAAGAAGCCTAATTAAAGTGAAATTATTGCTCACCAATATTCTGATTTATACTGTACTGATTTAATGCAAATTGTAAAGCATTTAAAATAGGGAAGAATGAAGTGTTGAAAAATGTAACGTCTTCAGTTAAATAAATTCCAGCTTACTTTCAAAAATACCCCATTCGTACTGTGCCGATGTATGGATTGTTTACTGGTTTTGGAGTCCTAGTTTAGCTGCAGCTAACCCAATGATCTGCCATATGATTGCAATAGTGACATACTTAAAAAAAAAATTGAGAGAGACCAAAAATAGAAGTGATTATTGGAATTCCAAGTTTTCTTAGTCCTTAGTATTAGAATGTAGCTCAGATCCCAAACACTCTTTGTGTTCCAAGTTTTAAAAAAAATCACACTTTGCCTAATCCTAGCATTATTTTCTAAATAACTCGTTATTGCACATTTTATTATAGATTGTAAAGGTTTTCCTGTGGCTGACACTAAACTTATCAGTCTGCTGCTCTCCCATTTCTCTCTCACTCCTTTCTTAAACCGTCAAGCTACAGTTGCGGCCTTCCAATCTGACAGGACCATTCTAAAGTCTGTAGAATCTTGGAAGACGACAACCAACTCACCTGCTATTTCCACAACCTCTTTCAGCATGGAATATAGATCCATCATGCCCAGGATGTTATACAATTGAAGTCCAGTTAATTTATCTAGTTCATTTTGTTTTGTTAATAGTAATATCTTCCATTTCCTTATTTACACTAGCTTTAAACTACTGACAAATTAAATATGCATTTGTGACGAGAAAAATTGAGGCTGACTACAAATATAGCTTATTGTGACTGAAAGGGATTGACTTATCCATTAATACCTTAGAAATCTTGACTTTTGAGGCCAGAAAATTGTGGTCATGTTATACACTTCAGTTTGCGGTAAATTTAACCTCGCCAATATCTCGCATGTTCTTCAGTAGTAGTACAGTAATGAAAGATGAAAATTCATAGTTTCAAGCAATCATTGCTCATCAATAACCTAGTCACCAATATTCAGTCCAACTTCCAACAGAGCTACTCAGCTTCAGGCTTTATCACAACCTCAAAAAGATATGGCTATAAGAAGTGATTGAAAGGAGAAATATAAGAATAACCACCACCAACGTCGAGACAGCACTGTAGTAAATCCTAGGTCAGTGGAGTGCCAAGGAAAATCCTGCAATCACATGAGATGAAGGACAATGCTTGTCAAAGATCCATCATTGCGTCCTTAAGACATCAATGTATGAGTTTGATAAACGTGACTTGGAGGTGCCGATGTTGGACTGCGGTTGACAAAATTAAAAATCACACAACACCAAGTTGTAGTCCAATGGGTTTATTTGGAAGCACTAGCTTTCAGAGCACGACCCCTTCATCAGGTGGTTGTGGAGGTTAAGAATTTATAGCCAAAAGAGTCCTGTGTCATGTAGATGTTTAGTTTGATAAATGTCCAAGATTCAAGCACTGTTAACATTGAGCTTTACCATTAACCAGAAACTCATTGCATCAACACCAGCAAGGAAGATGCCAGTTACTTCACAACAAGTTGCAACTCACAATGCAGCAACACAAAAGTACAGTCCCTCCCTCCCTGTATGATCTGTACCAATGAGAAAAACAAAAGGTGCCATCACATTAGAGCATTACTGCTAGTTCCTCTTAAGTAGCATGGCTCCCCAGTTTGGAATTAAATCACCTTTCTTCTTAATCATCAAGTCAATATCTTGAACTTTCCTACTTAAGCTAAGGTATTCATATTCTGAGTACAAATATTTAAATATTATCTTTCCCACTCATTCATCCTGTTTTTCTGACAGAGTTGCATGCCTGCATATGCCTAATATAAAACTTCCTGAGTAACTGGATGTTGTTTGTAGAATTTAGGATTACTTTTCAACGTTTTATCATAAAAGGATTCAGAAAAGGAGTTATTTCAAGCATTGGGCTTTTAAAATCTCAGTGCATTCACTTTAGTTAAAAGCCAGGGTGTGGACAATAGGTAGTTTAGATGCTAATAAGCTCGTGCTGTTTTAGCCTAAGAATAATAAGCAATTCTTTCACCTGTCAGAGCAATCAAAAATACCTCACACCCATTGTACCTTTGAACCCCTTTTCTGTTATGAATAATTAGAGATCAAGCACAGGCAGGCAGTCAGCCAGATTTCAGAAATGGAATGTTGCAAGGCAGTCAGGCCACAGATGTTTCAAGAAGATAATTCCACAGGGAAGAATAATCAGACACCATCTTAAATCAATAAGGTGACCAAATAATGTGGCTATGTATGGCCTACTCTTTGTTTTATATTATGAAAAGGATAATCAACTTATTTGGATGGTATTATAGACCCCCTAATAGTCAGAGGGAAACTGAGACACAAATTTGTAAGGAGATCTTAGTTCTCTCTAAGAATACTGGGGTGGTTATGATAGGGGATTTTAACTTTCCAAACATAGACTGGGACTGCCACAGTGTTAAGGCTTTAGATAGAGAAGAATTTGTTAAGTTTTTACAAAAAGAAATTCTGATTCAGTATATGGGTGTACCTACTACAGAAGATGCAAAACTTGACCTACTCTTGGGAAATAAGGCAGGGCAGGTGACTGAGGTGTCAGTGGGGTAGCACTTTGGGACCAGTGACAGTAATTCTATTAGTTTTTAAATAGTGATGGAAAAGGACAGACCAGATCTAAGAGTTGAAGTTCTAAATTGGAGGAAGGCTAATTTTGACAGTATTTAGGCAAGAACTTTCGAAAGCTGATTGGGGGCAGATTTTTGCAGGTAAAGAGATGGCTGAAAAATGGGAATCCTTCAAAAAGGAGATAACAAGAGTCTGGAGACAGCATATTCCTGTTAGGGTTAAAGGAAAAGCTGGTAGGTGTAAGGAATTATGGATGACTAGAGAATACGCAGTTTTAGTTAAGAAAAAGAAGGAAGTATATGTCAGGTTTGGTCAGCGATCAAGTAAATTCTTAGAATATAAAGGCAGTAGGATGAAAATCAGGAGGGCAAAAAGGGACATGAGATAGCTTTTGCAAATAGGTTTAAGGAGAATCCGAAGAGTTTTTATAAATACATTAAGGACAAAAGGGTAACTAGGAAAAGAATAGGTCCCTCAAAGCTTAGCAGAGGGTGAGGTATTGGATGTCTTGAAGTGCATAAAAGTGGATAAATCACCAGTACCTGACCAGGTGTACCCTAGAACTCTGTGGGAAGCCAGGGAAGAGATTGCTGGGCCCCTTGCTAAGATATTTGTATCATCAATTGTCACAGGTGATGCCCCGGAAGACTGGAGGTTGGCTAACATAGTGCCACTGTTTAAGAAAGGTGGTAAGGACAAGCCAGGGAACTATAGACTAGTGAGCCTGACATCAGTGGTGGGCAGGGAGGGAATCCTGTGGGCCAGGATTTACATGTATTTGGAAAGGCAAGGACTGATTAGAGATAGTCAGCGTGGCTTTTTGTGTGTGGGAAGTCATGTCTTGCGAGCTTGATTGAGTTTTTTTGAAGTACAAAGAGGATTGATGAGGGCAGAGCAGTAGACATGATCTATATGGATTTCATTAAGGTGTTCAACAAGGTTCCTCATGGGAAACTGGTTAGCAAGGTTAGACCTCATGGAATATAAGGAGAACTATCCATTTGGATGCAGAACTGACTCAAAGGTAGAAGACAGGTGATGGTGGAGGGTTGCTTTTCAAACTGGAGGCCTGTTACCATTGGAGTACCATAAGGATCTGTGCTCGGACCACTGGTTTTCATCATTTACATAAATGTTTTGGGTGTGAACATAGGAGGTTTAGTTAGTAAATTTGCAGATGACACCAAAATTGGAGGTGCAGTGGACAGCGAAGAAGGTTACCTTACAATACAGTGGGATTTTGATCAGATGGGCCAATGGACTGAGGAGTGGCAAATGGAGTTTAATTTAGATAAATGTGAGTGCTGCATTTTGGAAAAGCAAATCAGAACAGGACTTAATGGTAAGGTCTTGAGGAGTGTTGCTGAACAAAGAGACCTTGGAGTACAGGTTCATAGTTCCTTGAGAGTAGAGTCGCCGGTAGATAGAGTAGTGAAGAAGGCATTTGGTATGCTTTTCTTTATTGGTCAGAGTATTGAGTACAGGAGTTGGGGGGGTCATGTTGCGGCTGTACAGGACATTGGTTATGCCACTGTTGGATTATTGCTTGCAGTTCTGTTCTCCTTCCTATCGGAAGGATGTTGTGAAACTTGAAAGGGTTCAGAAAATATTTCCAAGGATGTTGCCAGGATTTGAGCTATAGGGAGAGGCTGAACAGGCTGGGGCTGTTTTCCCTGGAGCGTCGGATGCTGAGGGGTGACCTTATAGAGGTTTACAAAATTATGAGGGGCATCGATAGGGTAAATAGGCAGAGTCTTTTCCCTGGGGTCGGGGAGTCCAGAACTAGAGGGCATAGGTTTAGGGTGAGAGGGGCAAGATATAAAAGAGACCTAAGGGGCAACATTTTCACACAGACGGTGGTGCGTGTATGGAATGAGCTGCTGGACGAAGTGGTGGAGGCTAGTATGATTACAGCATTTAAGAGGCATTTAGATGAATATATGAATAGGAAGGGTTTAAAGGGATATGGGCCAGATGCTGGCAAATGGGACTAGGTTGTTAGGATATCTGGTCATGATGGACGAGTTGGATCGAAGGGTCTGTTTCCGTGCTGTACATCTCAATGACTCTAAGTAAGTTGCTGATGGAATTAAACACTGACAATTGGAGATTACATTCTGTATTCCTCCTTACTGTGAAATATTATTTTATGCCTGCTGTATTCTTTCTGACATGTGTGTTTAGTCCAGTGTCCAACAAATTTAAGAAGCATGGATAACAAAGAAATGTGTGTCTAATACAGATCACAATGGGATGTTGTTTCAACATTCCAGGGTTACACTGCTCTAAATTAATTTGGACGGTAATGTGCTTAGCTCCTATGAAAAGCTCTCTGATCATTAATGGAGGTGAGGCTGGCATCACTGGCCTCAACTATGCTTCAGCCCATCTTTAGTTCTAAGTATTGCTTGCTAGAAAATTGATCAAAACTAATTCATACTTAACCCTTCAGTCCGATGTGATTAAAAGCAATATGCTGTAGAGATACAATTGCAAAAATGCATTTCACTGAGGCGTATTCATCAATGGAAAGTCTGCTCAGAATTGTAGTTTATTATATTTGAGAAAAATGGAATTAAAGAATGCACAGAAATAGCTTTTGCTTTTATAATGAAGATAACAACAAATAGTCAAAGTAAGAAGTTTAAAGTGTTTCCATGTTTAACTTTTGTATTCACTGTTCCCTAGTGTACTTGGTGATTGGTCTCGTGAGTGGTTTGAGTGGTGTTTGTTTACAGATGTGTATCTAACTGCAACAGCATGAGGGAGTAATAAATGAGTCACTTTGTAATCGGAACTAGATATCATTTATTTCACATGTGCCTTCAGGTACTGCTCCAATCTGCCCAAAAGAAGATTGAGAAATGCAGAGCAAGATGAAGCCAGATATAAATTGCTGTGCTTCTCTAATTCACAGACAGCTATTGACGAGTCAAGGCAAATTCCCTTTACATGGCTAAATTTCAATTCTCTCCTTGTAAGCATTGAAAAAGTAATAAACCACTCACCCTTGAAGGCTGACTTATTTGCATAACCTTTCTTTCAGACCATGACCAAAATGCAAACACTGACTGACCTGCATTTCTTTTAGGATCCAGCTCCAAGTCTGTGTTTGTGAGCTGCATTTTCTTGTTTAACACTTGTCTCTAGAATCCATTTTCTCTTTTAAATCTGTCCCAGGAAGCAGTGGAGTGGTGTGATTAATACATCATCTAGCTGCACTGTAAACACAATGCCCGTCACAAAACTAACTTACTCCTTTCTCATGACTTTATCCTCTTGGCTCAGGTAATGCTTGCCCATGTAAATAAAATCACCCTCACCACAATGGATTTTTCCTTTTAATAAGGTAACATTCATGGTTATCGTCAAATTTTAATGTGCATTTCCACTGCGTGTAGATTTCTTTTAAGCATGTATATTGTCTTTGTTTTAAAATTGATCTCCAATATGAGCTGATCTTAAAATGAATCCATCTTAAAATCAATTCCATAAAGTAAGAAAAGCCACACTTCAAGAAAAAAAGCTCTTCTGCTGTTCAAAGATAACTTAACACCAAAAAAAAGTAAGACATAACTTGCAGCTGAGCACCCATGTGAGGTTAGACAGGGGTTAAAAGTAATTTCTTCCAGATAGCCCATTCCTTAATAGATTCTAAAATAAAATGAATGGTATGAACTCAACTTTTATCTTAAATTGTGCTAACAGGCACATTTTTTAAAAAGTTCTTGTTGGAATTAATCTGAAATTATACCGCTGCTGATATATATGTACATACATAGATTACCTTTGAAGTATATACACTATTACAGCAAATAGCAATGATTGCTAGATCAGTTGTAAATTTTAATACCAAACTTGACAGAATTTTATTATTCAAAGTTGTTAAGGAATCTGTGACAAAGGCATTTGCAGTTTGCAATGTTTGGTGGCGACTGTGCAGATGTGTTCAATGGACAATACACATATGCACACACTTCTGGACCCTGTACATTGTTGTATCATGCAAAAGATCTGCACTGCACATGTACATAGAACAAGTGTGATGTAGTTTGGAATGGGAATAGAGCTGGGGATGGGGGTGATAAAGAAAGGAGAACTACACATGGAGGGGAGGGAGGGGATTTACAAGGGAAAAGACAGGTAGAGAGGGTAAGGAAAAAATAAGGTCCATTCTCTCTCTTCTCCCCATCTCCCACCCCCCAATCCTCCAGTCCAGTTTACTTAATGCCCCCACAAACTGGGTTTGTTCTGTCTCTCTTCCCCACCGTCCATTCTTTCTGCCACTTTCATGTTGACAACCAGCTCAGTAATAAAGATGCATGCAGACACTTTGAAATAGATCTCAGTCACTAGTGCACACAAGTGTCTCCCTAATGCATGGAGACGGTATGGACTGCAGATGCTGCAAGTCGAAATTAACATTTCAGGCCGAAACATTGACATTCCTGCTCCTCGAATGCTGTCCGACCTGCTGTGCTTTTCCAGCTTCACATCTATTGACTGTCCCTAGAGCATATGCACATGTTCCTCCTCAATGTCAGCAAATGCAGCCTTTGCAGTTAGATTGGAGAGCAACCTTGATTACATTTAGTGACAGAATAAGTGAAGGGGTTAAATGCTGTACTTTTGATCAAGGTGGTAAAACACCTTGGACATATGTTTGTTCCAGAGAAAGTGAGGACTGCAGATGCTGGAGCTCAGAATCAAAAGAGTGGTGCTGGAAAAGCACAGCAGGTCAGGCAGCATCCGAGGATCAGGAGGATCGTGCATGAGCCCTTCGTCGGGAATATGTTTATTTGTTCCAGTTTGATTTTTAAATGTGTATTATATCAGAAGGCTGAAAAATGCAAACTATATGGATGAAAGTAACCTAACTGACTTAGACCATCAGTGCAGTTAGACAAAAGAAAGATTTAAAAGTAATGAAACTGGTTAGATTTAAAGAATCTTTTCTTTTTAAGAGTAGTATGTGAAACAAGCTTCCACAAAAACAGTTTGAGTAAAGATCACAGGATACTTCAGAAAGATGTCAGGCCACGTCAGGGAAGCAGTATTTGAATGACAATTCTTTTCTGATATGACATGCTAGGACACAAGGATGGATGAATATTCTGCAGCTTTGCTTGATAACTTGCGATAACTTTTTTAATGTCAAGAAGTATGCAGGCATGTCTTCTCCTTAGAAGGTTAAAAGAATAGAATGGAATCCACAATGTTCAGATTACTAAATAGTGTCAATCACTGAAGCGGAAAAGCAAAATTGAGCAAAATCTCTATTGGGTAGAGGTGGTTCCCAGACAATATGTCACTCAGTGCAAGTCCAGGATAAAGTCAACCCTTTGACGAACTTGGCAATCTGATACTTGAACCGGGCAGGTGTGCAGTAATCCAAGAGGTGTTTGGCTGCTCAAAGACAAAAATCAACAAAAGTTATTTTATTTTTCACACTTCGGCAACAAAATTGATCTGTTGATGATTGACCAGTCACTGATCGAAGTGGAGGGGAAAATATTTTCATTAGTGCATTAGAATCATCCTACCAAGCAATAAATACCAATGCTGCATGTCAATGCCTTATCAGAATAGGTGCACCACATGGAAACTTACTGGTACTTCTCTGGATGATTTTAAAAACGTTCTTCACAGAATATGGACATAACTGACTTATTACTGATTGCTCTGAAAAAATGGCGGTGAGCTGCCTTCTTGAACTGTTTCAGTCTAAGGTCTAGGCATGTCCACAATGTTTGGAGAGAGTTCCAGGATTTGGACCCAGTGATATTTAAGTCACTGTGACATCATATCAAACCAGCATGATGAATCGTTTGGGGGGATTTCGTATGTGATGGCGCTCCTATGCATCTGCTGCCCTTATCCTTCCAGGTGTTAGACTTTATGGGGTTTGGAAGATGCTTTGAGATGGATTGGAGCCTTGCTGAGTTATTTTAGCAGAGGCCACAGTGCCCCCTGTATACGACAGTGAAGGAGAAAGCTGATATTGAAGTTGATGGATGGGCTTTATTTATAGAGTGGACTTGGATGCTGTTGAGCTTCTGGAGCGTTGTTGGATTTGCACTCATCTAGCCAAAAGTGAAATAATGCATCACATATCTGACTTACGCTAAGTAGATGGTGCACAAGCATGGGGGAGACAGGAGGTGAGTTCACCTCAGAACTCCTCACTTCTGATCTGTTCTTCTCGCCACATTATGAATATGCTGATCCAGTTCAGTTTCTCATCAGTGGTAGGATTTTGATAGTGAGGATTCAGTTATGATGATGCCATGAATATCACGGAGAAATGTTTAGATTCTGTCGTTGTCACTTGTGTGACGTGAATGTTACTTCCCATGTTTCAACAAACCTGCACGTTGTTCAGGTCTTGCTGCAAATGGACACAGAGTATTTCAGTGTCTAAGAGATCCCAAAATGTGGCTCAACGTTGTACAATCATGAGAGAACATCTCCACTTGTGACCTTGTGACTAAAGAGTGTCATTGAAGAATCACTCAAGGGTGTGAAACTCCTGCAGTTATGTCCCAGAAGTGATAGGATTGAGCTCAAATGCTCACAACCGTTTTCTTTTATGTTAGCTATGTCTCCAACCAGTAGTGTTTTTCCTTGATTCTCCAGTTTTTCTAGGGCCCCTGGATGCCATATTTAATCAATGCTGCTTTGATGTCAAGGATAGACATCCTTGACTCTTCTCTGAAGTTCAGTTGTCTTGGACCAAGACTGATATGAGGCTAGAGGTGAGTGAGCCTGACAGAACCAAAATGAGCATCAGTGAGCAGATTATAGATGAATAAATGTCACTTGAAAGGACTGTCAAGGGCCTTTTCCATCACTTTGCTGATGTTTGACAGTAAATTGAGTGGATATAATTGTTCAGGTTGAATTGTCCTGGGTTTTGTGGATAGAATATAGAGAGAGTAGGAAAGAAGAGAGCTACCAGAATGATTCCTGGTTTCATGGCTACAAGAGATTTGAAGGGCTATTTCTTTATACTCCAGAAAAACACAGACTTTACAGAAATTTGTTTGAGATCTTTACAATGATGAAGTTATTAAATTCTGCCAGTGTGGCTCGGCTGTTGCAATTAGACAGATTTGAAACAACCAGAAAAAATGAGTATATGTTATAGCTTTTAAGCTAAAATGTCATCCACAAGCCATAATTTCAGTTTTGGACGCTTTCTCTCAAAAACAAATTGGAAGAAGTTGTGCTGAAGTGATTTGAATCAGAAATATAATGTAACATTTTTAAAAGATGTGCCAATTCACAAAATAAGTTCCATATATTCCACAAGGATTTTTTCCATTTATAAGAACTTCAGTAGCATGCCCTCAAAACTATTGGACAAATTGTTCAACCACAAATGAAGACTGTGCATTAATCCTACTCGCAGTCAGCCCTTTTCTTGACATTTTGCTTTTTGGTCACTTTATAAGGCAGCCTGCAAAATTCGGAGATGCTAACAAATTGTTTCAAACAAATCTAATAGTTTAAACAGAAGTTGACGACTTAAAAGAAGAACATACTACTGAAAAACAATCTGATGATTGTTTCAAGATAATTGAATTAGTTAAAGAATTTTTCTTAAATTTATATGTACCAAATCTTCGCACACAATCCAGAAGCATTAACATTTCCCATAAATCATCATGTATCTTTTACGAGTACTGGCTTTGACAGATTCAAAAATGAAAATAATAATCAGCATTGTTGGCCTTATATACTTACTAACTCAAACATCAGGGTCTACCGAAATACCATTCTTGACTTCACGTTGTCTGGAACATATAATCATAGAGATATGCAACATGGAAACAGACTCTTTGGTCCAACTCGTCTATGCCAACCAGACATCCTAACCTAATCTACTCCCATTTGCCAGCACTTGGCCTATATTCCCCCTAAACTCTTCCTATTCATATTCCCATCCAGATGCCTTTTAAATGCAGCAATTGTACCAGCCTCCACTACTTCCTCTGGCAGTTCATTCCATACATGCACAACCCTGTGCATGAAAGGGTTGCCCCTTAGGTCCCTTTTATATCTTTTCCCTTCTCAGCCTAAACCTATTCCCCTCCTTTCTGGAATCCCCATCCCAGGGAAAATACCTTATCTATTTATCCTATCCATGCCCCTCATGATTTTATAAACCTAATGATGTACATGTGTAAACAAGTTTTGAACCAAGGGGTAAGATACTGATGTCACAGATTTATGAGTGTTTTTTTTTGTTTATTGGCTGATACAAGTGAATCACAACATGATTACTTGCCCTACTATTTCAACATGGTAAATGTAAAAAGCAAAACCAAGTCAACATGGATCTGTGAAAGGGGAATTGTATTTTTTAAAAACTTGCTAGTGTTTCTGCAGATCTAACAACCAGAGTTGATAATTGAAAAATGGATATATGTTACATTGTCAGATTTCCAGAAGATAATAAAAGATAATTGCACAAAGCAGGAGCTCATGGTATTGGGAGTATTAGTGAAATATTAGTGTAGACTGAGGATTGGTTAACACAAGACAATCAGGATTAATGGGTCTTTCAAAGTTGGAAAGACCCAACTCGTGGAGCATCCCAAGGATCAGTTCTAGGGCCTCAATTGTCTGTATTAATGACTTGGAGGAGTGGCACAGTAGAATGTATCCACACTTTCTGACAATACAAAAGTAAGTGGGAGGACATGTGTGTTCAGATTCAGTGAGTGGACAAAACTTGGCAAATGGAGTTTAATGTAAGGAAGTGAGAGGCTGTGCACTTTTGCAGGAAGCATCAAAAGACAGACTGTTATTTAAATAGACATAGACTCTTAAAAAAACACAGGTCAGAGGGATTTGGGTGGTACTGTGCACGAAACACACAAAGTTGGCCTGTAAGTGCAGTAATTAATTAAAGAGGTAAATGGAATTTTGGCCTTAAGACGCAGGATTGGAGCTTAAAAATAGGGAAGTCTTGTTACAATTGTGCATGGTGTTTATGAAGCCGCACCCACAGTACTGCATGCAGTTTTGGTGCCATGTTTGCGAAAGCATGTACTGACCTTGGAGGCAATTCAAAAATGATTCATTGGACTGATTCCTGGAATGAAGGGTTGACTTATTGAGAACAGCTAATTGGGTCAGGCCCTTATTGATTAGAGTTTAGAAAAAGGAGAATGATTTGTTGAAACATAGAGGGTTCCCGATTTATGAACATCTGACTTACAAGTGCTCATACTTATGATGTAATCTCATTCAGGGTGTGTAACTTCAACACTTTGAATTATGAATATTTCCTGTATTTGCAAACAGTTATTTTATATTGCCCTGCATTGTGTTCCTACTTATGTACAAATCAACTGGCAAACTGACTCGATCGGACGGCATTTGCAACCCAGGGACTGCTTGTATAAGTTTCAGGGGGGGCAGAGAGGTTGAGAAGATGTTGCCACTAGGGGAATCTTAAACTCAGAGCCATTGTTACAGAATAAAGGGACATTCAATTAAAACTGAGGAATGAAGGAATTTCTTCACCGAGAGGGTACTGAAAATCTGGACCTTGGTACCCCAGACAGTGGTGGAGGCTACCAGTCATTCCCAACCCTTTTAGGGGCCCTGGCAGATTTGAAGAGGGCCACAGGGTGTTCAATAATAAATGATTGTATCTCTATTTAAAAGGGGGACCCTGGAACCTGAGAGGAGCTCCTAGAGAGGCCTTAGCCAAAAGAACAGTTGAGAATCGCTGCTAGATCACAGAGAGTATTTAAAGAGGACATAGATTTTAGAACTGAAACAAACATGGTCATTCTAAAAAATGAGAGACTTAACAAACAATCCAGTCTTTTTCAATATATAATTCCAGTTGCATCACACTGTAAACTTGTGCTATTAATTTTGTATCTGATGATCTTATATTCCACAACCATCTGATGAAGGAGCAGTGCTCCAAAAGTGAGTGTTTCCAAATAAACCTGTTGGATTATAACCTGGCATTGTATGATCTTTAACTTAATAGATTTTTGAAATACTGAGGTGATGAGAGCTATGATAAGTTGGAATGAAAGAAGATTGAGACCTAGATCAGATCAGCCATAATCTTATTGAATGTGGGGACAGGTTTGTGGGCTGAATGGTCTATTCTTGCTCCTATTTCTGATGTTATTATGGTTACATCAACTAGAATCTACCTATCTGACCCAGTCACTCAGGGTAAATGTGTTTCCTGCCATTGTTAACTTGAAGCCATGACATTATCCTATATAGTACAATGGTCTTGCATAGCACAAGAATTCTGTAATAAAGTTATGCTATACTTTATAAACCACATGGATATTTCTGTTTTGACTTACTAATCTTCTCTCCATAAACACACAAATCGTGTTGATCGGTTTGGTGACCATGATAATCTGGGCTGTATTTTTTGTGTTCCCTGCCAGCGTTCCCTTGTTTCCCCACTATTATGCCTTTTGAAGTGCAATGAGTTGGTTTAGATTAAAAATAATCTAATCCACTGTAATAATTAAATTCAGCTGTTAAATTAACTTTCTGATAAAAATTTAGACCCACAGAAGGGAGAGCCAGCTCTGTATTAGTGAAACTGTTAATCTGTTATATATTATAAATGGTCGGTTTATGAAATATATATTAATTTACATTCTCATCAGGTGTTGATGAAAGTTAAACAAAGGTGTAACTGGTTGATTAAATAAGATGTGAAAAGGTAAGTGTTAGTTATCTGAACCAAGTTTATAAATACCTGGTATTCTCACTTGTTTAAAACCCTTTTTGTAGAGTGATTTATATGGTTCAATATGTTTTAGACATATTGAAATGCATGTATTTTAAACACATATATTAAATACATTTTCTGGATTGAATATTGATCAAGGTCCAGAGTAACAGGACTACACTTAGATCTACTGCACCATCCAGCACAAGTCACCTACTTTAGATGTAGATGTTTTACAGCGATGATGAAAGCATCAAAGTTAATGGATATATAGCTCTTGGCCATTTTCTTTTACTTACTCACTTTTGAGGGATGTGGGCAGCATCGACTGGCTACCATTTATTGCCCGACCCTGGTTGCCCTTGAGATGGTGTGCTGCTGCCTTGAACCACTGCAGTCACTGTGCTGTAGGTAAACCCACAATGCCACTAGAGAGGGAACTCCAGAATTTTGACCAAGTGACAGTGATGGAATGGTGATACTTTTCCAGGTCAGGATGGTGATTGGCTTGAAGGGGAACATGCATTTGGTGGTATTTCCATGTATCTACTGCCCTTTACCTTCTAGGTATAAGTGGTTATGGGTTTGGAATGTGCTGTATGGTTTGGTGATCTTTGGTGGTTTTCTGTAGATAGAGCACACTGCTGCTACTGAGTGTCAATGGTGGAGGGAGTGCATGCTTGTGGACATAGTATCAATCAAAGGGGCTGCTTTGTTGTGGATGGTGTCAAGCTTCTTTAGTGTTGTTGGAGCTGCACCCATTCAGGCAAATGGGGAGTATTCCAGCACACTCCTGACTTGTGCCTTGTAGTTGGTGAATGGGCTTTGGAGAGTCAGGAGATAAGTTACCCGCCAGAGTATTCTTTGCCTCTGACTTGCTGTAGTAGCTACTGTATTTATATGATGAGTCCAGTTGAGTTTCTGGTCAATGGTAAACAACCCTCCCAGGATGATGATAGGGAATTCAGTGATGGTAGATCATTGAATGTCAAGAAATGGTGGTTACATTGTCTTTATTGGAGATAATCATTGCCTGGCATTTGTGTGCCGTGAATGTTATTTGCCACTTCTCAGCCCAAGCCGGGATATTGTCCAGGTCTTGCTGCATTTGAATATGGACTGCTTAGTATATAAGGAATTGTGAATGGTGCTGAACATTGTGCAATCATCAGCAAATATCCCCACTTCTGAATTTATGATGGAGGGAACGTCATTGATGAGGCAGCTAAAGATGATGCAACCAAGAACATTACCTTGAGGAACTCCTGCAGACATG